>NC_090440.1:1278400576-1278703606 GCF_031143425.1 Pleurodeles waltl | reverse complement strand
GTATTTAGTAAGGAGATAGGGTGGTATGATGTACTTTTGGCCCTGGGCTTCCCTTCCTTTAGCTTGTAATAATTAGGGCTTTTCGGAGGTCAAGGGGGGGGGGGTTCCTTTCTCTCCTGCTTCCTGAAACACGTGCAACAAATGAGGCCCCGGAATGCTGGAGTATCACTTATAGAACTCTGCCAGTATACCAGTAGCCCAGGAGTTTTCCCATAGTGGAGATTGGCTATAGCTGCCTGTACTTCAGTGAGCATCAAATCTTGTTCAAGACCCTCCCTGTCTGTGTTGTCTAGTGTCATACCTGGTACCGCTGCCAGGTAACGCATTATAGTCTCGGGTCTAAGAGGGGCTCGGAGATATGGAAATTTGCGCAGTATTGTGTAAATTCCCACAGTATTTGTATATCTGTGTCGTATGTGTCCTTATCGTCTGACCTAATCACTTATATCCATCTGGCCTCTTTTTCTTTTTAGCTAAGCCATGCCAATACAGTTCTGTCACCATTCGTAATGTCTGTGCCACCTCCCTATATTCAAAATCTCATGCATTCAATTTTCAGCCAGCTGCCATTTTACCTATAAAGGATCCGATTGTGGCTAGCAGGGGTGAGTGGTCTGATAGACCTCTTGCTTGGTAACTCACCTTTTGAACGTTTCCTGCCCTCTGTGCTGACATTTATATGTAATCAAAGCATGAATATACTGTGTGGCCCCATGAAAAGTATGAATATTGTTGGTGCGTCGATCGCCACAAATCTACCAGCTCCAGCCCATCCACAAAGTCTGCTAGTGCTGTTGATTGTATGGCAGTAGCACGTAGGTGCGATCTGTCCAGGCTGATGTTCATAACATCATTAAAGTCCCCACCCAGGACATGCATGGGGGAAGGTAGAGTGGGGGGTATGTTTGTAATTTCAGCCAGGGTGGAGGCTTGGAGCCTAGACGGAGTGTATATACTCCACACCGTTACCTCCCTTCAACCATAGTGGTTGTGAACCCTCACAAATCGAACCTCAGGGTCTGTCCATGTCCTAACCACCTGGAATGGAAGACTTCTTTTCATCAGTATGGCCACTCCGCGAGTCCCCTTAGTGAAACCTGTATGGGCCAGAGTGTAGTATGCTCCCCGTCTCAGGAAGCAGCAATTCATCCCTTGTAGGTGTGTCTCCTGGAGGAGGACCAGGTCAGGTATATGTCTACTAATGTACTGCGTCACTAGCCCTCTCTTAATCTTGTTCCCCAGTCCATTAACATTCCACATAAGGACCGCAATGGGACACGTGTCGTCGCCGTGGGTCACTGTATGAGCTGGCGATGGGATTTTTATGCACTGTCGTTAGGTTGTGGCTTGGCCCATGTGATATCAGTGTGTATGCCCGCAGATCCCGTAAAAGTCAATAACAACCAGTAACCAGTGGAGCGTGACCAGCCTTAGTATGCTCCTGTGGCGGCCTAGTTTATCTACTGGTAGTTCATTCTGCCCATGGCCAACAACATGTCTTCTTTGTGGAAGGAGGTGTTTTGCTTGTCTCGTTCGATATTGTCTGTCCTGGTCAGTAGGGGTGAGTGTGTTCAGACTCTGAGTATGAGGCGTTGGTGGGATCCTCAGAAGCAGGATTTCCTTTCCTCAAACTTTGTTTGGTTTTCTTCCTCCAGAGAAAGGAGCCCTCTTCTCCCAAGTCTGATGACACATCAGGATGGTATGTTCATTGTGTGTTAGTCTGTGAGGCTTAATTTCTCTGGCCTTTTCTTGACTCTTGCTGTGCTCTTTTACAGTCTTTGTACCTCTGAACCCCTTTGCCTTTGGCTTTCTGATTGTTGCTGCTAGGGGAGATTTGATGTGTGTGTTTAGGCCTTGTCGATGGTCTCTCCTCTAGCCATGTCCAAGCCTCCTCTGGCATGTGGAAGAAGTGGGCCCTACCCTCAAAGATGACTTTTAGTTTTGCGGCGTACAGCAGCATGTATTGTATATGAAGAGTCCTGAGCTTGACCTTTATGGAATCAAAGCACTGTTTCTGGACCTCTCGGAATTAGTCAGGGAAAATCATGATTTTGGATGGCTGGTGATGAATTTCCCCTAAGTGCCTTGTTTCTCGTAGGATCATGTACCAGTCCAGGAAATTAAGAAAGCAGGCTATTACTGGTCTCAGCAGCCCCCCCCCCCCAGTGGTGGCCTGGTGCTCAAGGCACAGTGCGCTCTTTCCAGGAAGAAGCATGATGAAAATTGGCCATTTGAAAGCCCTTCATGCAGACACTTAGTGAGGAACGTTTTCATATTGGACCCCTTAACTCCCTCTGGGAAACCTACAAAGAGCAAATTATTTATGTGTGCCAGGTTTTCAGCATCATCCACTTTCCATTGAAGGTCTTCTGCTGTAGCTTGGAGTTCTGCTACTTCTTTGAGCAGACCAACTGTTGCGTCTTCTAGCTCTGAGGTTCTGGTCTCCACTGTTGCGACCCAGGATGTTACATTTCTGAGATCTTGACTGAGTAAGGATACTTTGATTCCCACCTTGCTTATCTTCTTTTCTAAAGCCTACTTAGAGGACTGAATAGCTGACAGCAGAGTGGAGTTGTCCAGTGGTGGTGGTAGTGTTGCCTGTGATTGCTTCTGAAAGGGGTAGTACTTCATCATAGCAGTCCATCTTCCCCTGTCTTGGGTGAATCAGATCTTCATCTTTAGCCATTGTGGAAGCTGTTTGTCAACAACACTGTGCCGGGGTCTCAAGGTCTTGGTCACACACTGCTGGCAGACAGTCTTACGGTTGGTGGCGGCCGTGTCCCCCCTTCCGTAATTCGCAATCCAGGTGCAGAGTTATGTGCCCTTCGGGATTGGTGTGTAGGGCTCCCCCGCGTATGTCTTCACAGTCCCTAAGGGTTTTCACCACCAACACCCCGCTCCATCTGGTAGTTAAAGGAAGCCCTCAGGCCCGGGGCTTCCTTCTTAGGTCAGGGCCCAGGAGTGCGCCCACCCCAGCAAATATGCTCAGGTAGAACTCTGGCGCTTCCAGTCTCCGTAGCATCGCCGATCAGGCACATTGGCCTCATCTATCCCACTGCGCCCAGGCCTCGCCAGGGGGTGGCTCCTTCCCTCGGTGGAGTGCGGCAGTTCTCCTCGCTCTCTCCCGCCCTGGCTGGGGCCCATTATCCAGAAGACACGGGGAGGCTCCGCTACCTCCGGCCTTCTCTCCCGTCTCTGGCCCGGGACTCGGTGGGCCTGCCCTATGTCAGATCTAGCAAGATGGGGACCCCAGTAGAGTACTCGTCTCGGAAGGGACTCCATGGCCCCAATTTCTGATACCGTCCCCGCTCTGCCCGCCCTGACTCAAACGGGTCTTGGCACAAAGGTAGGGCTTTCTTCCTTGGGGCGGCGCCCCAGGACAGCTCGGAGCCCAACCTCATCCCATGGGAGGGCACCCTGCCGTTACGTTAGATCGTGGCACGCTGCTTCCAGTATGAGTCCCCCCTGTGTCTGGCTCAGGAGGGACTGTGGTTACCCTTCTTTCTCCACAGTCGCCACCATCTTGTCGCTGCCTCTCATGCCGGCCTTCATCTTTCACCATCTCATTCTTCATGTGCCGGGCCCCAGGATACGTTTTCTGGCGATTTCTAGGTCCTCAGTGTTTTCTGACATGCTGCGGTCAGTTGAACAAGTTTACATTTTCTAGGTGGATGGCCGGATTATAGTCAGATTATGACTGGGCCCCAGAGCTCCCCGCGAACACGTCTATACTGTTATCTTGCTGGCCACGTCCCCAATCTCCATAAATATCTTTGTTAGACCTGACAGCTTTAGGGTGGTCATCACCCAACTTTTTACCTGCCTACCTCCATTTTTCTGACCCTGTTTTGCTGGTTTCAGGGCTCTGGGCACTTTACCACTGCTGACCACTGCTAAAGTACATATGCTTTCTCCCCTAACAGGGTAACATTGGTTCCTACCCAACTGGCATATTTAATTTATCTGTAAGTCCCTAGTAAAGGGCACTTTATGTACCCAGGGCCAGTAAATTAAATACTACTAGTGGGCCTGCAGCACTGATTGTGCCACCAACAGAAGCATCCCCTTAACCATGTCTCAGGCCTGCCATTGCAAAACCTGGATGTGCAGTTTTACTGCCACTTTGACTTGGCATATAAAACTACTTTCCAAGCCTCAAACCCCCCTTTTTCTACTTATAAGCCACCCCTAAGGGAGGCCCTAGGTAACCCATCAGGCAGGTTGCTATGTAGGTAAAAGGCAGGAAATGTACTTATGTGTTTTGCATGTCCTGGTAGTGAAAAACTCATCTATTCGTTTTCCACTAATGTGAGGCCTGCTCCTTTCATAGACTAGCATTCAAACTGCCTTCATATACTTTTAAGTGGTAGATTCTGATCTGGAAGGAGTAGCTCCATCATATTTAGTATTGCCAGAATGGTAATAAAAAGTCCTGTGCACAGTTGAAGTTAGATTTAATGTTACCATTTTAGGAATGCCACTTTTAGAAAGTGGGTATTTCTCTGCACTTACTGCCATCTGTGCCTTACAGCCTGTCTCCAAACCATGTCTGGCCTGTGCTGTTGACAGCTCCCCTTGTGCATTCTACCCAGGCAACCACAAACACAGGACACTCAGTCACATCTGCATTCATGCATACTTAATTGGTCTTCCTGGGCAGGAAGGGTGGAGAGGCTTACACTTACATGTCAAAGGCCAGTGACCTGCCCTCACACAAAGGACTGATAACCCCCCACAAGGACCCTGACAGACAGGACTGGGCTGAAAGGGGAACGTGTGCACTTCAAAACCACTCTTTGAAGTCCCCCCCCACTTCAAAGGCATTTTTGGGTATATAAACTCGGTCTCTGACCCCCACCAAATCAGACACTTATGGACCTACCCCTGCACTCTGTTGAGGAATTGCCTGGCTGCCCAAATAACTCATCTGGACTGCTTTTCTGAGAAGGACTGCTGTCCTGCTTGTTGCCCTGCTGCCCTGCTGGCCTTTGACTCTACTGGAAGGAATCTGCCTTCCTCCTGAAGTGCTCTCCAAGGGCTTGGATTGAGCTTGCCTCCTGTTTCTGAAGTCTCAGGGCCAACAAAGACTTCACCTGTACAAGAAAATATTTGTACTTTGAAAATCGATGCATCGCTTGCAGAAATCGATGCAAAGCCTGCATTGTGGCTGGGAAATCACCGCACTGCTGGCTGGTACGACGCAGCAACGACTTCCAGTCGAAAAATTCAACACAGCGCCTGCCTTGGGTTGGAAAATTCAACGCATTGCCTACCCAATCGACGCAGTGCTAGCTCCTTCTACTAGTACGTCAAGGATTTTAAACGCATCGTCCCTGGGCATCAAAGTATCGAATTGCAGTGAGGAACCAAGACTGCGCCCCTGAAAAGTGACGCTACCCCTTGCAGCATGGAAAGAAATGATGCATCACCTGTGCCACGCCAGAAAATCAGATGCAACACCTAATTTTTCTATACATCTTCTCCTCTGAGGTCCCTGTGCATTGTTATTTTTGGCACATCCCAGGTACTGTGTGTTACAAAGAAACAACTATTGATTTCTAAGGATTGAGACTCTTTTAAACCTTTTAAAAGTGATATTCACACTTGTGCTAATTGGAATGTTGTCATTTTGACCTTATTTTATTTAGATAAATATTATCTATTTTTCTAAACCTTTGTGATGTTTTCACTGTGTTACTGTATGATTTATTGTAAAAATACGTTACACATTGCCTTCTATGTTAAGCCTGCCTGCTCAGTGCCATGCTACCAGAGAGTGGGCACGCACAGGTTAATTTGGATTGTGTCATGACTTACCCTGACTAGGATTGTGTCCCTATTTGGGCAAGGGTGTATACCTCTGCCAACTAGAGACCCCATTTCTAACAATCTTCTTAACAAAAATCTTCCCATGTTGAGGAATGTGAAGCTTGATTCTCTTATAGTTAACATTGCACACAAGTCTAGTGTGTGCTGAGAATCCAGTGTAAGACTACAAAAACATTTCTTCAAAAGAGACTCATCTGTTCACATTCGTAGATCACTGACTGTGTTTGTTGCCTTTTCTTGCAGGTCTAATATTCTTCATAAGATGTCACCAAGTTTTTAGTTTGCAGTAAGGTATCATCTTCAACAGAGCCAAAACACATTGACGCGCTTACTGACTGTCGTTTATGGATCTGTACACAAAATATTCAGTTCTATACTGGCAGAGGACTAATTGTTTACTTCTTATTCTAAATACTGAACATTTGTTTGGTGTGTGCATTTAATAGTTATTCAATATTGATATATCTAGGACCTATGAATTTTAACTATTACATCACTTTTTTCCTCTAATGTTAAATGTACAAATGGAGGAAAATTAAAATTGGCAACAGCAATCATCACATGAGATAATTTTCGCAAATTATAAAAACCAACTCTGAGAGGTGTTCATTATTTATTTGGTGCGATAATTATTACTTACCACAAGTGTTTGGGGAATAACATGCAGATTTTGGGTATTACTTCACCAAAATCCACATGTTCCAATAATTACAGGACATTTTTTATAAATTATAAATTTAGGTAAAGTGATTCAGGGAATACGTCATTTAATGCAAAACTTATGTGCACTAACAGGAGATGGTCACATATCAGACTCACTCATAATGAGGTCCTGTGTCCAATACTGATTTTTAGTGAATGACGTTCTGGTGATTTATTACAAAAAAGGTTCTGTAGACTATTTTAAATTGTCTTTAACATCACTTGAGCACAGAAAACTTTTTGGAGGGGCCAGGTGGAGGAACATGTGCACACCCTGGTCATCCATTCTCATCCCAATGGTACAGCTATCTTGAAAATATGATGACTTGTTTCACGGAGTGGCAGGGGTTCCCTAGTCATTTGTACATATGTAACTGCCATTTAAATTGTGCTACTGACTCTTAAAATCTATATGAAAAATGCTATAAAAAGGCATAGTTATGACACAACCCAAATTCGGGATGACTAAACCTCCGACAGACAGACACCTTAGCCTTTAGAATGCCTCATAAATACATTGGATGTTAACTCACAATTTCCGAATTGTTTCTAGAAGGGTAAAGTCGTTATTCAAAACCTTCAAAGGCACATTCAGAAACAAATACAGCAGTCTAGTTCATATATTCTTGCATATTTCATGACATTCCGCCAAAGTAAACTTGATGAGATTTCACTATCCTCTTTTGCATGACAGTCATACAATTTCTACGTATTTAATCTATTCCGTGGATTATTTAAAATTCCATATTTCGAACAGTCTGGAATCAATAAATTAGATTCCACACGCCACTGATTTTATCAGAATTCTTTTTATAGCCCGAAAACAATTACATGTATTCGTCAGGATAATTTTTTTTTAAAGATGTATGTGTGTTATGATCCACAACATATCATATGCGTGTGAGAACTTTACAACTTCACCCGTTCGTTAATTTTTCCTTTAATTTTAGGATGTGAATGAATGGCTAAAACGAATGGCACCAGTAGCAGTGGCGGCTGGCAGCTTTAGGAGGGAGGGGGGCGGGCGGGACGCACACACACATACACACACACACTCATTCTTTCACACACAGACACGCACGCACATCCATTAACAACACTCATTCTATTCAAACATGCACGCATGCACCAAACATTCATTTTAAAAGATCGCACACACTCATTCTTTCACACACGCACGCACATCCATTAACAACACTCATAGCACTCGAACATGCACGCGCACACCAAACATTCAATTTAAAACATCACACACATACACACACACACACTTACCTTCAGCCTCCAGGTCCCAGGAGGGTTGGGACTGCTGCCTTCCCTCATTGGCTGACCTAAGGGAAGGCAGCAGTCCCAGCCTTGTCACAGAGTGGGATGGGGTCAGTGAGACTGCTGACCCCACCCCACTCTGTGACGAAGTGTCACTGATTGACACTCGCCCTGGGCACTTCAGGGCTTAAACTGAAGCGCCCAGGGAGAGTGCCAATTGGTGATGCTTTCATCGTCACCCAGGCGAGGGCCTCGAGGCACCTTTGCTGAGCCGAGGAGGTCACGCCCATAGGAGCTGTGACTCCTCAGCTCAGCAAAGTTCAGCTCAGGCAGCCAGGAGTGTGCGCAAATCGCGCATGTCTGCTCCTGGCTGCCTGAGCTGAACATGGAGAGTGTCTGCAGGCTGACCTTTGTTCAGCCTGACAGACACTCTTCATGAGGGGCAAAAGGTGGGGGGGGCGTGGCCCCTCCGCCCTAAAGGACGGGCCGCCACTGACCAGGAGTCAATCAAACGTGGAACAAAGGATAGCCCTGACGTGCTCCTCTACTTAATAAATAAGTATTTGCAAACGAATAGGTCTCTCGTACCCAAGGTATTGGCTTTGGCAGTGGTATTAGTCATGTTGTACACCTACATAGACCCAAAGGGGCAGATTTAAGAGCCTCTATCACCACCTTGCACCACATTAGCATCATTTTTTTTACACTTACGTGGCCTAATTTGGCCAAAATAGCTGTGCCAAATTTTCAAAGTGGCACAATACATGTGTTGTGCGACTTTGTAACACTTTGTGCTACATTATGCCTGCATGGGGCATAATGTATGCAAAGGGGACATTTCCCTGCTAGGGGGGCTGAAACAAATGGCGCAAAGAAATCTAAGAGATTTCTTTGTGTCATTTTTTTGGCACTTTCAACTTCTGCTCAGAGCAGGCTTTAAAAGGAGGCTCATCATTGTTTACAGTGGGCCTCAATAGGCTATGCAGGATCAGCATCAACATTTTTTACGCTAATCCTGCAAAGCTCCGAACTAGCATCAAAAATGTTGACGCAAGTTCCCTAACTATCACCATGGTGCGATGTATCTTAGATACAACGCACACATGGTGGTGTTAAGGGGGCGCTACATGGTGCAAGGAAAGCCCCCTGCACTGCACTCCTTAAATCGGTCCCAAAGTTTGAAAAAAACACTATGACGCAGGCTTTTTTGAATTGCTGATGATAGAGAAGGCGAGGAGGAGGCAACAAGGAGGGCAGGAGGGTATATGGGGGGTGTAAGGAAAAACATGCTAAGACATGGCCTGCAGTGGCGTAACACATGTGCTTTATTTTGTTACATCAGGTGGGAAGAGCAACACAGACTACAGAGAGAGGGTGAGTGGCAGGGGCAACAAGGACAATGGAGGTAGGGTGGGTGGCAGGAGAGTGGGTGGGACAGGCAACACAGACAACGAGGAGGGGTAAAGCAGGTGAAAGGAGAAAAACGGAAAGCGGAGAACGGGTGGATAGTAAGGACAAAAAGCACAATGGAGGGAGGGCATATGGGAGATTAACGCGGATAACGTGCTTCCCAGGTACTGTGTGTTACATAGAAACAACTATTGATTTCCAAGGACTGAGTTACCCTGTCTGAATTAGTTCCAAATCTGACCACGCTTGCCGAATAGGGACAATGTCGGTTACAGGGTGGGCTAGTGGGAAGTGTCTGATGTACTTTGTCAGGGTCCTAGGAATGCTCAGAATATGTACAGTGATGCAGCACATAAGCAGGCTTACATCAAGAAGGATGTAGTAAAGATATAGAGCACACATACATACTGGGAGAAGGCAAATGGAGCACCAAATACATACCCAGAGACTGTGTATCTTTTTCTCATAGTAAAAATATGCTCTAGGAGTCCTTGAGAACATGAGATAAAGTATATATATACTGTTGAGGTACGTATGTTATGATATTTTGGTAGTTGATATTCTGGCTATGTTATTTTGGTGGCATAATATTGAAAACTCAATATTCTGTAGTTAATTCTGATCAGATGGTGGCGACTATGGAATTCATGGATAGCTTGAGCCAGTCTCAGCCTTTGTGGGTTCATGTTGTAGTGACTATCGTCAGTTTAAGATAATTGAGGGGGATGAGGTCTTATGTCTTCTATATACATTGTAGCACCTTCAGTAAGTTTTCACGCAACACAGGACAGCAAGCAAGGTTGCTGCACTGCATTGCATGAAATGGAGAGAGCAGAAATGCTCCATATTTACAAAGATATGGAGCATTTCTGCTTTTTCCTTGCGCTGATGCCCTGTAACATTAATACAGTAAAACACAACACAAGAAAAATCCCACATCAAATTATAAACATAGAGTAATTTTTAATAAATATTTTAAGACCAAAACAGCAAAATCCAACCAGTAGAACAGGAGATATGCAATTTTAAAGATTTAGGTGAAAATCGAACCAAAAACACAATGCACTAACGGTAGCTATCTGGTCGTATTAGACCGGAACAAAGTCACAAGTTCCGGCGACCACTATGGAGCAGCACCAGTTTAAAACTGCACACAGCTAACAAAAGCAGGCCTGAGACATGTTTCACAGGGCTATTTAAAAGGGTTGCGCAATCAGTGCTGGAAGCCCACTAGTAGCATTTAATTTACAGGACCTGCGTTTAAGGGGTTCCACTTTACAAGGGATTTAGAAGGAATTTAAATGTGACAATTGGGTATGAGCCAATTCTACCATGTTTAGATGGGAGAGTACAAACAAATTAGCACTGGTTAGCAGTGTTAAAATGCACAGAAGACTAAAGGGCTGATTTATGTCTTGGCGGAGGGAAATACTTGGTCACAAACTTGATGGATATCCTGTCTGCAGTATTATGATCCTATTATCTGCTATGGGGATTGTAATGCAGCAGACGGGCTATCTGTCACATGTGAGACGGAGTATTTCCCTGTACCAAGACCTAAATCAGGCCCTAAGTCCAACTAAAATGAGATCAGCAAAAACAGGAGGGGTGAAAGCAAAACGTTTGGGAGAAGACCACCCTTTGGTTGACATGTCTAACATTGTCCATTCCGGGCACTAGAGCAGTGGCCCCACCAGCACAGCCCCACCTTACCAGCTTCCTCAACACATTTACAGCAGGGTTGAAGCATGTAAACAAACAATGTAATTTGTTTACACGGAGAGTGTGTGTATGTAGCTTGCTGTTTATTGAGCAGGTGTGATTATAGGAGCACTCCCTTCTCATGAGCAAAATACATAAATGAAATGATGAACATAAGTAAGGCAGAAGGACATCTCATCAAAATCAGAGACAAAGTGACTGATGCATCTTGCACCATTGCCTTTTTCTAAAACAAGTTTGAGAGTTTGGGGTTATGGAGATATAGTGCATTTGCCACTAACCGTACCCTTACTTATGAGATTACGGCACAGGAGATGCAGGCAGAAACTGCCAATCATGGGTGGTTCCTCCTGTCCCAAATTCCATGTGGTTCACACTGCTTCCTAAAAACTCAGTGATACTGACTCAGAACTGCCTTCAGTCCTGCCTTTTCCAGAGCCTCTGGGCCAAATTTACAAAGAACCTCCCCAGTGGTGGAGGCTCCGCAGTCGTGGAGGGGTTATTGCAGAGATCTCGTCACGAATACAGAGATCCTGCCACGACTGCGGAGCCTCCGCTACGACTGCAGAGGCTCTTTGTGAATCGGGCCAACTATGTGTAGTTGTGCATGAGTGTGCAGGTGTAACTGTTTGATTGTGAGAGTGTATGTGAGAACAAGTATATGTGTGGGTTGAAAGGAAGTATGGCCGAAGGATGACAGCTCAGCATTCCCCAATGATGCGCAAAACCAGCATATTGGACAATGGACGACATTCTGGCAATCCCAGGCATTATAGTGTTTCTACTTATCATTTTATGAGCATTCTTTGCAGCTTCCTGGCAACCCTCTTATGATAGTGCGCCTTCATTGACATACTGAGGGCAAGCATTCATGGAATCATTCTTACAACCCCTGGAATAATACTGGTCCATCCTAGATATATCGTCAAACGAAAACCTACTGTTCAGAAACAGAGGTTTCTGTGATCATGTAGGGCATCTGATTGTATTTCCCAAATGTTTGCATCAGTACAATTCGAACAGTGTAAACAATGTATAAATTGAATCTGAAATTCTTAAAATACTCTCCCACTATTCCCCACTTTAAAGATGATGCTCTAGTTCTGCATATATACCAATTTGATTGACAAGTACAATCTACTTATTGCGAATGTGGGCCTGCTGCCTTTGAAATTTCCTACACCATAATTGTAACCTTTAAAGCGACAAAAATAAAATTAATTCTAACGCCCTACATGTCCTGTCCCAGAGCAGTCAACATTTCCAATTACAGTTCTGTTTCTGGCCCTGTGTTGCAGAGACCATGAAAACAGTTTTCACTGGCCAATTTTCCTCCAGCTTGGAATCAAATTGCTTGCTCACTGAATTCCAGTCATGCTGCATAATGCAATAAAGGTAAAGAGCCAGTGCCACTATTTGTCTGGGATGAATGATTCAGTGCCTATGATCAAGAGAAACCATTTGCAGTGACTTTATTAAATTTCACAGCTACATTTGCCACTATTGACCACCAGGTGCTCCTCAATGGTATATTATCACTGGCAAACATCAGCGGAACAGTGATTTCCCTTCCTACAAAATCAGACTCACCAGATCCAAGTGGGTTTCCTGTTAAGATCTCCCAAAATCACTTATGAGGTACTTCAGGGATTGACAATGCCACCAACACTGTTCAATGTTTACATGGCACTGATCACCAACATCCAGAAGTCAATTATGTTGTTTATCATATGTATGCAAACAGCACCCATTCCAACTTAAACTTGAAAACAACTCTGGTAACCTGCATAACATCTCACTCTCCCTTTAACAGGTCCACCCCTGGATAAAGAAAAATTAGTTATGGTTGACTGGTGAAAAACATAGAAATCCTGCTCCTAAGACATGTCAACCCAGCACCAACCTTTGTCCGGGTCAGAGCTCCTTGGAAACCCATCATGCTGTGAAAAAGGCAACAATGTTGGTTTGTTGAAATGAAATATATACAAGTATTAGTGGTATGTTTACCCCACCTCCACTCGGATGCGTAATAATAGTAGTGGGCATAGAATGTTGCAGTACATACAGTTTATGTGGTGCTGGTTAGGTATAAAAGCTTTTGTAGAATGTTGGTTTGTTGTTCAACAGTAATTTCTACATCCTATCTCCAAATATTTAACATCCAACACTTACATCTGCTTTGGCGTGTTTTATCAGTCCATCAAAAAATGGCCCCAATTGTGGCTGCCCTGCGGTTATCTTCCATCAAATCAAATAAAAATAATGACTATTGTGGCCATCCTGGTGCTCATCCTTGATGTAATGTGGGCATACTTTGCAGCATTCATTCTCTCGTCGGTATGATAGGAGCTCACTCTTGACACAGTGTGGTCATTATTGAAGCCATTCTGGCTTTCCTTGGCGTAATATTTGCCCATCATTTACAAATTATTGGTATTCTTGGTGACATTCTGGTTATCCCAGTTATAATAGTGAACCATCATTCACTTATTATGACATTCTTTTGACAGTCTGGCTATTGTGGCATAACAGTGTCCTCTTAACATAATATTAGCATTGGCACACACTTAACATGGTTATTGTGACACAATTACATGTAAAGGAACAATCACACCAAACTGTTTGCTTATGTTTACAGTGCGTATACTGCTAGCCACAGGAGGGTTCTCATTGCTCACTCTGTGTTACACGTTTGACCAGCATTTGCAGTGACAATCCCCTTACATGGGAATAATACATTAATAGCTTGCTGTACAGGCTTGGGGTAGTGCAGTGTGTCTTCTATATCAGCTCAGTGATGCTTGTCCATCTTGTGGCTATGCCCTACAAAAGGTAATGAAGAGATGAGGAGTGAATGAGGATCGACCTCCAATTTTATCTAGTGGTGGACAGAACTCACTGACTTGTACTCCTTATAATTCCATGGAGTTAAATAAAAACTTTGTGTGATTTTGCGGTGTTCCGCCCACCCATACTCAGCAGAGAATGACTAATCCCTTAAGCTTTGTAAATACGTTTGGCAGGTGCTAATGCAGATATTTAGCACAAAACACAATCGTATGTGTATAAACATAGTCATACAAAGGTCGTTGTACAGAATTCTGCATTTGTGAAAAAAATGGAATATCAGATTGTTAAAGTTTGTTGTGCAAGTATGCCATGCACTGCCTGCCACCTCTATGCTGGGTATTTTCTAATATTCCAGTATTACACACGCCTAGGTAAAGATACCAGCAGTCAGCTACTCGCTTTGCATAGTACCCAGAAGGTCATGCTGGAGGGTGCTGCAAAGGAACCATGCGTCAGGTCACTTGACTGGGAGGAGAACTGCACACTACAAACAAACGGAAGTCTATGTTGTTCACGCCAAGCTGAGGCTGGAGTACAGGACAGCCACACCAAAACGCCATGGTGGGGCACAGAGCGTCACTCAGAGCACCTCTTGCATGCACGGCTATAGCGAGGCTGAAAGTGCAATTAAGAATAAGTGCACCATTGCCAAGTAACTTCTACATTTCATACTGGTGATCTGCAGGCGACCAACACATACATATTTTGGAAAGTTACACTATGACCTCTAACCAACTCTCACCAGGCACCTTCAGCTTGGTGCACGGTCTACACCTGGTACATTGATATACCTACTAACATGCACCAGGCCCACCTTTCTCGCCACTGTACCGTCCAATTCATTGAGTCAGGTTTTACACGTTTCATTACATTACACTTCTTATATCCACCTTCTCAACCCTCACACTCCTTTCCACCACTGCAAACTAGGCCAAACTCAACACCTAGTGCCCCCACTACCGATATGTCATTGACCCAGCATGTGTCTCACTTCACTAAGGGCTTTTTGCAGGGATGTGTGAAAATGTTGTGGGAAAAAGGTAAAATGTAATTAGTAACCAAAACATTTGCAATAAGTGGGAGCAGAACATGAAAAAATGCAAAGGGGCAAAATTACGGATTTCATGTAATAGATCAAGACTGGCCCTTGGTAATCACGGGGGTACGATCCACTTTTCTAACATACTTGACCCACTACTCACCACATACAGCTGCTCGCAGGGACCCCCGCACCTGCTCCTTGCTGCGGGACACCCAGGCCTCCATGAGGGGAGCCGGGAGCGGTGGAACTGGCTGTTGGTCTCAACTGCGATAAACACGTCCTGCGGTTCGATCTCCTCCAGGATGGGCCAGGGCCTCTCTGGGGCCACTGAGCTGGCTCCAAAACCCACCTAATGCCCCACAGGGTGCTGATGTGCGCAGAGAAGGTCTGTTGGGCTGCCTGTGGGGCCGCGGGCTCCACCACCCGTGCTTAGTGAGGCCAGGAGGGTGAGCAGTGTAGTGTTGACACCGGAACCCGCCAACACCACCAGGAGAAACCCGGAAGTGGGGAAGAGGGAAATACCCCCTCGCAGGAGGTGCGAGATGGATCGCACTGTGATGACAGGAGGGAGGGTATAAAAGACGGGAGGCGGCGGGAAATCAGGAGTGAGGAGTAGAGTTTAAATAAAGTCGCTGTGCAACCCAACCTGACTCCACGTTGTTATTTAAGGCCGCGCGTGCCCACCGCGCGACTTTACAAGCAGCATTCCGTGGCCACAGGAGCCTAAGTAACTGTGGCTTCGGCTATCACCTTGCCATTACGCTCGTCTAACAAAGTCACAAACCTACTCTGAGCTAATATGTCACTGTCGTTCCTAACATGCTTTCCCGCACCTAATTAGCCTAAGGAGAAGTTCACTCTCCGACCCTGCCACCTCCAGGCCCACAGCGCAGTTAGTCCACGCTTGGCTGATCATTTCATTTTCTTTTTTTTTTCTCAAAGATGGAGCTTCCTCTCTCGTGCCACACTCCAGGACTTCTAGGTCAAGCTGTACGCAGGTGCCATTTATCAGTTTAGGTGTGGGTGCTGGTAAACTCTGCCATGCCCACGTAGGCAGAGTTTTTGCGAACTCCGCAAACTCCACCTGCGGAGCGGAGTTTACTGCCCAACCCTAATTTTATCCTGACTTCTGTTTGGGCAGGCTTACAGCTTGAGTCAAGCACAAGATTGTAATAGTGACCTTTCGATTTTTTAAAAATATCTTTATTCGTATTTTCAGTACTTATACACTATCTGACAAAATATCTTCCAGAAATTATGAATTATTGAAGCATGTATTTCATCAAGAAGAAGAATACAACAACAATAACTTGCAGCATTCAGACTTTCTGATCCCTAAGAGAATGATAGCTCCAGGATGAAGGGGAAGATGGTGGTGGACATATTACAGTCCGTCTTTCCTCTAAATTACTCATGTGGGACTCAAGCATCCTGACTTGTTTCTCCCGTTCCATCAGTCTCCTACACGCTAGCTGGTGAATCTAGCCCCGCCCCAACATCCTCCTCACTCACTCCCAGCTTCCTCCTCCCCACTTCATCCACGAGGCCACTCCAAATCTCCATGTCTCTTCCAGCATCTTTGTCCACCCTGACCTTTTTGAGTCTACATTTATGCGCCACCGCCCACTCCAGCAAGTCCCCCCGCCACTTCCCCAGGATTGGGGGCATCTGACTTGCCCAGCAAATTACTATTCTACGTCTGGCCGGGGTCAGTCCCAGTTGAGCAAAGCGATATGCCATTTTACCTCCTGGTTTATGAGTTGGCAGCAGCCCTCATAGGCAATGTCGTATTGTGTCACCTCTATTTTCGTCCCCTTTCGCACCTCTATCAATACAGCCTCCCAGAAGGGACATATCACCTGCATTGCCATGCGATGTGTATAAATTTGGAAGATGCCATACAGCACCTGCTGCAAATTGCATCTCGTGGGGTATAGCCTGCCTGCAGCCTTTGCGGGGTCAAGTACGCACAATGCAAGTAGTAGAACTGTGTTTGTTTGAATCTGGCGACACTCACAACCTTTTTTTACTGACGCTCTGGTATGTCTCCATTTTCCCCCAGTGAGTGAGGAGTCGAGCTCCCCATCTCAAGTTGCTCAAACATTCCATACCAGTATTCTCTTTAAGAGCTGCCTGCAGCCTGGAAATAGTGCCTTTGTCAGAGCCAGGGTCTAGATACACATATAGTACCCTTGATCAGCAGGGTTCATAGGGAATGTTGGTCAAATTTCACAAATTGTTTGAACAATAGTTGCATATTGTAAAAACTGTCCCTGGGCCTATTCTGAACTGGGCTCTGGCCTCTTCAGCCGTTAGGAAGGTGCTTTTCAAATACCGGTCTCCAGCCATCCAGCAACCTCCTTCTTCCCAATGTGCCAGAACCATGGATTCTCGTATTATCACAAATGGACGCTGCCACCTAATAGGTAAGAGTTTGGCATAAGGGGCGCGTTTCAGAACCAACTTGACCATTGATTTCCATGCTCCACAACCTGTGTAACTATGCAGGGGGTAGCGCCAGGGAGCCTGTGTCCCCTCATGAGCAAACTGGGCAGAGACTCGGCCTCTATCATGCCAGACATCAAAACCTTTTCCCAATTGGGTCCAGTTTCACACCTGAGTGCTACGTATTGTAGTAGTCCCCCCAGTTAGTATAATTGCAGATCCGGTAGCCCATGCCCCACTCAACTCAGCCCAATCCTACTGCGCTTCCCTGACCATACCAAGGATATTAATAATCTGTCGAAAGAACAAAAGGGGGAGTGCAGTAGCAGACAAAGCGAGTTCTGCATGATGTACAGGCATCTATGTAAGATATACCTACAACAAGAAGATAAATGCACTCTGCAGTGACTTGAAAAAAAAAATAGATGATATTGAACCAGTTTTGTGGATGCAAAAGGGTATCGTTCTCAGATCCTGGGCATGAGTAAAACATAAACAAAAAGCGTTCCTCCTTACTGTGGAACGTCCCCCTGACGCACTCTCAAAAATGGGCTGTATGAAGCATTCTTATAAGTTTGAACCACATAGGCAATGCACTGGGATATGAATAAGCAGTAGCGACGTTTCGAAAACGTTTGGGTTGGTTAAGCCATGATGGTATATGGCTTCTTGAAGAACACATTTTGAACGAATTACGAAGACATCAAATACAACAATAAAGAGAACCTTGATGAACATTTGGTTTTGAATGAAGAAATTATTTGAAAACTTATAAAAATGCTTAATTGAGCACATTTTCGAGAGAGCATGAGGGAGACGCATCCCAGTAAGGAGGAACGCTTCTCATCTAGGTAATAAGACCATTTTGCTCAGTGCGACTCTACCAATCACCGTGAGAGGCAATGTTTTCCAGAACCACACGAGACCTCAAATCCAAGCAGGACTCTTCACATATTCAAGCCATATTGTTGTCTTGTATCATGCGTGATCTTCATTCCCAGATAACAGAAATGTTGCAATTGCCACGGCAGTCCCAGTGCTGGGGGTTCTTTATCTTCCTTACCAGCTAGGGAAGCCCGGGGGAAGAGCACCATCTTGCGCGGGTTGACTTTCAGCCCCGACAGTTCTCCAAAATCGGCCATGAGTTGCATGAGAAACGAAACCGAGCGATCCGGTTCCGTTAAGTATAGGAATGTGTTGTCAGCATACATGGATACCACGTGTTGTGGTCCCCACTTTTATATCGAATGTGCTCAGTTCTGATAAAAAATGAATTGCCAATGGCTTCATAGTGAGCACAAAAAGAAGAGGTGACAGCGTGCACCCCTGTCTTGTTCCCCTCTCAATAGGGAAACACCACCTGCCCCATTCACTCTCTGGCGCTGGGTTCTGTATAATATTGTCGTGTCCAGGATAGAAATTCCTGCCCAAAACCCATTTGCCTTAGTGCTTCCCTAAAGTAATCCCATGAGATGGCTTTGAATGCCTTTTCAATATGTAAGGCCACCTGCGTTGCTCGCATCTCCCTGTCTGAGGTCTTTTGGAGTGTATTTGTCAATCTTGACAAGTTCATCTGTGTGCCTATAGTGACCTATCCTTGACATATTGTGGACATTCTTTGCAACATTTTGGCTATCCATCAAATAGCAATGGCCATTCTTGACATATTATGGGCATTCATTGCAACATTCTAGCTATCCCAGGGGTGATAGTGGCTCATTCCGGACTTATTGTATTCATTTATGGCACCATTTTCCTATTCATTTCATAATAATGACTTGATTTCTTGTGGCTATTCTTGACATAATTTTGAATATCTCTGGGATAATGTTGATCACTATTCATGTGAGGTGATAAACATCCCTCACAGTTGATAATGAAACTAAATGGATATGAAAGGTAAAATCTGTCCAGGTGTGACAGTAGTACATGCTAGGTCTTGGTGGAAGTGAATTGCTGATTTTTTAGGGAGCAAACATGCCCATGCTAAGAATACAAATCTGGTATTTTGGGACACTGGTTAAGAGCGTGAAACTACTCACACAACAACCACAACTCTTGTCTGGGTGAAACACAAGCAAACCCCAAATTAACCTGTGCTTAACCCTCTGGTTGCTTGGCACAAAAGTAGTAGGGTTAACATAGATGCAATGTGTAAAGTATTTATGCAGCACTCAACCAGTAATAAAGTGAAAACACACCAAAATAAAATCCCACACCCATTTAGAATAATAGGGTAAACTGTAATAAATACATAAACACCACAATTACGAAAATCCAATCAGTAGAACTGGAGATATGCAATTTTGAAGATTTAATTGAAAATAGTTCCATAAAACGCCCAGAGAGTCACTCACAGCTATTTGGCTGTGCAAGACCAGGAGAAAGTTACAAGTTCTGGTCGACCAAGATGGCGCAAGAGTTGGATACAAGGACCAAGTTAGTCTCGCTGACAGATTTACCTTCAACAGTTCAGCACGAAGAGTTATGTTCGCTGTAGCTAATTCTGATTGTGAAGAGCTCAAAACATCAGGATTTCTCCTTTCTTTGAAGGGGGAGCTTAACTGATGCCACACCAAGGGTCCAGGACCTGAGGGGCACCTCCTGGGAATCTGGAGCTCACTCCAGCAGAGGCCAGCAGGGCCCAGGCAGCAGGTCAGCTGTGCTGATGCAGGGGGGGCTCTGGAACTTGTTATTCCCCTGTAGCTCAAAACAGGTCAGTCAGCTACCTCTGGAAGTCACTTTAGCTAGGGATGAAGGGTGAAGGTCCAGTCTTCCTTCTCAGCAAGTAGGCATCAATGTAGCAGGGCAGAAGAACAGCATAGCAGTCCTTCTTCTCTAGTATCCACAGCTCCACAGGTGTACTGAAGAGTAGGAGAATGTTTTGGAGGTTTTCCTTTCTCCCTGCCCTGGCCCCAGCTTGTATTGTCGCATAGGTTCTCATTATCCTAATGAGACTACTGGATTCGGGTGGCAGGATCACCTGTATTGCAGGGGACTGAGTCTGATCCCGCTCCACGTGACACCTGTCGGTCTAATCCGGGTTTTGTTCCAGCTAACTAGCAGTGCCTCATCTCCACCCAAGAGCAGAGATGATTGGGCAACCGGGGGCATGACAAAAATGACTCCTCAGGGGAATCGTGGTCACTCAGATCTCATCAATTTCTCTCAGTTACATTAGTCTCATGTCTGCACAGACAATCAGAGGCAGAGTAGAGTTCAATAAGGTTTTATTGAAGTAACTGCATCTTAGATAATAAAGCATGAATTGCAATAACTAGGACGATGAAGCACAATAGGATTAAAATTGTGGCAAGGAGAGTGAAACATAAACATAATGCTACCATATTGTCACTGAGATTGTTAAGGATAGTTTCTCCCTAGGCTATGTTAGAGCACAGTACGTTCAGCTCTAATTCTGCTCTTCAGGTTCCCCCTGGTAAAACATCATCCCTCATACCTGAGCAAGAGGCCTGTAGTCTACATAAGCAGCTGCAGCGAAGCACTCAGCAATCAGCATACAGTTGTGGTCATCTGGCTGGAATCTCCCTCTAACGTAAATGGGTCAAAGTAGTGTTTTTTTAAATAAAACAGCTTATGTTCTAAGAAAGGATCCCCACGCAAGAGTGTGTATGTTTCTGTGAACATTGGAGACAAAGTGTACCACTTTTGCCGGCAACCTAGCTTACTGCAGCCTTGAGAAAAGCACAAAGTGAAAGAAATGTCTTGTTTAAGAACGCAGTGCAGACCTAGGCGGAGAACCACCTAGATAGAGAAAATAAAACAAGACCACAAATGTAGCTATTGTTAAAATAATAAAATGAAGCTAAAATAAAACAATTCTAGGTTATAGTGCATAGTGGCAGGCCTAATTTGCTAAAATAAAGTGTCTAAAACTATAGCTCAAATGGCTACACAACAGTATGTGGGCACAAAAGACTAGTGTCAAACCATTTGTGAGTGTGTTCAGGGAGAGGCTATGTGAAGTGCTTGTGTGGTAGGAGAGAGCTGTGCTCCTTTATCGGGTCGGGTCGGAGGCCTTTTATTCCCCGTTTGTCCCACTGCCTGGGAGCAATACACAAAGACCAACTGCCAGCTCCTGCTAGTCATGTGACCCAGGATCCAAGCTGCAGCCACCAAACGGATGGGAGAAGAAAAGGCCAACTTTCTAAAAGTGGCATTTTCAGAATTGTGACTTAAAATTCGACTTTAACTTCAAAGGGGGTTCTAAACTTCAATTCTTTCAAAATTAAACTTAGCGTTCTTACTTGCTCTCAATTGAAAATCAGCACTTATCACATGTAATCAGGTAACTCAATGTTATCCTATGGGAGAGGTAGGCATGAATTAGTGAAAAACAAATTTAGCAGTTTTTCACTACCAGGACATGTAAAACTTAAAAGGACATGTTCAACATTTTTAATTATACTGAACCCTACCCTATGGGCTGTTTAGGGCCTCCCCAAGGAATTACTTATCTGTATTAAAAAGAAAGGTTTCAGTGAGGCAAAAGGTTTATTTTGCCAGGTCAAAATGGCAGCTTAAAACTGCACACACAGGCTACAGTTTCAGGCTTGAGACATATTCAAGTGGATAAATAAATGGGTAGCACAATCAGTGCTGCAGCCTAAATAGTAGCATTTAATTTACAGGCACAGGGTACATGTAATCAAACTTTACTAAGGTTATACAAGTAAATTAAATGTGCTGATTGGGTATAAGCAAAATCTGCCATGTTTAAAGGAGAGAACACAAGCACTTTAGCACTGGCAGGATGGAGTATTGAAGTGAAGAAAGATGTCACGTACAGTTTGAAAAATGGTAGGTCATGCGATATTGCATAACCAGTTTTATAACTGTCTGAAATACATATACCTCTTCAACAAGTGCTTCATTTGTCAAATAAATAAAATAATGCAGTTGCCCATTTTTATTTTTAAAAAGACGCTGCTGCCCACTCCCCCATTGGCACTTCCTATTTGCCCTACAGGGTCTGCCCTCAACTGGCTCCAACTGCTGGCTTCATGTACAATGCCCAAAATTGAAGTCCAGGGAGAAAGCAAAGTACATAAGCAGACCTTTTTTAAATATTGTTCGGGGGTTGGGTAAAACAGGGCATTTTAATACCCAGTGTACACATACATTTGTTAAAAGCCATAATCACTCTGAAAGGTCACTCATGAAATATTCCAGTAATTTCAAGTTACAGTTTTGGAGGAGGGAAAGTGTTGAGGTATGTGTAAAGTTGCTGCTGTGTCCTTATCTCCACAGGTTCTATTTAGAAACTAAGGGCCTGATTAGGAGTTCGGTGGACTAGATGACCCGTCCACTGAGTTTCTAACACGGAGGTTACTACCATACTGGCCACCTCCCCGCTGAACCCATTACGACTTTCCCCACTGGGCTGACGGGCTGAAAGCAAGGTTTCCGCCGTCAGCCCAGCGGGAAAGTGGGGACAGCACTGTCGCCAGCTTGTAATAGAGCCGGTGGCTTTGCTGCCACCGCAGGGAGCACAAGCACCCTCGCAATGCTTACAGTCGGCACAACAGACAGTGAGCATTGCAATGGTGCTGAGCAGGGGGGCCCCTGCACTGCCCATGCCATTTGAATGGGCAGTGCAGGGGTCCCCCGGTGGCCACATGCACCTATTCTCCATCAGCCTTTTCATGGTGGTGATACCGCCATGAAAAGGCTGGCGGAGAACCAGGTTGTAATCACCAGGGCGGGGCTGCATGCAGCACCGCCCTGGCTGATTCTGACCTCCACCACCGTCAGCCCGTCAGGATCATCGATTTCGGTGGAGACGGTGGTACCCTGGCAGTCTGACTGCCAGGGTCGTAATGTGGTAGTCAGACTGCCACAGCAGCGGCAGTCCTGACAGCCACTGCGAGGCTCCTAATGAGGCCCTAAATTCTCGTGTACACTATGGCCCTCAATACAACCCTGGCGGTCGGTGATAAAGTGGCGGTAATACCGTCAACAGGCTGGCGGACAAAGAAATGGGTTCACGACCACGGCAGTAACCGCCAACAGACAGGCGGAAGACAATGTACCGCCCACAGTATTACAAGGCACCCATCCGCCAGCTTTTCTGGGGCGGTACCAACTACATCAAAAGCACGGCGAAAACAGTACAATGAAGGGGAACCACTCACTTTTCGACACTCAACGAAGAACCAGGACGCCATTGAGCCTGAACTGCAGGTCCTCCCCATACTGGTGTATCTGCTAATACACCAGGAATTTGAAAGAAGGCGGCGGCGACAACGACTATGAGTACTGCACCTAGCACACAGGGCAGGGGGAGGAAAAAGAGAGTGACACACACACACTAAACACGCAACACCCCCACCCCCCACCCTCACCCACAACACCATACACACTAACAGATCCAACATCACAGATACACCCCGTAACCCTCTGGAAGAACGCAAGGACAAAAGGAATTGAGTCAAATCTGTGATATTTTGAAAATGCATATAAAGTTAACAATTGCAAACAACTGTATATACATATATGTACATTATGTACAGAGGGCAGTACACTGTCCATTGCAAATATCCGTTGACCAGTGGGCCAAAAAAATCACATTTGACTCCTGCCTCAAAATGGAGAGAACACTGCAGGGGCATCAGGTCGAAAAAGCACAGGCACCTCAGGGGGAAGGGGAGGGGGTCACCTCAGCCGGAATATGGTACTACGCCACTACTCCTCGAGGTGGCAACATGCCCACAGTGATGTCCTGGGGAGTGTAAAGTCACAGTCTCTCAAGTGGGTGGTTTGCCCACTGCTTGGTCCTGGGGAGTGCAAAGCCACAGTCTCTCAAGTCTCTCAGGTGGGTGGTTTGCCCACTACTTGGTCCTGGAGAGTGCAAAGCACAGTCTCTCAAGTCTCTCAGGTGGGTGGTTTGCCCACTACATGGTCCTGGGGAGTGCAAAGCCACAGTCTCTCAAGTCTCTCAAGTGGGTGGTTTGCCCACTGCTTGGTCCTGGGGAGTACAAAGCCACAGTCTCTCAAGTCTCTCAAGTGGGTGGAATGCCCACTGCTTGGTCCTTGTGAGTGCAAGGCAACAGTCTTTCAAGTGGGTGACATGTTCCACTGGTTCTGGAGGGGGCCTTGTGCCCAGTCTGCTTCATCCTGCCAAGGAGGGGGTGAGTGGATGCATTTCTCCACTGGTTCTGGAGGGGTACTTGTGCCCAGTCTGCTTCATCCTGCCAAGGAGGGGGTGAGTGGATGCATTTCTCCACTGGTTCTGGAGGGGGCCTTGTGTCCAGTGATGCTGCACCTGGGGTGTGGCAGTTCACATACCTTCACCTGGGTGTCTGAGGTACGAGATGTGCAGGGAACAGGTAGCATGATATGCCATGGAGGCAGAGACAGACTCCATCCTGTGGCGACTTAGGCTGCAAACTGCTGGTAGTGCCAGTGCTGGTGGTGGTGCCTCAAGTGGTGGGTGCAGGGACTAGGACGTCTCCTGCAGCCTCGGACGGCTGCCCACTGGGGATGCTGCTGATGTCCGATGTTGTGGCAACGGCTGGGCATGTGGCGGGGCATATGGCGGTGCAGGTGGCAGTGCAGGTGGCAGCGCCTGTGGCGGTGTCTGCGGCGGAGATGCTGCCGGTGCTGCCTGTGGTGCAGGTGCTGGTAGTATGACACCAGTCCATCTCCAGCAGCCTCGGACGGCTGCCCACTGGGGATGATGCTGGTGACTGTCGTTGTGGCAGCAGCAGTGCAGGGGGCGGTGCAGAGGGCGGTGCAGGTGGTGGTTGTTGCTGCGGTGCTTACCGTGGTACAGACTGCTGGCCTGTCAGGACAAATGGTGGTCACCAGTCCCTCACCTGGAGGCTCCGAGCCCTGAAGTGCCTTGCCTTTGCTTTTTTGTCCCTTCCCCACCTTGGTAGTCACTGCTGGGCCCTTGGCACTGTCCTCTTTTGTTTTGGATGAGGCCTTGCTGGGTGGGTGGTGTGTCTTGTCCGTGCTGCATGCCGGCCCCTTCTTAACCTTGGCAGGTGGCGGAATCGATCCTCTCGGACTTGGAGGGACCACAGCGGACATTGATTTGGTGGCTGGTGTGCTGGCCTGGGAAATAGACATCCTGGCCCTAGGGGACGGAAGGAGGGGGAGGCGTAGGGAAGAGGTCAACGTTAGCCTGGAAAAGTTTCTTTGACACACTGGGACTGGGAGATGAAGGGGGTGTGGGAGTGGGGGAAGAGGTAGTGGTTGTAGGAGGTGTACGTCTGCTGAGTTTGGGTGAAGGTGCATGGGCTGGAGGCTGTTGTGAGGTGGATGGCTGTTGAGTGGGTGTGTGCCTGTGTTTGTGTACTTTGGGAGAAGGGCTCGCAGACACACTGGGAGAGGACACAGGGGATGTGTGCATGGTTGTGGGGGTGGGGATTGCTCGTGAGGGGTGTGTTGTGATGGGCATGCTGGTGATGGAGGCAGTGGCGTGCAGGTGTGAGTGGAGACGCTACTGGGAGGGAGGTGGATGAAAGGGGAGGAGGGGGACACCACAGTGGGGGAAGTGGATGTTGGTATGTGTGCATGGGTATGGTGCTTGTGTGAGTGTCTGTGTGATGATGTGTGGTGCTTATGTTTTCCTGAGCCACTTTTGTGTGTTGATGTATGTGCATGCTGGTCTGAAGGTGTTCTTGGGATAGGTTGGGGTTGAGGGGATTGGGTCGGGTAGTGGAAGTTGGAGAGGGGAGGCTGGACACAGGGACAATGGCTGCCATCAGTGCTGAGGCCAGAGCCTGAAATGCTCTCTGTTGGGTCGCCATGCCAGAATGAATGCCCTCCAGGTATGCATTTGTTTGTTGCAGCTGCCTCTCGACACCATGGATGACATTCAGAATGGTTGACTGCCCAACAGTGAGGGATCTCAGGAGGTCAATAGCCTCCTCACTGAGGGCAGCAGGGCTGACTGGGGCAGAGCCTGAGGTGCCTGGGGCGAAGGAGATGCCCACCCTCCTGGGTGAGCGGGCACGGGAATCACGCTGAGGGGCTGCTGGGAGGGCAGTGCTGGTAGGGGGGGTGGTGGCTGTACTTGTTGTTGGGGTAGGTACAGAGGTTCTGCCACCACCAGGGAGCTTCCATCGGAGGAGGAGTCGCTGTCACTGGTATACCCTCATGTCCCTGTCGTGGAGCTTCCCTCACCCTCCCTCCCACTGGGGCCTTCACCCTCAGTGGATTCACTCTCATGGGCCATGTGGGATGCAGCTCCCTCCGTCGCCGGTGCCTCTGCTCCTCCGCCAGATTATGCTAATGCACACAAGGACAGGGTGACAAAACAAAAAGGGGGCGGAGAGACAGAGGATACACTTGGTCAATGCCAGCAGCACCACTACCGTTGGCGTACACAACACACACTGAGCTACCCTATGCACTAGGCCATGCCCAACCAGTCACTAAGGTAGTCACCAGCCCATGGGGTACAATGCCTAACGCCAGCATCTGGACACCTGACACCCACAGGACCCTGCCCAGTAGTAGTTGGCCACTTGTACCATTGGGGTAGGAGTGCTTCAGAGCCTGCAAACCAAGGACCTTCCCTGCCATGATCGCCCTGGCCTAGGGGCACCCACAGCCCACATCCCACACCCAGCTAGTTCCTAAAGCGCGCAAAGTCAGCTCTCTGAATCTGTACTCACCCCCTTGTGGCTGCTGTGATGCCCTCAAGCGCCCATCCAACTCCGGATTGGCCACTGCCAGGATGCGGAACATCAGGGGGGTCATGGTGCGATGGGCACCCCTTCCACGTTGGGAGGCCAGCCCCAGCTGGGCCTCCGTCGTCTTCTTGGTCCAGCGGCACAGGTACTCCCATCTCTTGTGGCAGTGGGTGCTCCGCCTGTGATAGCCCCCAGGGTCCGCACCCCCTTGGCGATGGCACACCAAATACCCTTTTTCTGGTGGGCACTGACCTAGAGGGGAAAGACAGCGGAAAATGTAAGTACTCACCCGTCCGGACCGTCATACTCATTGCCCACCAGTTCCCACCCATGCCCTGACACACATACACTGACCACCTCTCATGCAGCATTCAGGCCAGGACGCCTTAGCACCCCCAACATGTGCCTTACATCCACACCACTCAAAACAGGCATTGCCCACACATCATGCTCACAGTGCACTCACCTGTTTGTCTGGAGGACCGTAGAGTAACGTGTACTGGGGGAGGACCCCATCCACCAGTTTCTCCAACTCCTCCACAGTGAAGGCAGGGGCCCTTTCCCCAGACACTCTAGCCATTGTCGCTTCCAGACTCAGGTCACAGCAGCACTTGCAGTGTAGGTCCTCTCCTGTTGATGGTCAGGTAACAAGTGAGTGAATAGCTAGAAAATGGCGGTGACGTCCGCGGCGGTGTGTATTGTCACCGACGGCGTACATCGCCATTGGCTCCTGGGACCCATAGGGCCCAATGATAACCAATGTGGATTTGCACGGCGGTCATCGACTGCCTACCGCAACGCAGCACAACGGCAGAGCAGTTACCTCATTTCCCCTTGTCCCTCCTCACAGATCAAGCAGCTGCCATTTCAGGGGGGCACATGGCATGGCACCCAACTGCGTCACAGCACATATTGGCACATATACTGACTCTCAAATTCACACACTGCTTCTGTGACATAAATTCTGAAACAGCTGTGCTATCTATGTGGCAAATGACCTTCTGCTCACCGTTCTCCTCCATAGGTTACAACCACTGAGGCAGATGATGAGATGGCGGCATCCTCCGGTGTACAGACCCCTGCTGGACCTGTCGACATTGGAGGACTGACACATTATCATCACATACAGACTTGATTGTGCCACAATCCAAGAACTGTGTGCCCAATTGGAGCCAGACCTGATGTCAGCTATCTGCCAGTCCACAGGAATCCCCCCTCTAGTGCAGGTCCTGTCAATGCTCCATTTCCTGGCAAGTGGTTGCTTTCAAACGACAGTGGCAATGGCATCAGGGACGTCTCAGCCAATGTTCTCCAACGTGTTGACCAGAGTGTCGTCTGCCCTGCTGAAACACATGCGCAGCTACATCGTCTTCCCCCAGGTGGTGGATTTGGCCACAATGAAAGCTGACTTCTATGCCTTGGGACATACCCCCAACATCATTGGTGCCATTGATGGTACACATGTGGCATTTGTCCCCCCGTAGAAATGAACAGGTCTACAGGAATAGAAAAAGCTCTCATTCGATGAATGTGCAAATGGTGTGTTTGGCAGACCAGTACATCTCCCATGTGAATGCCAAATATCCTGGCTCTGTGCATGACGCCTATGTCTTGAGGAATAGAAGCATCCTTTATGTGATGGGGCAACTCCAGAGGCACCGGGTGTGGCTATTAGGTGAGGCCAAGGTCCCCACACACTATAAGTTGGGGTCTGAGTACGGGGTTGTCCATAAGGGTTAGTGTGTGTTTAACAGTTGTCCCTCAATTTTTACAGGTGACTCTGGTTGCCCCAACCTCTCATGGCTACTGACCCCAGTGAGGAATCCCATGACAAGGGCTGAGAAATAATACAGTGAGGCACATGGGCGAACAAGGAGGATTATTGAGGGGACCTTCGGCCTCCTGAAGGCCAGGTTCCAGTGCCTCCATCTGACAGGTGGATCCCTGTACTACTCACCCAAGAAGGTTTGCCAGATCATTGTGGCATGCTGTATGTTGCACAACCTGGCCATGAGACGCCAGGTGCCTTTTTTGCTGGAGGATGAGCCTGGTGATGGTCTTGTGGTAGCGTGGAGCCTGTGGACAGTGAGGAAGAGAAGGCAGATGAAGAAGACGTGGACAACAGAACAAACATTGTACAGCAGTACTTCCAGTGACACACAGGTAAGAGACTGTAACAAAACTTTACTTTTCTGGAATCTTTTGGACATTGTACATGGCAGCCTCTTACCCTCTGTCAATGGCCACTGACTGTTCCCTTTGGATTCCCTTTTTTCAGATCTGTGTGCCCCATTCTGGCTCCTGCTATATGTACTGTTGCCCACCAAATGTCATACATTGGTATAATTCAATGAACATAGACGTTGCAATGCTTTGAGAATGTTGTAAGGATACATCTTTCCAATCATTACACTGACTCCAGTATGGTTTATATTTCAATTATGTTTATTTTTTGTGCTAAATAGTATGGGGGTAAGTGCAAGGGGCTGGGGTGATGGTGAAGGAAGGTCCACGGTAGAGTCCAGTCTCTTGGTATCACAGGTGTATTGTCCAATGGGGCATAGGAAGGGGAGTAATGGCAGTTCAAGGTGGACAGGGTGACAGAGTGGGACAGAAGGGTGACAATCAGGAGAGTCCTATTTCCTGGTGTGGGTCTTGGCAATGTTCTCTGTCTTCTGCCTGGATCGCAGGGACCGTTTGCGTGGTGGTTCTCCTTCTGCAGGGGGTGGGGTGCTGGTGGCCTGTTAGTCCTGTGGCGGGGCCTTCTGTCCACTAGCGCCGGCGTAGGTGGAAGGCTGTTCCTCGGTTTGGCTAGTGTCAGGGGCCCTTTGTTGTGCCACTGCCTCTCTCATGGTCTTGCCCATGTCCTGTGCCTCTGTCCCCTGAACCGTGTGCCCACTGCCACTGACCCCAGGTCCCTGATCGTCCTGTGTTTGTGGGGTTGCCTGGGGTCCCTGTAGTGGTGGACACACTGCTGATTGACTTGTCCTGGGGATAGTGGCTTGTGCCCGCTTGGTGGGTGCTGTGGTGGTGTTTTCTGAGAGGGGAGGCTGTGTGGTGGGTTGGGACTGTGGCAGGGGAGCCGACTGTCCAGAGGTCCCTGATGGTTCAGGTTGGTCATTGTGATCCAGGCATGCAGAGCTGCTGTCATCACTGTGGGCCTCTTCTGGGGGGGGGCTGGTTGTTGGTGGCACCTCCTCTCCGGTGACGTTGAGTAGGGGTCCTGTTGGGACGCAAAAGCATTGTTATTGTACCTGTGTGTGCCATCTTGTGCAATGGGTGTGTTTCCCTGTATAATTGTGCTTTCCCTATCGCCTTGGCCTTGTGTGAGTGCTGATTGTGTGCGCTAGGTGAGTCTCTCTACTGGGCATGCTGTCCATGCAGGGCTGTGATTAGTGTCCATACATTGTTGTTGCACGCAGGGCTTGGTATTGGGATGGGTAGGTTGTGATGGTGGGGTGTATGTTAGGTTATGGAGTGGTGGGAGTGAGGGTACGGGTGGGGTATGTGATGGCATGCAGGTAGAGTGGGGGATATAATGGTAAAGATTCGACTTACCAGAATCGAGTCCTCCTGCTATTCCTGTGAGGCCCTCAGGATGCATGATCGCTAAGACTTGCTCCTCCCATGTTGTTAGTTGTGGGGGAGGAGGTGGGGTTCCACCGCCAGTCCTCTGTACAAGAATCTGGGGCCATATTTATACTTTTTGACGCACAACTGCGCCAACGCAGTTGTGCGTCAAAATTTTTAACACGGGCTAACGCCATTCCAAAGCGCCATGCGGGCGCCGTATTTATTGAATGACGTTAGCCGCGCGTAAAAACAAATGACTCATACCAGGCAGCACCGGCGTAGGGGAAAATGAAGCTTGGGTGTCAAAAAATGGGGCAAGTCGGTCTGAGGCAAAAAATCTGCCTCAACCCGATTTGCGCCATTTTTTTTTACTCCCAACCCCCATTGAAATGACTCCTGTCTTAGCACAGACAAGAGACATGCCCCCTTGCCCAATGGCCATGCCCAGGGGACTTATGTCCCCTGGGCATGGTCATTGGGCATAGTGGCATGTAGGGGGGCACAAATCAGGCCCCCCTATGCCACAAAAAAATTACGGAAAAATATACTTACCTGCACTTACCTTAATGTCCCTGGGGTGGGTCCCTCCATCCTTGGGCGTCCTCCTGGGGTGGGCAAGGATGACAGGGGGTGTCCCTGGGGGCATGGGAGGGCACCTCTGGGCTCCTTCCAAGCCCACAGGTCCCTTATTGCCTGCCCTGAGCAGGCGTTAAAAAATGACGCAAACGCGGCTGGACGTCATTTTTTTTGCCCCGCCCACTCCTGTGTGTCATTTTTGCACGGGAGTTTAAATATGGCACACAGGCCTGGGAGTCATTTTTTAGAAGGGAACGCCTACCTTGCATATCATTAACGCAAGGCTGGTTCCCCCTTCTAAAAAATGGCGCACATGGTGGAACTTTGACGCCCACTGCGTCGGACGTCAAAGTATAAATATGGGGCAGTGTTTGCGCCGAATGTGAGTAAAAAAAAATGACGCAAATCCGTTCAGAGTATAAATATGCCCCCTGGTGTCTTGAAACCACAGAATGCACCTTCCCCTGTAGGTCATTCCACCTCTTCCTGATGTCATCCCTGGTTCTTGGATGCTGGTCCACGGCGTTGACCCTGTCCACGATTCTCCGCCATAGCTCCATCTTCCTAGCAATGGATGTCTGCAGCACCTATGATCCGAATAGCTGTGGCTCTACCCGGATGATTTCTTCCACCATTGCCCTTAGCTCCTCCTCAGAAAACCTGGGGTGTCTTTGGGGTGCCATGGATGTAATGTGAGTGATATGTGTGAGGTGATGAGTGGGGTCATGTCTTAGGGTGTATACTGTGATGTGCGTGGATGGTGTATGGATGATGGTGTTCTGTGCCTCTGATTGGGTGTGTGCTCTTTGCTTGTCTCTCTGTACTTGGTCTCTTTTTTTTCATTGTAAGGGGTTGTGGGTAGTGTGGGTGTGTGTTTTATAGTGTTGTGAGTGTTTCGGTGTGGTGTGTGTATGTGTGTCAGGTGTGTGTATTTTGAATTCTCCAATGTTGTGTGGTTTTGTAAGTGTGTGTGTATTCTGAGCGCGGTTGGCGTGACAGTGTGGGTTTTGCTATTGCCAATTTATCACTGACCTTTGGTGTGGCGGACTCGTGTGGGCGTCTGTATTGTGGCGGTATTCTCTGAGTGGGTCGTAATACCCGTGGCGGAATACCGCCGCGGTCACGATATGTTGGCGGCCGTCGGCACGGCGGTAAACGGGATTTAGCGTTGGGGTTGTAAAGAGGGCCTATGTGACATAATACATCAAAACTGAATAAAAACAAACTTTGACCAATTAAATTGAACAGCCTTAGTAACACACATATCTGTGGTGGGGTTCGGTGAGATGATCCCTTCAGAGGCATATACTTTAGAAAAAAATATGGTTTTACATAGCAGGGCTTGGTCTGATTATTTACTCCCCAAGGAGCAGCATGCATGCTTTATTTAGAAATTCAATAACAGAAATAATCATTGCACTTAACTCCCCTTTCAAAATGTATTTCTTAACACAGAGATAATGCACTGCTTACACTAGCACTATTTAATTAAAGAATTGTTTAAGCAAACGTTATAAAAATAAAATCAAAACTTAATTATAAATGAAGTTATCATAAATATATGTGCAGATGTAAGGATGGTGGGACGGGGAACATGAATGTTTCTAAGTTATTGTTTCGAAACTACCATTTTTATTATTAACCAATGAATGCAATTATACTGTTTGATGTACTAACGTGATTCTACATGCCATCAGTTGGCTCGGTTTGTGTTATGGCTTCTAGAGTCAAGCTGGACCCTTTTGCCCACAATTACCACGTCATCGCTTGCCCTTTCTGGGCCCTGTGGAGATGGCACAAGCTGTCAGCTTGCGGTAAAGAACCGCAGTCCATCGTCAAGAAAAAGTGAGGTTGCCATAGATAGGTATTGGAACAGCCAGGGCTTGTTGTCTTCGCGTGGGCAAACCAGTGGAGTGCTCCAGAGCCTGCCTGGTGTGATCCACGTACGTGGCTGTCTTTGACTATGGTTTATGAGCAAGCTGCCCCAAGAGCCACCCATCGCCTGCCTCCACCCTTCCAGGCTCACCAGCAACACACAGCCCAGAGGAGGGAGGGACCCCAAGGAAAGGCTATCAGGCGCTCTTACCAAGTGTAAGACCATAGCTGCAGGGCCCGTACTCACTACCAGAGAAAAGTGAGCACAGTAGATGCCAACTGCAGCCTGCTGCTCTGATGCACGGCTGCAGGGCTGGCTCTAGGGCGGTGAGGGCGGTGCGACCGGTGCCACCGCACCGGGTGCTGACTTTGGGATGGGGGGCACCGTGTTTGTAAGTATATTATAGTTCTAAAAGCTCCTACTACAACGTTCCTTGTCTCTAGCAATTTTTAGGCAACAATAAAAATGTCAAAAAACTGGAGATTAATGTTCTGCCTGGAGAGAGTTCGGAGTTTTCTCTGGTGGAAGTTTTAAGGTAGGGCAGGGGGTTAGTATGCCTCCTGCAAAGAGCGTGTACTGTGCAGATCACAAAGTGCATGTTAATGCACATAGGTCAGTGGGTTACTGCTTTGGCAGAAAGGTCCTTTTGTTACAGTTTATAAATTAAAATCCTAATAAAGGACAGTAATCTATTAACTGTCTTCAAAGAACTGCCTGCATTACAAGGTGTAAATTAGAGGGTTATTATTTTTCCCAGTCTTCCATTATCCTAATGTAGCAAAAAAGGGTTTAATTGGGTTAGCCCTGATTGATGACTTACAACAACTGAATGCTGTCAGGAACTATTTTAACCAGAATCACTACGGTGCTTTTTTATCCCCTTAGCTGCTGGGCCGTTCCCCCCCCCCACCCCCCCCAGTGCTGAGCCCTTTTTTGGCTATTTGGGGTAGTTTGCGCTTAGGCCTTCATAACTTTTTGTCCACATAAGCTATCCACGCCAAATTTGCTTATTTTTCCCCAACATCCTAGGGATTCTAATGGTACCCAGAGTTTGTGGTTTCCCCTGGAGGAGACCAAGAAATTAGCCAAAATACAGTGAAAATGTATTTTTTTCCAAATAAATGGGAAAAAAGGGCTGCCGAAGAAGGCTTGTGGTTTTTTCCCTGAAAATGGCATCAACAAAGGGTTTCTGGTGCTAAAATCACCATCTTCCCACCTTTCAGGAACGGGCGGACTTGAATCAGAAAACCACATTTTTCAACACAAATTTGGCATTTTACTGGGACATACCCCATTTTTACTATTTTTGGTGCTTTCAGCCTCCTTCCAGTTAGTGACAGGAATGGGTGTAAAACCAATGCTGGATCCCGGAAAGCTAAACATTTCTGAAAACTAGACACAATTCTGAATTCAGCAAGGGGTCATTTGTGTAGATCCTACAAGGTTTTCCAACAGAAAATAACAGCTGAAACAAAAAAAAAATTGAAATTGAGCTGAAAACAACAGCCATTTTTCTTTATGTTTTACTCTGTAACTTTATCCTGCAATGTCAGATTTTTTAAAGCAATATACCGTTATGTCTGCTGGACTCATCTGGTTGCGGGGATATAAAGGGCTTGTAGGTCCATCAAGAACCCTAGGTACCCAGAGCCAATAAATGAGCTGCACCCTGCAGTTGGTTTTCATTCTATACTGGGTATACAGCAATTCATTTGCTGAAATATGAAGAGTGAAAAATAGGTATCAAGAAAACCTTTGCATTTCCAAAATGGGCTCAGGATAAGGTTTTGAGGAGCAGTGGTTATTTGCACATCTCTGAATTCCGGGGTGCCCATACTAGCATGTGAATTGCAGGGCATTTCTCAAATAGACGTCTTTTTTACACACTGTCTTATATTTGGAAGGAAAAAATGTAGAGAAAGATAAGGGGCAATAACACTTGTTTTGCTATTCTATGTTCCCCCAAGTCTCCCGATAAAAATTATACATCCCTTGTGTGGGTAGGCCTAGCGCCCGCGACAAGAAATGCTCCAAAACACAACGTGGACACATCCCATTTTTTTGACAGAAAACAGAGCTGTTTTTTGCAAAGTGCCTACCTGTAAATTTTGGCCTCTAGCACAGCCAGCACCTAGGGAAACCTACCAAACCTGTGCATTTTTTAAATCTAGAGACCTAGGGGAATCCAAGATGGGGTGACTTGTGGGGCTCTGACCAGGTTCTGTTACCCAGAATCCTTTGCAGACCCCAAAATGTGGCTAAAAAAACATGTTTTACTCACATTTCGGTGACAGAAAGTTTTGGAATCTGAGAGGACCCACAAATTTCCTTCCACCCAGCATTCCCCGAAGTCTCCTGATAAAAATGATACCTCACTTGTGTGGGTAGGCCTAGCGCCCGTGACAGGAATTGCCCCAAAACACAACGTGGACACATCCCATTTTTTGACAGAAAACAGAGCTGTTTTTTGCAAAGTGCCTACCTGTAGATTTTGGCCTCTAGCTCAGCCGGCACCTAGGGAAACCTACCAAATCTGTGCATTTTTTAAAACTAGAGACCTAGGGGAATCTAAGATGGGGTGACTTGTGGGGCTCTGACCAGGTTCTGTTACCCAGAATCCTTTGCAAACCTCAAAATGTGGCTAAAAAATAACGTTTTCCTCACATTTCGGTGACAGAAAGTTCTGGAATCTGAGAGGAGCCAGAAATTTCCTTCCACCCAGCATTCCCCAAAGTCTCCCGATAAAAATGATACCTCACTTGTGTGGGTAGGCCTAGCGCCCGTGACAGGAAATGCCCCAAAACACAACGTGGACACATCCCATTTTTTGACAGAAAACAGAGCTGTTTTTTGCAAAGTGCCTACCTGTAGATTTTGGCCTCTAGCTAAGCCGGCACCTAGGGAAACCTACCAAACCTGTTCATTTTTTAAAACTAGAGACCTAGGGGAATCCAAGATGGGGTGACTTGTGGGGCTCTGACCAGGTTCTGTTACCCAGAATCCTTTGCAAACCTCAAAATGTGGCTAGAAAAAAACATTTTCCTCACATTTCGGTGACAGAATGTTCTGGAATCTGAGAGGAGCCACAAATTTCATTCGACCCAGCGTTCCCCCAAGTCTCCCGATAAAAATGATTCCTCGTTTGTGTGGGTAGGCCTAGCGCCCGCAACGGGAAATGCCCCAAAACACAACGTGGACACATCCCATTTTTTGACAGAAAACAGAGCTGTTTTTTGCAAAGTGCCTACCTGTAGATTTTGGCCTCTAGCTCAGCCGGCACCTAGGGAAACCTACCAAATCTGTGCATTTTTTAAAACTAGAGACCTAGGGGAATCCAAGATGGGGTGACTTGTGGGGCTCTGACCAGGTTCTGTTACCCAGAATCCTTTGCCGACCCCAAAATGTGGCTAAAAAAACACGTTTTACTCACATTTCGGTGACAGAAAGTTTTGGAATCTGAGAGGACCCACAAATTTCCTTCCACCCAGCATTCCCCGAAGTCTCCTGATAAAAATGATACCTCACTTGTGTGGGTAGGCCTAGCGCCCGTGACAGGAATTGCCTCAAAACACAACGTGGACACATCCCATTTTTTGACAGAAAACAGAGCTGTTTTTTGCAAAGTGCCTACCTGTAGATTTTGGCCTCTAGCTCAGCCGGCACCTAGGGAAACCTACCAAATCTGTGCATTTTTTAAAACTAGAGACCTAGGGGAATCTAAGATGGGGTGACTTGTGGGGCTCTGACCAGGTTCTGTTACCCAGAATCCTTTGCAAACCTCAAAATGTGGCTAAAAAAAAACGTTTTCCTCACATTTCGGTGACAGAAAGTTCTGGAATCTGAGAGGAGCCAGAAATTTCCTTCCACCCAGCATTCCCCAAAGTCTCCCGATAAAAATGATACCTCACTTGTGTGGGTAGGCCTAGCGCCCGTGACAGGAAATGCCCCAAAACACAACGTGGACACATCCCATTTTTTGACAGAAAACAGAGCTGTTTTTTGCAAAGTGCCTACCTGTAGATTTTGGCCTCTAGCTAAGCCGGCACCTAGGGAAACCTACCAAACCTGTTCATTTTTTAAAACTAGAGACCTAGGGGAATCCAAGATGGGGTGACTTGTGGGGCTCTGACCAGGTTCTGTTACCCAGAATCCTTTGCAAACCTCAAAATGTGGCTAGAAAAAAACATTTTCCTCACATTTCGGTGACAGAATGTTCTGGAATCTGAGAGGAGCCACACATTTCCTTCGACCCAGCGTTCCCCCAAGTCTCCCGATAAAAATGATTCCTCATTTGTGTGGGTAGGCCTAGTGCCCGCAACGGGAAATGCCCCAAAACACAACGTGGACACATACCATTTTTTGACAGAAAACAGAGCTGTTTTTTGCAAAGTGCCTACCTGTAGATTTTGGCCTCTAGCTCAGCCGGCACCTAGGGAAACCTACCAAACCTGTGCATTTTTGAAAACTAGAGACCTAGGGGAATCCAAGATGGGGTGACTTGTGCGGCTCTGACCAGGTTCTGTTACCCAGAATCCTTTGCAAACCTCAAAATGTGGCTAAAAAAACACGTTTTCCTCACATTTCGGTGACAGAAAGTTCTGGAATCTGAGAGGAGCCAGAAATTTCCTTCCACCCAGCATTCCCCCAAGTCTCCCAATGAAAATGATACCTCACTTGTGTTGGTAGGCCTAGCGCCCGCGACAGGAAATGCCCCAAAACACAACGTGGACACATCCCATTTTTTGACAGAAAACAGAGCTGTTTTTTGCAAAGTGCCTACCTGTAGATTTTGGCCTCTAGCTCAGCCGGCACCTAGGGAAACCTACCAAACCTGTGCAGTTTTGAAAACTAGAGACCTAGGGGAATCCAAGATGGGGTGACTTGTGGGGCTCTGACCAGGCTCTGTTAACCAGAATCCTTTGCAAACCTCAAAATGTGGCTAAAAAAACACGTTTTCCTCACATTTCGGTGACAGAAAGTTCTGGAATCTGAGAGGAGCAACAAATTTCCTTCGACCCAGCGTTCCCCCAAGTCTCCCGATAAAAATGATTCCTCATTTGTGTGGGTAGGCCAGCGCCGGCAACGGGAAATGCCCCAAAACACAACGTGGACACATCCCATTTTTTGACAGAAAACAGAGCTGTTTTTTGAAAAGTGCCTACCTGTAGATTTTGGCCTCTAGCTCAGCCGGCACCTAGGGAAACCTACCAAACCTGTGCATTTTTTAAAACTAGAGACCTAGGGGAATCCAAGATGGGGTGACTTGTGGGGCTCTGACCAGGTTCTGTTACCCAGAATCCTTTGCAAACCTCAAAATGTGGCTAGAAAAAAACATTTTCCTCACATTTCGGTGACAGAATGTTCTGGAATCTGAGAGGAGCCACAAATTTCCTTCGACCCAGCGTTCCCCCAAGTCTCCCGATAAAAATGATTCCTCATTTGTGTGGGTAGGCCTAGTGCCCGCAACGGGAAATGCCCCAAAACACAACGTGGACACATCCCATTTTTTGACAGAAAACAGAGCTGTTTTTTGCAAAGTGCCTACCTGTAGATTTTGGCCTCTAACTCAGCCGGCACCTAGGGAAACCTACCAAACCTGTGCATTTTTATAAACTAGAGACCTAGGGGAATCCAAGATGGGGTGACTTGTGCGGCTCTGACCAGGTTCTGTTACCCAGAATCCTTTGCAAACCTCAAAATGTGGCTAAAAAAACACGTTTTCCTCACATTTCGGTGACAGAAAGTTCTGGAATCTGAGAGGAGCCAGAAATTTCCTTCCACCCAGCATTCCCCCAAGTCTCCCGATGAAAATGATACCTCACTTGTGTTGGTAGGCCTAGCGCCCGCGACAGGAAATGCCCCAAAACACAACGTGGACACATCCCATTTTTTGACAGAAAACAGAGCTGTTTTTTGCAAAGTGCCTACCTGTAGATTTTGGCCTCTAGCTCAGCCGGCACCTAGGGAAACCTACCAAACCTGTGCAGTTCTGAAAACCAGAGACCTAGGGGAATCCAAGATGGGGTGACTTGTGGGGCTCTGACCAGGTTCTGTTACCCTGAATCCTTTGCAAACCTCAAAATGTGGCTAGAAAAAAACATTTTCCTCACATTTCGGTGACAGAATGTTCTGGAATCTGAGAGGAGCCACAAATTTCCTTCGACCCAGCGTTCCCCCAAGTCTCCCGATAAAAATGATTCCTCATTTGTGTGGGTAGGCCTAGTGCCCGCAACGGGAAATGCCCCAAAACACAACGTGGACACATCCCATTTTTTGACAGAAAACAGAGCTGTTTTTTGCAAAGTGCCTACCTGTAGATTTTGGCCTCTAGCTCAGCCGGCACCTAGGGAAACCTACCAAACCTGTGCATTTTTGAAAACTAGAGACCTAGGGGAATCCAAGATGGGGTGACTTGTGCGGCTCTGACCAGGTTCTGTTACCCAGAATCCTTTGCAAACCTCAAAATGTGGCTAAAAAAACACGTTTTCCTCACATTTCGGTGACAGAAAGTTCTGGAATCTGAGAGGAGCCAGAAATTTCCTTCCACCCAGCATTCCCCCAAGTCTCCCGATGAAAATGATACCTCACTTGTGTTGGTAGGCCTAGCGCCCGCGACAGGAAATGCCCCAAAACACAACGTGGACACATCCCATTTTTTGACAGAAAACAGAGCTGTTTTTTGCAAAGTGCCTACCTGTAGATTTTGGCCTCTAGCTCAGCCGGCACCTAGGGAAACCTACCAAACCTGTGCAGTTCTGAAAACCAGAGACCTAGGGGAATCCAAGATGGGGTGACTTGTGGGGCTCTGACCAGGTTCTGTTACCCTGAATCCTTTGCAAACCTCAAAATGTGGCTAGAAAAAAACATTTTCCTCACATTTCGGTGACAGAATGTTCTGGAATCTGAGAGGAGCCACAAATTTCCTTCGACCCAGCGTTCCCCCAAGTCTCCCGATAAAAATGATTCCTCATTTGTGTGGGTAGGCCTAGTGCCCGCAACGGGAAATGCCCCAAAACACAACGTGGACACATCCCATTTTTTGACAGAAAACAGAGCTGTTTTTTGCAAAGTGCCTACCTGTAGATTTTGGCCTCTAGCTCAGCCGGCACCTAGGGAAACCTACCAAACCTGTGCATTTTTGAAAACTAGAGACCTAGGGGAATCCAAGATGGGGTGACTTGTGCGGCTCTGACCAGGTTCTGTTACCCAGAATCCTTTGCAAACCTCAAAATGTGGCTAAAAAAACACGTTTTCCTCACATTTCGGTGACAGAAAGTTCTGGAATCTGAGAGGAGCCAGAAATTTCCTTCCACCCAGCATTCCCCCAAGTCTCCCGATGAAAATGATACCTCACTTGTGTTGGTAGGCCTAGCGCCCGCGACAGGAAATGCCCCAAAACACAACGTGGACACATCCCATTTTTTGACAGAAAACAGAGCTGTTTTTTGCAAAGTGCCTACCTGTAGATTTTGGCCTCTAGCTCAGCCGGCACCTAGGGAAACCTACCAAACCTGTGCAGTTTTGAAAACTAGAGACCTAGGGGAATCCAAGATGGGGTGACTTGTGGGGCTCTGACCAGGCTCTGTTACCCAGAATCCTTTGCAAACCTCAAAATGTGGCTAAAAAAAAACTTTTTCCTCACATTTCGGTGACAGAAAGTTCTGGAATCTGAGAGGAGCAACAAATTTCCTTCGACCCAGCGTTCCCCCAAGTCTCCCGATAAAAATGATTCCTCATTTGTGTGGGTAGGCCTAGCGCCCGCAACGGGAAATGCCCCAAAACACAACGTGGACACATCCCATTTTTTGACAGAAAACAGAGCTGTTTTTTGCAAAGTGCCTACCTGTAGATTTTGGCCTCTAGCTCAGCCGGCACCTAGGGAAACCTACCAAACCTGTGCATTTTTGAAAACTAGAGACCTAGGGGAATCCAAGATGGGGTGACTTGTGGGGCTCTGACCAGGTTATGTTACACAGAATCCTTTGCAAACCTCAAAATGTGGCTAAAAAAACACGTTTTCCTCACATTTCGGTGACAGAAAGTTCTGGAATCTGAGAGGAGGCAGAAATTTCCTTCCACCCAGCATTCCCCCAAGTCTCCCGATGAAAATGATACCTCACTTGTGTTGGTAGGCCTAGCGCCCGCGACAGGAAATGCCCCAAAACACAACGTGGACACATCCCATTTTTTGACAGAAAACAGAGCTGTTTTTTGCAAAGTGCCTACCTGTAGATTTTGGCCTCTAGCTCAGCCGTCACCTAGGGAAACCTACCAAACCTGTGCAGTTCTGAAAACTAGAGACCTAGGGGAATCCAAGATGGGGTGACTTGTGGGGCTCTGACCAGGTTCTGTTACCCAGAATCCTGTGCAAACCTCAAAATGTGGCTAAAAAAACACGTTTTCCTCACATTTCGGTGACAGAAAGTTCTGGAATCTGAGAGGAGCCACAAATTTCCTTCGACCCAGCGTTCCCCCAAGTCTCCCGATAAAAATGATTCCTCATTTGTGTGGGTAGGCCTAGCGCCCGCAATGGGAAATGCCCCAAAACACAATGTGGACACATCCCTTTTTTTGACAGAAAACAGAGCTGTTTTTTGCAAAGTGCCTACCTGTAGATTTTGGCCTCTAGCTCAGCCGGCACCTAGGGAAACCTGCCAAACCTGTGCAGTTTTGAAAACTAGAGACCTAGGGGAATCCAAGATGGGGTGACTTGTGGGGCTCTGACCAGGTTCTGTTACCCAGAATCCTTTGCAAACCTCAAAAACTTGGCTAAAAAAACACGTTTTCCTCTCATTTTGGTGACAGAAAGTTCTGGAATCTGAGAGGAGCCACAAATTTCCTTGCACCCAGCGTTCCCCCAAGTCTCCTGATAAAAATTATACCTCACTTGTGTGGGTAGGCCTAGCGCCCGTGACAGGAAATGCCCCAAAACACAAGTTGGACACATCCCATTTTTTGACAGAAAACAGAGCTGTTTTTTGCAAAGTGCCTACCTGTAGATTTTGGCCTCTAGCTCAGCCGGCACCTAGGGAAACCTACCAAACCTGTGCATTTTTTAAAACTAGAGACCTATGGGAATCCAAGATGGGGTGACTTGTGGGGCTCTGACCAGGTTCTGTTACCCAGAATCCTTTGCAAACCTCAATATGTGGCTAAAAAAACACGTTTTCCTCACATTTCGGTGACAGAAAGTTCTGGAATCTGAGAGGAGCCACAAGTTTCCTTGCACCCAGCGTTCCCCCAAGTCTCCTGATAAAAATGATACCTCACTTGTGTGGGTAGGCCTAGCGCCCGCAACAGGAAATGCCCCAAAACACAACGTGGACACATCCATTTTTTTTACAGAAAACAGAGCTGTTTTTTGCAAAGTGCCCACCTGTAGATTTTGGCCTCTAGCTCAGCCGGCACCTAGGGAAACCTACCAAACCTGTGCATTTTTGAAAACTAGAGACCTAGGGAAATCCAAGATGGGGTGACTTGTGGGGCTCTGACCAGGTTCTGTTACCCAGAATCCTTTGCAAACCTCAAAATGTGGCTAAAAAAACACGTTTTCCTCACATTTCGGTGACAGAAAGTTCTGGAATCTGAGAGGAGCCACAAATTTCCTTCGACCCAACGTTCCCCCAAGTCTCCCAATAAAAATGATTCCTCATTTGTGTGGGTAGGCCTAGCGCCCGCAACGGGAAATGCCCCAAAACACAACGTGGACACATCCCATTTTTTGACAGAAAACAGAGCTGTTTTTTGCAAAGTGCCTACCTGTAGATTTAGGCCTCTAGCTCAGCTGGCACCTAGGGAAACCTACCAAACCTGTGCATTTTTGAAAACTAGAGACCTAGGGGAATCCAAGATGGGGTGACTTGTGGGGCTCTGACCAGATTCTGTTGCCCAGAATCCTTTGCAAACCTCAAAATGTGGCTAAAAAAACACGTTTTCCTCACATTTCGGTGACAGAAAGTTCTGGAATCTGAGAGGAGCCAGAAATTTCCTTCCACCCAGCATTCCCCCAAGTCTCCGATGAAAATGATACCTCACTTGTGTTGGTAGGCCTAGCGCCCGCGACAGGAAATGCCCCAAAACACAACGTGGACATATCCAATTTTTTGACAGAAAAAAGAGCTGTTTTTTGCAAAGTGCCTACCTGTAGATTTTGGCCTCTAGCTCAAACCTACCAAACCTGTGCAGTTTTGAAAACTAGAGACCTAGGGGAATCCAAGATGGGGTGACTTGTGGGGCTATGACCAGGTTCTGTTACACAGAATCCTTTGCAAACCTCAAAATGTGGCTAAAAAAACACGTTTTCCTCACATTTCGGTGACAGAAAGTTCTGGAATCTGAGAGGAGCCACAAGTTTCCTTGCACCCAGCGTTCCCCCAAGTCTCCTGATAAAAATGATACCTCACTTGTGTGGGTAGGCCTAGCGCCCGCAACAGGAAATGCCCCAAAACACAACGTGGACACATCCATTTTTTTTACAGAAAACAGAGCTGTTTTTTGCAAAGTGCCCACCTGTAGATTTTGGCCTCTAGCTCAGCCGGCACCTAGGGAAACCTACCAAACCTGTGCATTTTTGAAAACTAGAGACCTAGGGGAATCCAAGATGGGGTGACTTGTGGGGCTCTGACCAGGTTCTGTTGCCCAGAATCGTTTGCAAACCTCAAAATGTGGCTAAAAAAACACGTTTTCCTCACATTTCGGTGACAGAAAGTTCTGGAATCTGAGAGGAGCCAGAAATTTCCTTCCACCCAGCATTCCCCCAAGTCTCCGATGAAAATGATACCTCACTTGTGTTGGTAGGCCTAGCGCCCGCGACAGGAAATGCCCCAAAACACAACGTGGACATATCCAATTTTTTGACAGAAAACAGAGCTGTTTTTTGCAAAGTGCCTACCTGTAGATTTTGGCCTCTAGCTCAAACCTACCAAACCTGTGCAGTTTTGAAAACTAGAGACCTAGGGGAATCCAAGATGGGGTGACTTGTGGGGCTCTGACCAGGTTCTGTTACACAGAATCCTTTGCAAACCTCAAAATGTGGCTAAAAAAACACGTTTTCCTCACATTTCGGTGACAGAAAGTTCTGGAATCTGAGAGGAGCCACAAGTTTCCTTGCACCCAGCGTTCCCCCAAGTCTCCTGATAAAAATGATACCTCACTTGTGTGGGTAGGCCTAGCGCCCGCAACATGAAATGCCCCAAAACACAACGTGGACACACCCATTTTTTTTACAGAAAACAGAGCTGTTTTTTGCAAAGTGCCCACCTGTAGATTTTGGCCTCTAGCTCAGCCGGCACCTAGGGAAACCTACCAAACCTGTGCATTTTTGAAAACGAGAGACCTAGGGAAATCCAAGATGGGGTGACTTGTGGGGCTCTGACCAGGTTCTGTTACCCAGAATCCTTTGCAAACCTCAAAATGTGGCTAAAAAAACACGTTTTCCTCACATTTCGGTGACAGAAAGTTCTGGAATCTGAGAGGAGCCACAAATTTCCTTCGACCCGGCGTTCCCCCAAGTCTCCCGATAAAAATGATTCCTCATTTGTGTGGGTAGGCCTAGCGTCCACAACAGGAAATGCCCCAAATCACAACGTGGACACATCCCATTTTTTTTTACAGAAAACAGAGCTGTTTTTTGCAAAGTGCCTACCTGTAGATTTTGGCCTCTAGCTCAGTCGGCACCTAGGGAAACCTACCAAACCTGTGAATTTTTGAAAACTAGAGATCTAGGGGAATCCAAGATGGGGTGACTTGTGGGGCTCTGACCAGGTTCTGTTGCCCAGAATCCTTTGCAAACCTCAAAATGTGGCTAAAAAAACACGTTTCCCTCACATTTCGGTGACAGAAAGTTCTGGAATCTGAGAGGAGCCAGAAATTTCCTTCCATCCAGCATTCCCCCAAGTCTCCGATGAAAATGATACCTCACCTGTGTTGGTAGGCCTAGCGCCCGCGACAGGAAATGCCCCAAAACACAACGTGGACATATCCAATTTTTTGACAGAAAACAGAGCTGTTTTTTGCAAAGTGCCTACCTGTAGATTTTGGCCTCTAGCTCAAACCTACCAAACCTGTGCAGTTTTGAAAACTAGAGACCTAGGGGAATCCAAGATGGGGTGACTTGTGGGGCTCTTACCAGGTTCTGTTACCCAGAATCCTTTGCAAACCTCAAAATGTGGCTAAAAAAACACGTTTTCCTCACATTTCGGTGACAGAAAGTTCTGGAATCTGAGAGGAGCCACAAGTTTCCTTGCACCCAGCGTTCCCCCAAGTCTCCTGATAAAAATGATACCTCACTTGTGTGGGTAGGCCTAGCGCCCGCAACAGGAAATGCCCAAAAACACAACGTGGACAAATCCATTTTTTTTACAGAAAACAGAGCTGTTTTTTGCAAAGTGCCCACCTGTAGATTTTGGCCTCTAGCTCAGCCGGCACCTAGGGAAACCTACCAAACCTGTGCATTTTTGAAAACAAGAGACCTAGGGAAATCCAAGATGGGGTGACTTGTGGGGCTCTGACCAGGTTCTGTTACCCAGAATCCTTTGCAAACCTCAAAATGTGGCTAAAAAAACACATTTTCCTCACATTTCGGTGACAGAAAGTTCTGGAATCTGAGAGGAGCCACAAATTTCCTTCGACCCAGCGTTCCCCCAAGTCTCCCGATAAAAATGATTCCTCATTTGTGTGGGTAGGCCTAGCGTGCACAACAGGAAATGCCCCAAAACACAACGTGGACACATCCCATTTTTTGACAGAAAACAGAGCTGTTTTTTGCAAAGTGCCTACCTGTAGATTTTGGCCTCTAGCTCAGCCGGCACCTAGGGAAACCTACCAAACCTGTGCATTTTTGAAAACTAGAGACCTAGGGGAATCCAAGATGGGGTGACTTGTGGGGCTCTGACCAGGTTCTGTTACCCAGAATCCATTTCAAACCTCAAAATGTGGCTAAAAAAACAAGTTTTCCTCACATTTCGGTGACAAAAAGTTCTGGAATCTGAGAGGAGCCAGAAATTTCCTTCCACCCAGAATTCCCCCAAGTCTCCCGATGAAAATTATACCTCACTTGTGTTGGTAGGCCTAGCGCCCGCGACAGGAAATGCCCCAAAACACAACGTGGACATATCCCATTTTTTGACAGAAAACAGAGCTGTTTTTTGCAAAGTGCCTACCTGTAGATTTTGGCCTCTAGCTCAGCCGGCACCTAGGGAAACCTACCAAACCTGTGCAGTTTTGAAAACTAGAGACCTAGGGGAATCCAAGATGGGGTGACTAGTGGGGCTCTGACCAGGTTCTGTTACCCAGAATCCTTTGCAAACCTCAAAATGTGGCTAAAAAAACACATTTTCCTCACATTTCGGTGACAGAAAGTTCTGGAATCTGAGAGGAGCCACAAATTTCCTTCGACCCAGCGTTCCCCCAAGTCTCCCGATAAAAATGATTCCTCACTTGTGTGGGTAGGCCTAGCACCCGCAACGGGAAATGCCCCAAAACACGACGTGGACACATCCCATTTTTTGACAGAAAACAGAGCTGTTTTTTGCAAAGTGCCTACCTGTAGATTTTGGCCTCTAGCTCAGTTGGCACCTAGGGAAAGCTACAAAACCTGTGCATTTTTGAAAACTAGAGACCTAGGGGAAACAAGATGGGGTGACTTGTGGGGCTCTGACCAGGTTCTGTTGCCCAGAATCCTTTGCAAACCTCAAAATGTGGCTAAAAAAACACGTTTTCCTCACATTTCGGTGACAGAAAGTTCTGGAATCTGAGAGGAGCCAGAAATTTCCTTCCACCCAGCATTCCCCCAAGTCTCCGATGAAAATGATACCTCACTTGTGTTGGTAGGCCTAGCGCCCGCGACAGGAAAAGCCCCAAAACACAACGTGGACATATCCCATTTTTTGACAGAAAACAGAGCTGTTTTTTGCAAAGTGCCTACCTGTAGATTTTGGCCTCTAGCTCAAACCTACCAAACCTGTGCAGTTTTGAAAACTAGAGACCTAGGGGAATCCAAGATGGGGTGACTTGTGGGGCTCTGACCAGGTTCTGTTACCCAGAATCCTTTGCAAACCTCAAAATGTGGCTAAAAAAACACGTTTTCCTCACATTTCGGTGACAGAAAGTTCTGGAATCTGAGAGGAGCAACAAATTTCCTTCGACCCAGCGTTCCCCCAAGTCTCCCGATAAAAATGATTCCTCATTTGTGTGGGTAGGCCTAGCGCCCGCAACGGGAAATGCCCCAAAACACAACGTGGACACATCCCATTTTTTGACAGAAAACAGAGCTGTTTTTTGCAAAGTGCCTACCTGTAGATTTTGGCCTCTAGCTCAGCCGGCACCTAGGGAAACCTACCAAACCTGTGCATTTTTGAAAACTAGAGACCTAGGGGAATCCAAGATGGGGTGACTTGTGGGGCTCTGACCAGGTTCTGTTACACAGAATCCTTTGCAAACCTCAAAATGTGGCTAAAAAAACACGTTTTCCTCACATTTCGGTGACAGAAAGTTCTGGAATCTGAGAGGAGCCAGAAATTTCCTTCCACCCAGCATTCCCCCAAGTCTCCCGATGAAAATGATACCTCACTTGTGTTGGTAGGCCTAGCGCCCGCGACAGGAAATGCCCCAAAACACAACGTGGACACATCCCATTTTTTGACAGAAAACAGAGCTGTTTTTTGCAAAGTGCCTACCTGTAGATTTTGGCCTCTAGCTCAGCCGGCACCTAGGGAAAATTACCAAACCTGTGCAGTTCTGAAAACTAGAGACCTAGGGGAATCCAAGATGGGGTGACTTGTGGGGCTCTGACCAGGTTCTGTTACCCAGAATCCTGTGCAAACCTCAAAATGTGGCTAAAAAAACACGTTTTCCTCACATTTCGGTGACAGAAAGTTCTGGAATCTGAGAGGAGCCACAAATTTCCTTCGACCCAGCGTTCCCCCAAGTCTCCCGATAAAAATGATTCCTCATTTGTGTGGGTAGGCCTAGCGCCCGCAATGGGAAATGCCCCAAAACACAATGTGGACACATCCCTTTTTTTGACAGAAAACAGAGCTGTTTTTTGCAAAGTGCCTACCTGTAGATTTTGGCCTCTAGCTCAGCCGGCACCTAGGGAAACCTGCCAAACCTGTGCAGTTTTGAAAACTAGAGACCTAGGGGAATCCAAGATGGGGTGACTTGTGGGGCTCTGACCAGGTTCTGTTACCCAGAATCCTTTGCAAACCTCAAAAACTTGGCTAAAAAAACACGTTTTCCTCTCATTTTGGTGACAGAAAGTTCTGGAATCTGAGAGGAGCCACAAATTTCCTTGCACCCAGCGTTCCCCCAAGTCTCCTGATAAAAATTATACCTCACTTGTGTGGGTAGGCCTAGCGCCCGTGACAGGAAATGCCCCAAAACACAAGTTGGACACATCCCATTTTTTGACAGAAAACAGAGCTGTTTTTTGCAAAGTGCCTACCTGTAGATTTTGGCCTCTAGCTCAGCCGGCACCTAGGGAAACCTACCAAATCTGTGCATTTTTTAAAACTAGAGACCTAGGGGAATCCAAGATGGGGTGACTTGTGGGGCTCTGACCAGGTTCTGTTACCCAGAATCCTTTGCAAACCTCAATATGTGGCTAAAAAAACACGTTTTCCTCACATTTCGGTGACAGAAAGTTCTGGAATCTGAGAGGAGCCACAAGTTTCCTTGCACCCAGCGTTCCCCCAAGTCTCCTGATAAAAATGATACCTCACTTGTGTGGGTAGGCCTAGCGCCCGCAACAGGAAATGCCCCAAAACACAACGTGGACACATCCATTTTTTTTACAGAAAACAGAGCTGTTTTTTGCAAAGCGCCCACCTGTAGATTTTGGCCTCTAGCTCAGCCGGCACCTAGGGAAACCTACCAAACCTGTGCATTTTTGAAAACTAGAGACCTAGGGAAATCCAAGATGGGGTGACTTGTGGGGCTCTGACCAGGTTCTGTTACCCAGAATCCTTTGCAAACCTCAAAATGTGGCTAAAAAAACACGTTTTCCTCACATTTCGGTGACAGAAAGTTCTGGAATCTGAGAGGAGCCAGAAATTTCCTTCGACCCAACGTTCCCCCAAGTCTCAGATGAAAATGATACCTCACTTGTGTTGGTAGGCCTAGCGCCCGCGACAGGAAATGCCCCAAAACACAACGTGGACATATCCAATTTTTTGACAGAAAAAAGAGCTGTTTTTTGCAAAGTGCCTACCTGTAGATTTTGGCCTCTAGCTCAAACCTACCAAACCTGTGCAGTTTTGAAAACTAGAGACCTAGGGGAATCCAAGATGGGGTGACTTGTGGGGCTCTGACCAGGTTCTGTTACACAGAATCCTTTGCAAACCTCAAAATGTGGCTAAAAAAACACGTTTTCCTCACATTTCGGTGACAGAAAGTTCTGGAATCTGAGAGGAGCCACAAGTTTCCTTGCACCCAGCGTTCCCCCAAGTCTCCTGATAAAAATGATACCTCACTTGTGTGGGTAGGCCTAGCGCCCGCAACAGGAAATGCCCCAAAACACAACGTGGACACATCCATTTTTTTTACAGAAAACAGAGCTGTTTTTTGCAAAGTGCCCACCTGTAGATTTTGGCCTCTAGCTCAGCCGGCACCTAGGGAAACCTACCAAACCTGTGCATTTTTGAAAACTAGAGACCTAGGGGAATCCAAGATGGGGTGACTTGTGGGGCTCTGACCAGGTTCTGTTGCCCAGAATCCTTTGCAAACCTCAAAATGTGGCTAAAAAAACACGTTTTCCTCACATTTCGGTGACAGAAAGTTCTGGAATCTGAGAGGAGCCAGAAATTTCCTTCCACCCAGCATTCCCCCAAGTCTCCGATGAAAATGATACCTCACTTGTGTTGGTAGGCCTAGCGCCCGCGACAGGAAATGCCCCAAAACACAACGTGGACATATCCAATTTTTTGACAGAAAACAGAGCTGTTTTTTGCAAAGTGCCTACCTGTAGATTTTGGCCTCTAGCTCAAACCTACCAAACCTGTGCAGTTTTGAAAACTAGAGACCTAGGGGAATCCAAGATGGGGTGACTTGTGGGGCTCTGACCAGGTTCTGTTACCCAGAATCCTTTGCAAACCTCAATATGTGGCTAAAAAAACACGTTTTCCTCACATTTCGGTGACAGAAAGTTCTGGAATCTGAGAGGAGCCACAAGTTTCCTTGCACCCAGCGTTCCCCCAAGTCTCCTGATAAAAATGATACCTCACTTGTGTGGGTAGGCCTAGCGCCCGCAACAGGAAATGCCCCAAAACACAACGTGGACACATCCATTTTTTTTACAGAAAACAGAGCTGTTTTTTGCAAAGCGCCCACCTGTAGATTTTGGCCTCTAGCTCAGCCGGCACCTAGGGAAACCTACCAAACCTGTGCATTTTTGAAAACTAGAGACCTAGGGAAATCCAAGATGGGGTGACTTGTGGGGCTCTGACCAGGTTCTGTTACCCAGAATCCTTTGCAAACCTCAAAATGTGGCTAAAAAAACACGTTTTCCTCACATTTCGGTGACAGAAAGTTCTGGAATCTGAGAGGAGCCAGAAATTTCCTTCGACCCAACGTTCCCCCAAGTCTCAGATGAAAATGATACCTCACTTGTGTTGGTAGGCCTAGCGCCCGCGACAGGAAATGCCCCAAAACACAACGTGGACATATCCAATTTTTTGACAGAAAAAAGAGCTGTTTTTTGCAAAGTGCCTACCTGTAGATTTTGGCCTCTAGCTCAAACCTACCAAACCTGTGCAGTTTTGAAAACTAGAGACCTAGGGGAATCCAAGATGGGGTGACTTGTGGGGCTCTGACCAGGTTCTGTTACACAGAATCCTTTGCAAACCTCAAAATGTGGCTAAAAAAACACGTTTTCCTCACATTTCGGTGACAGAAAGTTCTGGAATCTGAGAGGAGCCACAAGTTTCCTTGCACCCAGCGTTCCCCCAAGTCTCCTGATAAAAGTGATACCTCACTTGTGTGGGTAGGCCTAGCGCCCGCAACAGGAAATGCCCCAAAACACAACGTGGACACATCCATTTTTTTTACAGAAAACAGAGCTGTTTTTTGCAAAGTGCCCACCTGTAGATTTTGGCCTCTAGCTCAGCCGGCACCTAGGGAAACCTACCAAACCTGTGCATTTTTTAAAACTAGAGACCTAGGGGAATCCAAGATGGGGTGACTTGTGGGGCTCTGACCAGGTTCTGTTGCCCAGAATCCTTTGCAAACCTCAAAATGTGGCTAAAAAAACACGTTTTCCTCACATTTCGGTGACAGAAAGTTCTGGAATCTGAGAGGAGCCAGAAATTTCCTTCCACCCAGCATTCCCCCAAGTCTCCGATGAAAATGATACCTCACTTGTGTTGGTAGGCCTAGCGCCCGCGACAGGAAATGCCCCAAAACACAACGTGGACATATCCAATTTTTTGACAGAAAACAGAGCTGTTTTTTGCAAAGTGCCTACCTGTAGATTTTGGCCTCTAGCTCAAACCTACCAAACCTGTGCAGTTTTGAAAACTAGAGACCTAGGGGAATCCAAGATGGGGTGACTTGTGGGGCTCTTACCAGGTTCTGTTACCCAGAATCCTTTGCAAACCTCAAAATGTGGCTAAAAAAACACGTTTTCCTCACATTTCGGTGACAGAAAGTTCTGGAATCTGAGAGGAGCCACAAGTTTCCTTGCACCCAGCGTTCCCCCAAGTCTCCTGATAAAAATGATACCTCACTTGTGTGGGTAGGCCTAGCGCCCGCAACAGGAAATGCCCAAAAACACAACGTGGACAAATCCATTTTTTTTACAGAAAACAGAGCTGTTTTTTGCAAAGTGCCCACCTGTAGATTTTGGCCTCTAGCTCAGCCGGCACCTAGGGAAACCTACCAAACCTGTGCATTTTTGAAAACAAGAGACCTAGGGAAATCCAAGATGGGGTGACTTGTGGGGCTCTGACCAGGTTCTGTTACCCAGAATCCTTTGCAAACCTCAAAATGTGGCTAAAAAAACACGTTTTCCTCACATTTCGGTGACAGAAAGTTCTGGAATCTGAGAGGAGCCACAAATTTCCTTCGACCCAGCGTTCCCCCAAGTCTCCCGATAAAAATGATTCCTCATTTGTGTGGGTAGGCCTAGCGTGCACAACAGGAAATGTCCCAAAACACAACGTGGACACATCCCATTTTTTGACAGAAACAGAGCTGTTTTTTGCAAAGTGCCTACCTGTAGATTTTGGCCTCTAGCTCAGCCGGCACCTAGGGAAACCTACCAAACCTGTGCATTTTTGAAAACTAGAGACCTAGGGGAATCCAAGATGGGGTGACTTGTGGGGCTCTGACCAGGTTCTGTTACCCAGAATCCATTTCAAACCTCAAAATGTGGCTAAAAAAACAAGTTTTCCTCACATTTCGGTGACAAAAAGTTCTGGAATCTGAGAGGAGCCAGAAATTTCCTTCCACCCAGCATTCCCCCAAGTCTCCCGATGAAAATTATACCTCACTTGTGTTGGTAGGCCTAGCGCCCGCGACAGGAAATGCCCCAAAACACAACGTGGACATATCCCATTTTTTGACAGAAAACAGAGCTGTTTTTTGCAAAGTGCCTACCTGTAGATTTTGGCCTCTAGCTCAGCCGGCACCTAGGGAAACCTACCAAACCTGTGCAGTTTTGAAAACTAGAGACCTAGGGGAATCCAAGATGGGGTGACTAGTGGGGCTCTGACCAGGTTCTGTTACCCAGAATCCTTTGCAAACCTCAAAATGTGGCTAAAAAAACACATTTTCCTCACATTTCGGTGACAGAAAGTTCTGGAATCTGAGAGGAGCCACAAATTTCCTTCGACCCAGCGTTCCCCCAAGTCTCCCGATAAAAATGATTCCTCACTTGTGTGGGTAGGCCTAGCACCCGCAACGGGAAATGCCCCAAAACACGACGTGGACACATCCCATTTTTTGACAGAAAACAGAGCTGTTTTTTGCAAAGTGCCTACCTGTAGATTTTGGCCTCTAGCTCAGTTGGCACCTAGGGAAACCTACAAAACCTGTGCATTTTTGAAAACTAGAGACCTAGGGGAAACAAGATGGGGTGACTTGTGGGGCTCTGACCAGGTTCTGTTGCCCAGAATCCTTTGCAAACCTCAAAATGTGGCTAAAAAAACACGTTTTCCTCACATTTCGGTGACAGAAAGTTCTGGAATCTGAGAGGAGCCAGAAATTTCCTTCCACCCAGCATTCCCCCAAGTCTCCGATGAAAATGATACCTCACTTGTGTTGGTAGGCCTAGCGCCCGCGACAGGAAAAGCCCCAAAACACAACGTGGACATATCCCATTTTTTGACAGAAAACAGAGCTGTTTTTTGCAAAGTGCCTACCTGTAGATTTTGGCCTCTAGCTCAAACCTACCAAACCTGTGCAGTTTTGAAAACTAGAGACCTAGGGGAATCCAAGATGGGGTGACTTGTGGGGCTCTGACCAGGTTCTGTTACCCAGAATCCTTTGCAAACCTCAAAATGTGGCTAAAAAAACACGTTTTCCTCACATTTCGGTGACAGAAAGTTCTGGAATCTGAGAGGAGCAACAAATTTCCTTCGACCCAGCGTTCCCCCAAGTCTCCCGATAAAAATGATTCCTCATTTGTGTGGGTAGGCCTAGCGCCCGCAATGGGAAATGCCCCAAAACACAATGTGGACACATCCCTTTTTTTGACAGAAAACAGAGCTGTTTTTTGCAAAGTGCCTACCTGTAGATTTTGGCCTCTAGCTCAGCCGGCACCTAGGGAAACCTGCCAAACCTGTGCAGTTTTGAAAACTAGAGACCTAGGGGAATCCAAGATGGGGTGACTTGTGGGGCTCTGACCAGGTTCTGTTACACAGAATCCTTTGCAAACCTCAAAATGTGGCTAAAAAAACACGTTTTCCTCACATTTCGGTGACAGAAAGTTCTGGAATCTGAGAGGAGCCACAAGTTTCCTTGCACCCAGCGTTCCCCCAAGTCTCCTGATAAAAATGATACCTCACTTGTGTGGGTAGGCCTAGCGCCCGCAACAGGAAATGCCCCAAAACACAACGTGGACACATCCATTTTTTTTACAGAAAACAGAGCTGTTTTTTGCAAAGTGCCCACCTGTAGATTTTGGCCTCTAGCTCAGCCGGCACCTAGGGAAACCTACCAAACCTGTGCATTTTTGAAAACTAGAGACCTAGGGGAATCCAAGATGGGGTGACTTGTGGGGCTCTGACCAGGTTCTGTTGCCCAGAATCCTTTGCAAACCTCAAAATGTGGCTAAAAAAACACGTTTTCCTCACATTTCGGTGACAGAAAGTTCTGGAATCTGAGAGGAGCCAGAAATTTCCTTCCACCCAGCATTCCCCCAAGTCTCCGATGAAAATGATACCTCACATGTGTTGGTAGGCCTAGCGCCCGCGACAGGAAATGCCCCAAAACACAACGTGGACATATCCAATTTTTTGACAGAAAACAGAGCTGTTTTTTGCAAAGTGCCTACCTGTAGATTTTGGCCTCTAGCTCAAACCTACCAAACCTGTGCAGTTTTGAAAACTAGAGACCTAGGGGAATCCAAGATGGGGTGACTTGTGGGGCTCTTACCAGGTTCTGTTACCCAGAATCCTTTGCAAACCTCAAAATGTGGCTAAAAAAACACGTTTTCCTCACATTTCGGTGACAGAAAGTTCTGGAATCTGAGAGGAGCCACAAGTTTCCTTGCACCCAGCGTTCCCCCAAGTCTCCTGATAAAAATGATACCTCACTTGTGTGGGTAGGCCTAGCGCCCGCAACAGGAAATGCCCAAAAACACAACGTGGACAAATCCATTTTTTTTACAGAAAACAGAGCTGTTTTTTGCAAAGTGCCCACCTGTAGATTTTGGCCTCTAGCTCAGCCGGCACCTAGGGAAACCTACCAAACCTGTGCATTTTTGAAAACAAGAGACCTAGGGAAATCCAAGATGGGGTGACTTGTGGGGCTCTGACCAGGTTCTGTTACCCAGAATCCTTTGCAAACCTCAAAATGTGGCTAAAAAAACACGTTTTCCTCACATTTCGGTGACAGAAAGTTCTGGAATCTGAGAGGAGCCACAAATTTCCTTCGACCCAGCGTTCCCCCAAGTCTCCCGATAAAAATGATTCCTCATTTGTGTGGGTAGGCCTAGCGTGCACAACAGGAAATGTCCCAAAACACAACGTGGACACATCCCATTTTTTGACAGAAACAGAGCTGTTTTTTGCAAAGTGCCTACCTGTAGATTTTGGCCTCTAGCTCAGCCGGCACCTAGGGAAACCTACCAAACCTGTGCATTTTTGAAAACTAGAGACCTAGGGGAATCCAAGATGGGGTGACTTGTGGGGCTCTGACCAGGTTCTGTTACCCAGAATCCATTTCAAACCTCAAAATGTGGCTAAAAAAACAAGTTTTCCTCACATTTCGGTGACAAAAAGTTCTGGAATCTGAGAGGAGCCAGAAATTTCCTTCCACCCAGCATTCCCCCAAGTCTCCCGATGAAAATTATACCTCACTTGTGTTGGTAGGCCTAGCGCCCGCGACAGGAAATGCCCCAAAACACAACGTGGACATATCCCATTTTTTGACAGAAAACAGAGCTGTTTTTTGCAAAGTGCCTACCTGTAGATTTTGGCCTCTAGCTCAGCCGGCACCTAGGGAAACCTACCAAACCTGTGCAGTTTTGAAAACTAGAGACCTAGGGGAATCCAAGATGGGGTGACTAGTGGGGCTCTGACCAGGTTCTGTTACCCAGAATCCTTTGCAAACCTCAAAATGTGGCTAAAAAAACACATTTTCCTCACATTTCGGTGACAGAAAGTTCTGGAATCTGAGAGGAGCCACAAATTTCCTTCGACCCAGCGTTCCCCCAAGTCTCCCGATAAAAATGATTCCTCACTTGTGTGGGTAGGCCTAGCACCCGCAACGGGAAATGCCCCAAAACACGACGTGGACACATCCCATTTTTTGACAGAAAACAGAGCTGTTTTTTGCAAAGTGCCTACCTGTAGATTTTGGCCTCTAGCTCAGTTGGCACCTAGGGAAACCTACAAAACCTGTGCATTTTTGAAAACTAGAGACCTAGGGGAAACAAGATGGGGTGACTTGTGGGGCTCTGACCAGGTTCTGTTGCCCAGAATCCTTTGCAAACCTCAAAATGTGGCTAAAAAAACACGTTTTCCTCACATTTCGGTGACAGAAAGTTCTGGAATCTGAGAGGAGCCAGAAATTTCCTTCCACCCAGCATTCCCCCAAGTCTCCGATGAAAATGATACCTCACTTGTGTTGGTAGGCCTAGCGCCCGCGACAGGAAAAGCCCCAAAACACAACGTGGACATATCCCATTTTTTGACAGAAAACAGAGCTGTTTTTTGCAAAGTGCCTACCTGTAGATTTTGGCCTCTAGCTCAAACCTACCAAACCTGTGCAGTTTTGAAAACTAGAGACCTAGGGGAATCCAAGATGGGGTGACTTGTGGGGCTCTGACCAGGTTCTGTTACCCAGAATCCTTTGCAAACCTCAAAATGTGGCTAAAAAAACACGTTTTCCTCACATTTCGGTGACAGAAAGTTCTGGAATCTGAGAGGAGCAACAAATTTCCTTCGACCCAGCGTTCCCCCAAGTCTCCCGATAAAAATGATTCCTCATTTGTGTGGGTAGGCCTAGCGCCCGCAATGGGAAATGCCCCAAAACACAATGTGGACACATCCCTTTTTTTGACAGAAAACAGAGCTGTTTTTTGCAAAGTGCCTACCTGTAGATTTTGGCCTCTAGCTCAGCCGGCACCTAGGGAAACCTGCCAAACCTGTGCAGTTTTGAAAACTAGAGACCTAGGGGAATCCAAGATGGGGTGACTTGTGGGGCTCTGACCAGGTTCTGTTACCCAGAATCCTTTGCAAACCTCAAAAACTTGGCTAAAAAAACACGTTTTCCTCTCATTTTGGTGACAGAAAGTTCTGGAATCTGAGAGGAGCCACAAATTTCCTTGCACCCAGCGTTCCCCCAAGTCTCCTGATAAAAATTATACCTCACTTGTGTGGGTAGGCCTAGCGCCCGTGACAGGAAATGCCCCAAAACACAAGTTGGACACATCCCATTTTTTGACAGAAAACAGAGCTGTTTTTTGCAAAGTGCCTACCTGTAGATTTTGGCCTCTAGCTCAGCCGGCACCTAGGGAAACCTACCAAACCTGTGCATTTTTTAAAACTAGAGACCTAGGGGAATCCAAGATGGGGTGACTTGTGGGGCTCTGACCAGGTTCTGTTACCCAGAATCCTTTGCAAACCTCAATATGTGGCTAAAAAAACACGTTTTCCTCACATTTCGGTGACAGAAAGTTCTGGAATCTGAGAGGAGCCACAAGTTTCCTTGCACCCAGCGTTCCCCCAAGTCTCCTGATAAAAATGATACCTCACTTGTGTGGGTAGGCCTAGCGCCCGCAACAGGAAATGCCCCAAAACACAACGTGGACACATCCATTTTTTTTACAGAAAACAGAGCTGTTTTTTGCAAAGTGCCCACCTGTAGATTTTGGCCTCTAGCTCAGCCGGCACCTAGGGAAACCTACCAAACCTGTGCATTTTTGAAAACTAGAGACCTAGGGAAATCCAAGATGGGGTGACTTGTGGGGCTCTGACCAGGTTCTGTTACCCAGAATCCTTTGCAAACCTCAAAATGTGGCTAAAAAAACACGTTTTCCTCACATTTCGGTGACAGAAAGTTCTGGAATCTGAGAGGAGCCACAAATTTCCTTCGACCCAGCGTTCCCCCAAGTCTCCCGATAAAAATGATTCCTCACTTGTGTGGGTAGGCCTAGCACCCGCAACGGGAAATGCCCCAAAACACGACGTGGACACATCCCATTTTTTGACAGAAAACAGAGCTGTTTTTTGCAAAGTGCCTACCTGTAGATTTTGGCCTCTAGCTCAGTTGGCACCTAGGGAAACCTACAAAACCTGTGCATTTTTGAAAACTAGAGACCTAGGGGAAACAAGATGGGGTGACTTGTGGGGCTCTGACCAGGTTCTGTTGCCCAGAATCCTTTGCAAACCTCAAAATGTGGCTAAAAAAACACGTTTTCCTCACATTTCGGTGACAGAAAGTTCTGGAATCTGAGAGGAGCCAGAAATTTCCTTCCACCCAGCATTCCCCCAAGTCTCCGATGAAAATGATACCTCACTTGTGTTGGTAGGCCTAGCGCCCGCGACAGGAAAAGCCCCAAAACACAACGTGGACATATCCCATTTTTTGACAGAAAACAGAGCTGTTTTTTGCAAAGTGCCTACCTGTAGATTTTGGCCTCTAGCTCAAACCTACCAAACCTGTGCAGTTTTGAAAACTAGAGACCTAGGGGAATCCAAGATGGGGTGACTTGTGGGGCTCTGACCAGGTTCTGTTACCCAGAATCCTTTGCAAACCTCAAAATGTGGCTAAAAAAACACGTTTTCCTCACATTTCGGTGACAGAAAGTTCTGGAATCTGAGAGGAGCAACAAATTTCCTTCGACCCAGCGTTCCCCCAAGTCTCCCGATAAAAATGATTCCTCATTTGTGTGGGTAGGCCTAGCGCCCGCAATGGGAAATGCCCCAAAACACAATGTGGACACATCCCTTTTTTTGACAGAAAACAGAGCTGTTTTTTGCAAAGTGCCTACCTGTAGATTTTGGCCTCTAGCTCAGCCGGCACCTAGGGAAACCTGCCAAACCTGTGCAGTTTTGAAAACTAGAGACCTAGGGGAATCCAAGATGGGGTGACTTGTGGGGCTCTGACCAGGTTCTGTTACCCAGAATCCTTTGCAAACCTCAAAAACTTGGCTAAAAAAACACGTTTTCCTCTCATTTTGGTGACAGAAAGTTCTGGAATCTGAGAGGAGCCACAAATTTCCTTGCACCCAGCGTTCCCCCAAGTCTCCTGATAAAAATTATACCTCACTTGTGTGGGTAGGCCTAGCGCCCGTGACAGGAAATGCCCCAAAACACAAGTTGGACACATCCCATTTTTTGACAGAAAACAGAGCTGTTTTTTGCAAAGTGCCTACCTGTAGATTTTGGCCTCTAGCTCAGCCGGCACCTAGGGAAACCTACCAAACCTGTGCATTTTTTAAAACTAGAGACCTAGGGGAATCCAAGATGGGGTGACTTGTGGGGCTCTGACCAGGTTCTGTTACCCAGAATCCTTTGCAAACCTCAATATGTGGCTAAAAAAACACGTTTTCCTCACATTTCGGTGACAGAAAGTTCTGGAATCTGAGAGGAGCCACAAGTTTCCTTGCACCCAGCGTTCCCCCAAGTCTCCTGATAAAAATGATACCTCACTTGTGTGGGTAGGCCTAGCGCCCGTAACAGGAAATGCCCCAAAACACAACGTGGACACATCCATTTTTTTTACAGAAAACAGAGCTGTTTTTTGCAAAGTGCCCACCTGTAGATTTTGGCCTCTAGCTCAGCCGGCACCTAGGGAAACCTACCAAACCTGTGCATTTTTGAAAACTAGAGACCTAGGGAAATCCAAGATGGGGTGACTTGTGGGGCTCTGACCAGGTTCTGTTACCCAGAATCCTTTGCAAACCTCAAAATGTGGCTAAAAAAACACGTTTTCCTCACATTTCGGTGACAGAAAGTTCTGGAATCTGAGAGGAGCCACAAATTTCCTTCGACCCAACGTTCCCCCAAGTCTCCCAATAAAAATGATTCCTCATTTGTGTGGGTAGGCCTAGCGCCCGCAACAGGAAATGCCCAAAAACACAACGTGGACAAATCCATTTTTTTTACAGAAAACAGAGCTGTTTTTTGCAAAGTGCCCACCTGTAGATTTTGGCCTCTAGCTCAGCCGGCACCTAGGGAAACCTACCAAACCTGTGCAGTTTTGAAAACTAGAGACCTAGGGTAATCCAAGATGGGGTGACTAGTGGGGCTCTGACCAGGTTCTGTTACCCAGAATCCTTTGCAAACCTCAAAATGTGGCTAAAAAAACACATTTTCCTCACATTTCGGTGACAGAAAGTTCTGGAATCTGAGAGGAGCCACAAATTTCCTTCGACCCAGCGTTCCCCCAAGTCTCCCGATAAAAATGATTCCTCACTTGTGTGGGTAGGCCTAGCACCCGCAACGGGAAATGCCCCAAAACACGACGTGGACACATCCCATTTTTTGACAGAAAACAGAGCTGTTTTTTGCAAAGTGCCTACCTGTAGATTTTGGCCTCTAGCTCAGTTGGCACCTAGGGAAACCTACAAAACCTGTGCATTTTTGAAAACTAGAGACCTAGGGGAAACAAGATGGGGTGACTTGTGGGGCTCTGACCAGGTTCTGTTGCCCAGAATCCTTTGCAAACCTCAAAATGTGGCTAAAAAAACACGTTTTCCTCACATTTCGGTGACAGAAAGTTCTGGAATCTGAGAGGAGCCAGAAATTTCCTTCCACCCAGCATTCCCCCAAGTCTCCGATGAAAATGATACCTCACTTGTGTTGGTAGGCCTAGCGCCCGCGACAGGAAAAGCCCCAAAACACAACGTGGACATATCCCATTTTTTGACAGAAAACAGAGCTGTTTTTTGCAAAGTGCCTACCTGTAGATTTTGGCCTCTAGCTCAAACCTACCAAACCTGTGCAGTTTTGAAAACTAGAGACCTAGGGGAATCCAAGATGGGGTGACTTGTGGGGCTCTGACCAGGTTCTGTTACCCAGAATCCTTTGCAAACCTCAAAATGTGGCTAAAAAAACACGTTTTCCTCACATTTCGGTGACAGAAAGTTCTGGAATCTGAGAGGAGCAACAAATTTCCTTCGACCCAGCGTTCCCCCAAGTCTCCCGATAAAAATGATTCCTCATTTGTGTGGGTAGGCCTAGCGCCCGCAATGGGAAATGCCCCAAAACACAATGTGGACACATCCCTTTTTTTGACAGAAAACAGAGCTGTTTTTTGCAAAGTGCCTACCTGTAGATTTTGGCCTCTAGCTCAGCCGGCACCTAGGGAAACCTGCCAAACCTGTGCAGTTTTGAAAACTAGAGACCTAGGGGAATCCAAGATGGGGTGACTTGTGGGGCTCTGACCAGGTTCTGTTACCCAGAATCCTTTGCAAACCTCAAAAACTTGGCTAAAAAAACACGTTTTCCTCTCATTTTGGTGACAGAAAGTTCTGGAATCTGAGAGGAGCCACAAATTTCCTTGCACCCAGCGTTCCCCCAAGTCTCCTGATAAAAATTATACCTCACTTGTGTGGGTAGGCCTAGCGCCCGTGACAGGAAATGCCCCAAAACACAAGTTGGACACATCCCATTTTTTGACAGAAAACAGAGCTGTTTTTTGCAAAGTGCCTACCTGTAGATTTTGGCCTCTAGCTCAGCCGGCACCTAGGGAAACCTACCAAACCTGTGCATTTTTTAAAACTAGAGACCTAGGGGAATCCAAGATGGGGTGACTTGTGGGGCTCTGACCAGGTTCTGTTACCCAGAATCCTTTGCAAACCTCAATATGTGGCTAAAAAAACACGTTTTCCTCACATTTCGGTGACAGAAAGTTCTGGAATCTGAGAGGAGCCACAAGTTTCCTTGCACCCAGCGTTCCCCCAAGTCTCCTGATAAAAATGATACCTCACTTGTGTGGGTAGGCCTAGCGCCCGCAACAGGAAATGCCCCAAAACACAACGTGGACACATCCATTTTTTTTACAGAAAACAGAGCTGTTTTTTGCAAAGTGCCCACCTGTAGATTTTGGCCTCTAGCTCAGCCGGCACCTAGGGAAACCTACCAAACCTGTGCATTTTTTAAAACTAGAGACCTAGGGAAATCCAAGATGGGGTGACTTGTGGGGCTCTGACCAGGTTCTGTTACCCAGAATCCTTTGCAAACCTCAAAATGTGGCTAAAAAAACACGTTTTCCTCACATTTCGGTGACAGAAAGTTCTGGAATCTGAGAGGAGCCACAAATTTCCTTCGACCCAACGTTCCCCCAAGTCTCCCAATAAAAATGATTCCTCATTTGTGTGGGTAGGCCTAGCGCCCGCAACGGGAAATGCCCCAAAACACAACGTGGACACATCCCATTTTTTGACAGAAAACAGAGCTGTTTTTTGCAAAGTGCCTACCTGTAGATTTTGGCCTCTAGCTCAGCTGGCACCTAGGGAAACCTACCAAACCTGTGCATTTTTGAAAACTAGAGACCTAGGGGAATCCAAGATGGGGTGACTTGTGGGGCTCTGACCAGGTTCTGTTGCCCAGAATCCTTTGCAAACCTCAAAATGTGGCTAAAAAAACACGTTTTCCTCACATTTCGGTGACAGAAAGTTCTGGAATCTGAGAGGAGCCAGAAATTTCCTTCCACCCAGCATTCCCCCAAGTCTCCGATGAAAATGATACCTCACTTGTGTTGGTAGGCCTAGCGCCCGCGACAGGAAATGCCCCAAAACACAACGTGGACATATCCAATTTTTTGACAGAAAAAAGAGCTGTTTTTTGCAAAGTGCCTACCTGTAGATTTTGGCCTCTAGCTCAAACCTACCAAACCTGTGCAGTTTTGAAAAGTAGAGACCTAGGGGAATCCAAGATGGGGTGACTTGTGGGGCTCTGACCAGGTTCTGTTACACAGAATCCTTTGCAAACCTCAAAATGTGGCTAAAAAAACACGTTTTCCTCACATTTCGGTGACAGAAAGTTCTGGAATCTGAGAGGAGCCACAAGTTTCCTTGCACCCAGCGTTCCCCCAAGTCTCCTGATAAAAATGATACCTCACTTGTGTGGGTAGGCCTAGCGCCCGCAACAGGAAATGCCCCAAAACACAACGTGGACACATCCATTTTTTTTACAGAAAACAGAGCTGTTTTTTGCAAAGTGCCCACCTGTAGATTTTGGCCTCTAGCTCAGCCGGCACCTAGGGAAACCTACCAAACCTGTGCATTTTTGAAAACTAGAGACCTAGGGGAATCCAAGATGGGGTGACTTGTGGGGCTCTGACCAGGTTCTGTTGCCCAGAATCCTTTGCAAACCTCAAAATGTGCCTAAAAAAACACGTTTTCCTCACATTTCGGTGACAGAAAGTTCTGGAATCTGAGAGGAGCCAGAAATTTCCTTCCACCCAGCATTCCCCCAAGTCTCCGATGAAAATGATACCTCACTTGTGTTGGTAGGCCTAGCGCCCGCAACAGGAAATGCCCCAAAACACAACGTGGACATATCCAATTTTTTGACAGAAAACAGAGCTGTTTTTTGCAAAGTGCCTACCTGTAGATTTTGGCCTCTAGCTCAAACCTACCAAACCTGTGCAGTTTTGAAAACTAGAGACCTAGGGGAATCCAAGATGGGGTGACTTGTGGGGCTCTGACCAGGTTCTGTTACACAGAATCCTTTGCAAACCTCAAAATGTGGCTAAAAAAACACGTTTTCCTCACATTTCGGTGACAGAAAGTTCTGGAATCTGAGAGGAGCCACAAGTTTCCTTGCACCCAGCGTTCCCCCAAGTCTCCTGATAAAAATGATACCTCACTTGTGTGGGTAGGCCTAGCGCCCGCAACATGAAATGCCCCAAAACACAACGTGGACAAACCCATTTTTTTTACAGAAAACAGAGCTGTTTTTTGCAAAGTGCCCACCTGTAGATTTTGGCCTCTAGCTCAGCCGGCACCTAGGGAAACCTACCAAACCTGTGCATTTTTGAAAACGAGAGACCTAGGGAAATCCAAGATGGGGTGACTTGTGGGGCTCTGACCAGGTTCTGTTACCCAGAATCCTTTGCAAACCTCAAAATGTGGCTAAAAAAACACGTTTTCCTCACATTTCGGTGACAGAAAGTTCTGGAATCTGAGAGGAGCCACAAATTTCCTTCGACCCGGCGTTCCCCCAAGTCTCCCGATAAAAATGATTCCTCATTTGTGTGGGTAGGCCTAGCGTCCACAACAGGAAATGCCCCAAATCACAACGTGGACACATCCCATTTTTTTTTACAGAAAACAGAGCTGTTTTTTGCAAAGTGCCTACCTGTAGATTTTGGCCTCTAGCTCAGCCGGCACCTAGGGAAACCTACCAAACCTGTGAATTTTTGAAAACTAGAGACCTAGGGGAATCCAAGATGGGGTGACTTGTGGGGCTCTGACCAGGTTCTGTTGCCCAGAATCCTTTGCAAACCTCAAAATGTGGCTAAAAAAACACGTTTCCCTCACATTTCGGTGACAGAAAGTTCTGGAATCTGAGAGGAGCCAGAAATTTCCTTCCATCCAGCATTCCCCCAAGTCTCCGATGAAAATGATACCTCACCTGTGTTGGTAGGCCTAGCGCCCGCGACAGGAAATGCCCCAAAACACAACGTGGACATATCCAATTTTTTGACAGAAAACAGAGCTGTTTTTTGCAAAGTGCCTACCTGTAGATTTTGGCCTCTAGCTCAAACCTACCAAACCTGTGCAGTTTTGAAAACTAGAGACCTAGGGGAATCCAAGATGGGGTGACTTGTGGGGCTCTTACCAGGTTCTGTTACCCAGAATCCTTTGCAAACCTCAAAATGTGGCTAAAAAAACACGTTTTCCTCACATTTCGGTGACAGAAAGTTCTGGAATCTGAGAGGAGCCACAAGTTTCCTTGCACCCAGCGTTCCCCCAAGTCTCCTGATAAAAATGATACCTCACTTGTGTGGGTAGGCCTAGCGCCCGCAACAGGAAATGCCCAAAAACACAACGTGGACAAATCCATTTTTTTTACAGAAAACAGAGCTGTTTTTTGCAAAGTGCCCACCTGTAGATTTTGGCCTCTAGCTCAGCCGGCACCTAGGGAAACCTACCAAACCTGTGCATTTTTGAAAACAAGAGACCTAGGGAAATCCAAGATGGGGTGACTTGTGGGGCTCTGACCAGGTTCTGTTACCCAGAATCCTTTGCAAACCTCAAAATGTGGCTAAAAAAACACGTTTTCCTCACATTTCGGTGACAGAAAGTCCTGGAATCTGAGAGGAGCCACAAATTTCCTTCGACCCAGCGTTCCCCCAAGTCTCCCGATAAAAATGATTCCTCATTTGTGTGGGTAGGCCTAGCGTGCACAACAGGAAATGCCCCAAAACACAACGTGGACACATCCCATTTTTTGACAGAAAACAGAGCTGTTTTTTGCAAAGTGCCTACCTGTAGATTTTGGCCTCTAGCTCAGCCGGCACCTAGGGAAACCTACCAAACCTGTGCATTTTTGAAAACTAGAGACCTAGGGGAATCCAAGATGGGGTGACTAGTGGGGCTCTGACCAGGTTCTGTTACCCAGAATCCTTTGCAAACCTCAAAATGTGGCTAAAAAAACACGTTTTCCTCACATTTCGGTGACAGAAAGTTCTGGAATCTGAGAGGAGCCACAAATTTCCTTCGACCCAGCGTTCCCCCAAGTCTCCCGATAAAAATGATTCCTCACTTGTGTGGGTAGGCCTAGCACCCGCAACGGGAAATGCCCCAAAACACGACGTGGACACATCCCATTTTTTGACAGAAAACAGAGCTGTTTTTTGCAAAGTGCCTACCTGTAGATTTTGGCCTCTAGCTCAGTTGGCACCTAGGGAAACCTACAAAACCTGTGCATTTTTGAAAACTAGAGACCTAGGGGAAACAAGATGGGGTGACTTGTGGGGCTCTGACCAGGTTCTGTTGCCCAGAATCCTTTGCAAACCTCAAAATGTGGCTAAAAAAACAAGTTTTCCTCACATTTCGGTGACAGAAAGTTCTGGAATCTGAGAGGAGCCAGAAATTTCCTTCCACCCAGCATTCCCCCAAGTCTCCGATGAAAATGATACCTCACTTGTGTTGGTAGGCCTAGCGCCCGCGACAGGAAAAGCCCCAAAACACAACGTGGACATATCCCATTTTTTGACAGAAAACAGAGCTGTTTTTTGCAAAGTGCCTACCTGTAGATTTTGGCCTCTAGCTCAAACCTACCAAACCTGTGCAGTTTTGAAAACTAGAGACCTAGGGGAATCCAAGATGGGGTGAGTTGTGGGGCTCTAACCAGGTTCTGTTACCCAGAATCCTTTGCAAACCTCAAAATGTGGCTAAAAAAACAAGTTTTCCTCACATTTCGGTGACAGAAAGTTCTGGAATCTGAGAGGAGCCACAAATTTCCTTCGACCCAGCGTTCCCCCAAGTCTCCCGATAAAAATGATTCCTCATTTGTGTGGGTAGGCCTAGCGTGCACAACAGGAAATGCCCCAAAACACAACGTGGACACATCCCATTTTTTGACCGAAAACAGAGCTGTTTTTTGCAAAGTGCCTACCTGTAGATTTTGGCCTCTAGCTCAGCCGGCACCTAGGGAAACCTACCAAACCTGTGCATTTTTGAAAACTAGAGACCTAGGGGAATCCAAGATGGGGTGACTTGTGGGGCTCTGACCAGGTTCTGTTACCCAGAATCCATTTCAAACCTCAAAATGTGGCTAAAAAAACACGTTTTCCTCACATTTCGGTGACAAAAAGTTCTGGAATCTGAGAGGAGCCAGAAATTTCCTTCCACCCAGCAATCCCCCAAGTCTCCCGATGAAAATTATACCTCACTTGTGTTGGTAGGCCTAGCGCCCGCGACAGGAAATGCCCCAAAACACAACGTGGACATATCCCATTTTTTGACAGAAAACAGAGCTGTTTTTTGCAAAGTGCCTACCTGTAGATTTTGGCCTCTAGCTCAGCCGGCACCTAGGGAAACCTACCAAACCTGTGCAGTTTTGAAAACTAGAGACCTAGGGGAATCCAAGATGGGGTGACTAGTGGGGCTCTGACCAGGTTCTGTTACCCAGAATCCTTTGCAAACCTCAAAATGTGGCTAAAAAAACACGTTTTCCTCACATTTCGGTGACAGAAAGTTCTGGAATCTGAGAGGAGCCACAAATTTCCTTCGACCCAGCGTTCCCCCAAGTCTCCCGATAAAAATGATTCCTCACTTGTGTGGGTAGGCCTAGCACCCGCAACGGGAAATGCCCCAAAACACGACGTGGACACATCCCATTTTTTGACAGAAAACAGAGCTGTTTTTTGCAAAGTGCCTACCTGTAGATTTTGGCCTCTAGCTCAGCTGGCACCTAGGGAAACCTACAAAACCTGTGCATTTTTGAAAACTAGAGACCTAGGGGAAACAAGATGGGGTGACTTGTGGGGCTCTGACCAGGTTCTGTTGCCCAGAATCCTTTGCAAACCTCAAAATGTGGCTAAAAAAACACGTTTTCCTCACATTTCGGTGACAGAAAGTTCTGGAATCTGAGAGGAGCCAGAAATTTCCTTCCACCCAGCATTCCCCCAAGTCTCCGATGAAAATGATACCTCACTTGTGTTGGTAGGCCTAGCGCCCGCGACAGGAAAAGCCCCAAAACACAACGTGGACATATCCCATTCTTTGACAGAAAACAGAGCTGTTTTTTGCAAAGTGCCTACCTGTAGATTTTGGCCTCTAGCTCAAACCTACCAAACCTGTGCAGTTTTGAAAACTAGAGACCTAGGGGAATCCAAGATGGGGTGACTTGTGGGGCTCTGACCAGGTTCTGTTACCCAGAATCCTTTGCAAACCTCAAACACTTGGCTAAATAAACAAGTTTTCCTCACATTTCGGTGACAGAAAGTTCTGGAATCTGAGAGGAGCCACAAATTTCCTTCCACCCAGCATTCCCCCAAGTCTCCCGTTGAAAATTATACCTCACTTGTGTGGGTAGGCCTAGCGCCCGCAACATGAAATGCCCCAAAACACAACGTGGACACATCCATTTTTTTGACAGAAAACAGAGCTGTTTTTTGCAAAGTGCCTACCTGTAGATTTTGGCCTCTAGCTCAGTTGGCACCTAGGGAAACCTACAAAACCTGTGCATTTTTGAAAACTAGAGACCTAGGGGAAACAAGATGGGGTGACTTGTGGGGCTCTGACCAGGTTCTGTTGCCCAGAATCCTTTGCAAACCTCAAAATGTGGCTAAAAAAACAAGTTTTCCTCACATTTCGGTGACAGAAAGTTCTGGAATCTGAGAGGAGCCAGAAATTTCCTTCCACCCAGCATTCCCCCAAGTCTCCGATGAAAATGATACCTCACTTGTGTTGGTAGGCCTAGCGCCCGCGACAGGAAAAGCCCCAAAACACAACGTGGACATATCCCATTCTTTGACAGAAAACAGAGCTGTTTTTTGCAAAGTGCCTACCTGTAGATTTTGGCCTCTAGCTCAAACCTACCAAACCTGTGCAGTTTTGAAAACTAGAGACCTAGGGGAATCCAAGATGGGGTGACTTGTGCGGCTCTGACCAGGTTCTGTTACCCAGAATCCTTTGCAAACCTCAAACACTTGGCTAAATAAACAAGTTTTCCTCACATTTCGGTGACAGAAAGTTCTGGAATCTGAGAGGAGCCACAAATTTCCTTCCACCCAGCATTCCCCCAAGTCTCCCGTTGAAAATTATACCTCACTTGTGTGGGTAGGCCTAGCGCCCGCAACATGAAATGCCCCAAAACACAACGTGGACACACCCATTTTTTTTACAGAAAACAGAGCTGTTTTTTGCAAAGTGCCCACCTGTAGATTTTGGCCTCTAGCTCAGCCGGCACCTAGGGAAACCTACCAAACCTGTGCATTTTTGAAAACGAGAGACCTAGGGAAATCCAAGATGGGGTGACTTGTGGGGCTCTGACCAGGTTCTGTTACCCAGAATCCTTTGCAAACCTCAAAATGTGGCTAAAAAAACACGTTTTCCTCACATTTCGGTGACAGAAAGTTCTGGAATCTGAGAGGAGCCACAAATTTCCTTCGACCCGGCGTTCCCCCAAGTCTCCCGATAAAAATGATTCCTCATTTGTGTGGGTAGGCCTAGCGTCCACAACAGGAAATGCCCCAAATCACAACGTGGACACATCCCATTTTTTTTTACAGAAAACAGAGCTGTTTTTTGCAAAGTGCCTACCTGTAGATTTTGGCCTCTAGCTCAGCCGGCACCTAGGGAAACCTACCAAACCTGTGAATTTTTGAAAACTAGAGACCTAGGGGAATCCAAGATGGGGTGACTTGTGGGGCTCTGACCAGGTTCTGTTGCCCAGAATCCTTTGCAAACCTCAAAATGTGGCTAAAAAAACACGTTTTCCTCACATTTCGGTGACAGAAAGTTCTGGAATCTGAGAGGAGCCAGAAATTTCCTTCCATCCAGCATTCCCCCAAGTCTCCGATGAAAATGATACCTCACCTGTGTTGGTAGGCCTAGCGCCCGCGACAGGAAATGCCCCAAAACACAACGTGGACATATCCCATTTTTTGACAGAAAACAGAGCTGTTTTTTGCAAAGTGCCTACCTGTAGATTTTGGCCTCTAGCTCAGCCGGCACCTAGGGAAACCTACCAAACCTGTGCAGTTTTGAAAACTAGAGACCTAGGGGAATCCAAGATGGGGTGACTAGTGGGGCTCTGACCAGGTTCTGTTACCCAGAATCCTTTGCAAACCTCAAAATGTGGCTAAAAAAACACGTTTTCCTCACATTTCGGTGACAGAAAGTTCTGGAATCTGAGAGGAGCCACAAATTTCCTTCGACCCAGCGTTCCCCCAAGTCTCCCGATAAAAATGATTCCTCACTTGTGTGGGTAGGCCTAGCACCCGCAACGGGAAATGCCCCAAAACACGACGTGGACACATCCCATTTTTTGACAGAAAACAGAGCTGTTTTTTGCAAAGTGCCTACCTGTAGATTTTGGCCTCTAGCTCAGCTGGCACCTAGGGAAACCTACAAAACCTGTGCATTTTTGAAAACTAGAGACCTAGGGGAAACAAGATGGGGTGACTTGTGGGGCTCTGACCAGGTTCTGTTGCCCAGAATCCTTTGCAAACCTCAAAATGTGGCTAAAAAAACACGTTTTCCTCACATTTCGGTGACAGAAAGTTCTGGAATCTGAGAGGAGCCAGAAATTTCCTTCCACCCAGCATTCCCCCAAGTCTCCGATGAAAATGATACCTCACTTGTGTTGGTAGGCCTAGCGCCCGCGACAGGAAAAGCCCCAAAACACAACGTGGACATATCCCATTCTTTGACAGAAAACAGAGCTGTTTTTTGCAAAGTGCCTACCTGTAGATTTTGGCCTCTAGCTCAAACCTACCAAACCTGTGCAGTTTTGAAAACTAGAGACCTAGGGGAATCCAAGATGGGGTGACTTGTGGGGCTCTGACCAGGTTCTGTTACCCAGAATCCTTTGCAAACCTCAAACACTTGGCTAAATAAACAAGTTTTCCTCACATTTCGGTGACAGAAAGTTCTGGAATCTGAGAGGAGCCACAAATTTCCTTCCACCCAGCATTCCCCCAAGTCTCCCGTTGAAAATTATACCTCACTTGTGTGGGTAGGCCTAGCGCCCGCAACATGAAATGCCCCAAAACAAAACGTGGACACACCCATTTTTTTTACAGAAAACAGAGCTGTTTTTTGCAAAGTGCCCACCTGTAGATTTTGGCCTCTAGCTCAGCCGGCACCTAGGGAAACCTACCAAACCTGTGCATTTTTGAAAACGAGAGACCTAGGGAAATCCAAGATGGGGTGACTTGTGGGGCTCTGACCAGGTTCTGTTACCCAGAATCCTTTGCAAACCTCAAAATGTGGCTAAAAAAACACGTTTTCCTCACATTTCGGTGACAGAAAGTTCTGGAATCTGAGAGGAGCCACAAATTTCCTTCGACCCGGCGTTCCCCCAAGTCTCCCGATAAAAATGATTCCTCATTTGTGTGGGTAGGCCTAGCGTCCACAACAGGAAATGCCCCAAATCACAACGTGGACACATCCCATTTTTTTTTTACAGAAAACAGAGCTGTTTTTTGCAAAGTGCCTACCTGTAGATTTTGGCCTCTAGCTCAGCCGGCACCTAGGGAAACCTACCAAACCTGTGAATTTTTGAAAACTAGAGACCTAGGGGAATCCAAAATGGGGTGACTTGTGGGGCTCTGACCAGGTTCTGTTGCCCAGAATCCTTTGCAAACCTCAAAATGTGGCTAAAAAAACACGTTTTCCTCACATTTCGGTGACAGAAAGTTCTGGAATCTGAGAGGAGCCAGAAATTTCCTTCCATCCAGCATTCCCCCAAGTCTCCGATGAAAATGATACCTCACCTGTGTTGGTAGGCCTAGCGCCCGCGACAGGAAATGCCCCAAAACACAACGTGGACATATCCAATTTTTTGACAGAAAACAGAGCTGTTTTTTGCAAAGTGCCTACCTGTAGATTTTGGCCTCTAGCTCAAACCTACCAAACCTGTGCAGTTTTGAAAACTAGAGACCTAGGGGAATCCAAGATGGGGTGACTTGTGGGGCTCTGACCAGGTTCTGTTACCCAGAATCCTTTGCAAACCTCAAAATGTGGCTAAAAAACACGTTTTCCTCTCATTTCGGTGACAGAAAGTTCTGGAATCTGAGAGGAGCCACAAGTTTCCTTGCACCCAGCGTTCCCCCAAGTCTCCTGATAAAAATGATACCTCACTTGTGTGGGTAGGCCTAGCGCCCGCAACAGGAAATGCCCCAAAACACAACGTGGACAAATCAATTTTTTTTACAGAAAACAGAGCTGTTTTTTGCAAAGTGCCCACCTGTAGATTTTGGCCTCTAGCTCAGCCGGCACCTAGGGAAACCTACCAAACCTGTGCATTTTTGAAAACAAGAGACCTAGGGAAATCCAAGATGGGGTGACTTGTGGGGCTCTGACCAGGTTCTGTTACCCAGAATCCTTTGCAAACCTCAAAATGTGGCTAAAAAAACACGTTTTCCTCACATTTCGGTGACAGAAAGTTCTGGAATCTGAGAGGAGCCACAAATTTCCTTCGACCCAGCGTTCCCCCAAGTCTCCCGATAAAAATGATTCCTCATTTGTGTGGGTAGGCCTAGCGTGCACAACAGGAAATGCCCCAAAACACAACGTGGACACATCCCATTTTTTGACAGAAAACAGAGCTGTTTTTTGCAAAGTGCCTACCTGTAGATTTTGGCCTCTAGCTCAGCCGGCACCTAGGGAAACCTACCAAACCTGTGCATTTTTGAAAACTAGAGACCTAGGGGAATCCAAGATGGGGTGACTTGTGGGGCTCTGACCAGGTTCTGTTACCCAGAATCCATTTCAAACCTCAAAATGTGGCTAAAAAAACACGTTTTCCTCAAATTTCGGTGACAAAAAGTTCTGGAATCTGAGAGGAGCCAGAAATTTCCTTCCACCCAGCATTCCCCCAAGTCTCCCGATGAAAATTATACCTCACTTGTGTTGGTAGGCCTAGCGCCCGCGACAGGAAATGCCCCAAAACACGACGTGGACACATCCCATTTTTTGACAGAAAACAGAGCTGTTTTTTGCAAAGTGCCTACCTGTAGATTTTGGCCTCTAGCTCAGCTGGCACCTAGGGAAACCTACAAAACCTGTGCATTTTTGAAAACTAGAGACCTAGGGGAAACAAGATGGGGTGACTTGTGGGGCTCTGACCAGGTTCTGTTGCCCAGAATCCTTTGCAAACCTCAAAATGTGGCTAAAAAAACACGTTTTCCTCACATTTCGGTGACAAAAAGTTCTGGAATCTGAGAGGAGCCAGAAATTTCCTTCCACCCAGCATTCCCCCAAGTCTCCCGATGAAAATTATACCTCACTTGTGTTGGTAGGCCTAGCGCCCGCGACAGGAAATGCCCCAAAACACGACGTGGACACATCCCATTTTTTGACAGAAAACAGAGCTGTTTTTTGCAAAGTGCCTACCTGTAGATTTTGGCCTCTAGCTCAGCTGGCACCTAGGGAAACCTACAAAACCTGTGCATTTTTGAAAACTAGAGACCTAGGGGAAACAAGATGGGGTGACTTGTGGGGCTCTGACCAGGTTCTGTTGCCCAGAATCCTTTGCAAACCTCAAAATGTGGCTAAAAAAACACGTTTTCCTCACATTTCGGTGACAGAAAGTTCTGGAATCTGAGAGGAGCCAGAAATTTCCTTCCACCCAGCATTCCCCCAAGTCTCCGATGAAAATGATACCTCACTTGTGTTGGTAGGCCTAGCGCCCGCGACAGGAAAAGCCCCAAAACACAACGTGGACATATCCCATTCTTTGACAGAAAACAGAGCTGTTTTTTGCAAAGTGCCTACCTGTAGATTTTGGCCTCTAGCTCAAACCTACCAAACCTGTGCAGTTTTGAAAACTAGAGACCTAGGGGAATCCAAGATGGGGTGACTTGTGGGGCTCTGACCAGGTTCTGTTACCCAGAATCCTTTGCAAACCTCAAACACTTGGCTAAATAAACAAGTTTTCCTCACATTTCGGTGACAGAAAGTTCTGGAATCTGAGAGGAGCCACAAATTTCCTTCCACCCAGCATTCCCCCAAGTCTCCCGTTGAAAATTATACCTCACTTGTGTGGGTAGGCCTAGCGCCCGCAACATGAAATGCCCCAAAACACAACGTGGACACATCCATTTTTTTGACAGAAAACAGAGCTGTTTTTTGCAAAGTGCCTACCTGTAGATTTTGGCCTCTAGCTCAGTTGGCACCTAGGGAAACCTACAAAACCTGTGCATTTTTGAAAACTAGAGACCTAGGGGAAACAAGATGGGGTGACTTGTGGGGCTCTGACCAGGTTCTGTTGCCCAGAATCCTTTGCAAACCTCAAAATGTGGCTAAAAAAACAAGTTTTCCTCACATTTCGGTGACAGAAAGTTCTGGAATCTGAGAGGAGCCAGAAATTTCCTTCCACCCAGCATTCCCCCAAGTCTCCGATGAAAATGATACCTCACTTGTGTTGGTAGGCCTAGCGCCCGCGACAGGAAAAGACCCAAAACACAACGTGGACATATCCCATTCTTTGACATAAAACAGAGCTGTTTTTTGCAAAGTGCCTACCTGTAGATTTTGGCCTCTAGCTCAAACCTACCAAACCTGTGCAGTTTTGAAAACTAGAGACCTAGGGGAATCCAAGATGGGGTGACTTGTGGGGCTCTGACCAGGTTCTGTTACCCAGAATCCTTTGCAAACCTCAAACACTTGGCTAAATAAACAAGTTTTCCTCACATTTCGGTGACAGAAAGTTCTGGAATCTGAGAGGAGCCACAAATTTCCTTCCACCCAGCATTCCCCCAAGTCTCCCGTTGAAAATTATACCTCACTTGTGTGGGTAGGCCTAGCGCCCGCAACATGAAGTGCCCCAAAACACAACGTGGACACACCCATTTTTTTTACAGAAAACAGAGCTGTTTTTTGCAAAGTGCCCACCTGTAGATTTTGGCCTCTAGCTCAGCCGGCACCTAGGGAAACCTACCAAACCTGTGCATTTTTGAAAACGAGAGACCTAGGGAAATCCAAGATGGGGTGACTTGTGGGGCTCTGACCAGGTTCTGTTACCCAGAATCCTTTGCAAACCTCAAAATGTGGCTAAAAAAACACGTTTTCCTCACATTTCGGTGACAGAAAGTTCTGGAATCTGAGAGGAGCCACAAATTTCCTTCGACCCGGCGTTCCCCCAAGTCTCCCGATAAAAATGATTCCTCATTTGTGTGGGTAGGCCTAGCGTCCACAACAGGAAATGCCCCAAATCACAACGTGGACACATCCCATTTTTTTTTACAGAAAACAGAGCTGTTTTTTGCAAAGTGCCTACCTGTAGATTTTGTCCTCTAGCTCAGCCGGCACCTAGGGAAACCTACCAAACCTGTGAATTTTTGAAAACTAGAGACCTAGGGGAATCCAAGATGGGGTGTCTTGTGGGGCTCTGACCAGGTTCTGTTGCCCAGAATCCTTTGCAAACCTCAAAATGTGGCTAAAAAAACACGTTTTCCTCACATTTCGGTGACAGAAAGTTCTGGAATCTGAGAGGAGCCAGAAATTTCCTTCCATCCAGCATTCCCCCAAGTCTCCGATGAAAATTATACCTCACCTGTGTTGGTAGGCCTAGCGCCCGCGACAGGAAATGCCCCAAAACACAACGTGGACATATCCAATTTTTTGACAGAAAACAGAGCTGTTTTTTGCAAAGTGGCTACCTGTAGATTTTGGCCTCTAGCTCAAACCTACCAAACCTGTGCAGTTTTGAAAACTAGAGACCTAGGGGAATCCAAGATGGGGTGACTTGTGGGGCTCTGACCAGGTTCTGTTACCCAGAATCCTTTGCAAACCTCAAAATGTGGCTAAAAAAACACGTTTTCCTCACATTTCGGTGACAGAAAGTTCTGGAATCTGAGAGGAGCCACAAGTTTCCTTGCACCCAGCATTCCCCCAAGTCTCCTGATAAAAATGATACCTCACTTGTGTGGGTAGGCCTAGCGCCCGCAACAGGAAATGCCCCAAAACACAACGTGGACAAATCCATTTTTTTTACAGAAAACAGAGCTGTTTTTTGCAAAGTGCCCACCTGTAGATTTTGGCCTCTAGCTCAGCCGGCACCTAGGGAAACCTACCAAACCTGTGCATTTTTGAAAACAAGAGACCTAGGGAAATCCAAGATGGGGTGACTTGTGGGGCTCTGACCAGGTTCTGTTACCCAGAATCCTTTGCAAACCTCAAAATGTGGCTAAAAAAACACGTTTTCCTCACATTTCGGTGACAGAAAGTTCTGGAATCTGAGAGGAGCCACAAATTTCCTTCGACCCAGCGTTCCCCCAAGTCTCCCGATAAAAATGATTCCTCATTTGTGTGGGTAGGCCTAGCGTGCACAACAGGAAATGCCCCAAAACACAACGTGGACACATCCCATTTTTTGACAGAAAACAGAGCTGTTTTTTGCAAAGTGCCTACCTGTAGATTTTGGCCTCTAGCTCAGCCGGCACCTAGGGAAACCTACCAAACCTGTGCATTTTTGAAAACTAGAGACCTAGGGGAATCCAAGATGGGGTGACTTGTGGGGCTCTGACCAGGTTCTGTTACCCAGAATCCATTTCAAACCTCAAAATGTGGCTAAAAAAACACGTTTTCCTCACATTTCGGTGACAAAAAGTTCTGGAATCTGAGAGGAGCCAGAAATTTCCTTCCACCCAGCATTCCCCCAAGTCTCCCGATGAAAATTATACCTCACTTGTGTTGGTAGGCCTAGCGCCCGCGACAGGAAATGCCCCAAAACACAACGTGGACATATCCCATTTTTTACAGAAAACAGAGCTGTTTTTTGCAAAGTGCCTACCTGTAGATTTTGGCCTCTAGCTCAGCCGGCACCTAGGGAAACCTACCAAACCTGTGCAGTTTTGAAAACTAGAGACCTAGGGGAATCCAAGATGGGGTGACTAGTGGGGCTCTGACCAGGTTCTGTTACCCAGAATCCTTTGCAAACCTCAAAATGTGGCTAAAAAAACACGTTTTCCTCACATTTCGGTGACAGAAAGTTCTGGAATCTGAGAGGAGCCACAAATTTCCTTCGACCCAGCGTTCCCCCAAGTCTCCCGATAAAAATGATTCCTCACTTGTGTGGGTAGGCCTAGCACCCGCAACGGGAAATGCCCCAAAACACGACGTGGACACATCCCATTTTTTGACAGAAAACAGAGCTGTTTTTTGCAAAGTGCCTACCTGTAGATTTTGGCCTCTAGCTCAGGTGGCACCTAGGGAAACCTACAAAACCTGTGCATTTTTGAAAACTAGAGACCTAGGGGAAACAAGATGGGGTGACTTGTGGGGCTCTGACCAGGTTCTGTTGCCCAGAATCCTTTGCAAACCTCAAAATGTGGCTAAAAAAACACGTTTTCTTCACATTTCGGTGACAGAAAGTTCTGGAATCTGAGAGGAGCCAGAAATTTCCTTCCACCCAGCATTCCCCCAAGTCTCCGATGAAAATCATACCTCACTTGTGTTGGTAGGCCTAGCGCCCGCGACAGGAAAAGCCCCAAAACACAACGTGGACATATCCCATTTTTTGACAGAAAACAGAGCTGTTTTTTGCAAAGTGCCTACCTGTAGATTTTGGCCTCTAGCTCAAACCTACCAAACCTGTGCAGTTTTGAAAACTAGAGACCTAGGGGAATCCAAGATGGGGTGACTTGTGGGGCTCTGACCAGGTTCTGTTACCCAGAATCCTTTGCAAACCTCAAAATGTGGCTAAAAAAACACGTTTTCCTCACATTTCGGTGACAGAAAGTTCTGGAATCTGAGAGGAGCCACAAATTTCCTTCGACCCAGCGTTCCCCCAAGTCTCCCGATAAAAATGATTCCTCATTTGTGTGGGTAGGCCTAGCGTGCACAACAGGAAATGCCCCAAAACACAACGTGGACACATCCCATTTTTTGACCGAAAACAGAGCTGTTTTTTGCAAAGTGCCTACCTGTAGATTTTGGCCTCTAGCTCAGCCGGCACCTAGGGAAACCTACCAAACCTGTGCATTTTTGAAAACTAGAGACCTAGGGGAGTCCAAGATGGGGTGACTTGTGGGGCTCTGACCAGGTTCTGTTACCCAGAATCCATTTCAAACCTCAAAATGTGGCTAAAAAAACACGTTTTCCTCACATTTCGGTGACAAAAAGTTCTGGAATCTGAGAGGAGCCAGAAATTTCCTTCCACCCAGCATTCCCCCAAGTCTCCCGATGAAAATTATACCTCACTTGTGTTGGTAGGCCTAGCGCCCGCGACAGGAAATGCCCCAAAACACAACGTGGACATATCCCATTTTTTGACAGAAAACAGAGCTGTTTTTTGCAAAGTGCCTACCTGTAGATTTTGGCCTCTAGCTCAGCCGGCACCTAGGGAAACCTACCAAACCTGTGCAGTTTTGAAAACTAGAGACCTAGGGGAATCCAAGATGGGGTGACTAGTGGGGCTCTGACCAGGTTCTGTTACCCAGAATCCTTTGCAAACCTCAAAATGTGGCTAAAAAAACACGTTTTCCTCACATTTCGGTGACAGAAAGTTCTGGAATCTGAGAGGAGCCACAAATTTCCTTCGACCCAGCGTTCCCCCAAGTCTCCCGATAAAAATGATTCCTCATTTGTGTGGGTAGGCCTAGCACCCGCAACGGGAAATGCCCCAAAACACGACGTGGACACATCCCATTTTTTGACAGAAAACAGAGCTGTTTTTTGCAAAGTGCCTACCTGTAGATTTTGGCCTCTAGCTCAGCTGGCACCTAGGGAAACCTACAAAACCTGTGCATTTTTGAAAACTAGAGACCTAGGGGAAACAAGATGGGGTGACTTGTGGGGCTCTGACCAGGTTCTGTTGCCCAGAATCCTTTGCAAACCTCAAAATGTGGCTAAAAAAACACGTTTTCCTCACATTTCGGTGACAGAAAGTTCTGGAATCTGAGAGGAGCCAGAAATTTCCTTCCACCCAGCATTCCCCCAAGTCTCCGATGAAAATGATACCTCACTTGTGTTGGTAGGCCTAGCGCCCGCGACAGGAAAAGCCCCAAAACACAACGTGGACATATCCCATTCTTTGACAGAAAACAGAGCTGTTTTTTGCAAAGTGCCTACCTGTAGATTTTGGCCTCTAGCTCAAACCTACCAAACCTGTGCAGTTTTGAAAACTAGAGACCTAGGGGAATCCAAGATGGGGTGACTTGTGGGGCTCTGACCAGGTTCTGTTACCCAGAATCCTTTGCAAACCTCAAACACTTGGCTAAATAAACAAGTTTTCCTCACATTTCGGTGACAGAAAGTTCTGGAATCTGAGAGGAGCCACAAATTTCCTTCCACCCAGCATTCCCCCAAGTCTCCCGTTGAAAATTATACCTCACTTGTGTGGGTAGGCCTAGCGCCCGCAACATGAAATGCCCCAAAACACAACGTGGACACATCCATTTTTTTTACAGAAAACAGAGCTGTTTTTTGCAAAGTGCCCACCTGTAGATTTTGGCCTCTAGCTCAGCCGGCACCTAGGGAAACCTACCAAACCTGTGCATTTTTTAAAACGAGAGACCTAGGGAAATCCAAGATGGGGTGACTTGTGGGGCTCTGACCAGGTTCTGTTACCCAGAATCATTTGCAAACCTCAAAATGTGGCTAAAAAAACACGTTTTCCTCACATTTCGGTGACAGAAAGTTCTGGAATCTGAGAGGAGCCACAAATTTCCTTCGACCCGGCGTTCCCCCAAGTCTCCCGATAAAAATGATTCCTCATTTGTGTGGGTAGGCCTAGCGTCCACAACAGGAAATGCCCCAAATCACAACGTGGACACATCCTATTTTTTTTTACAGAAAACAGAGCTGTTTTTTGCAAAGTGCCTACCTGTAGATTTTGGCCTCTAGCTCAGCCGGCACCTAGGGAAACCTACCAAACCTGTGAATTTTTTAAAACTAGAGACCTAGGGGAATCCAAGATGGGGTGACTTGTGGGGCTCTGACCAGGTTCTGTTGCCCAGAATCCTTTGCAAACCTCAAAATGTGGCTAAAAAAACACGTTTTCCTCACATTTCGGTGACAAAAAGTTCTGGAATCTGAGAGGAGCCAGAAATTTCCTTCCACCCAGCATTCCCCCAAGTCTCCCGATGAAAATTATACCTCACTTGTGTTGGTAGGCCTAGCGCCCGCGACAGGAAATGCCCCAAAACACAACGTGGACATATCCCATTTTTTGACAGAAAACAGAGCTGTTTTTTGCAAAGTGCCTACCTGTAGATTTTGGCCTCTAGCTCAGCCGGCACCTAGGGAAACCTACCAAACCTGTGCAGTTTTGAAAACTAGAGACCTAGGGGAATCCAAGATGGGGTGACTAGTGGGGCTCTGACCAGGTTCTGTTACCCAGAATCCTTTGCAAACCTCAAAATGTGGCTAAAAAAACACGTTTTCCTCACATTTCGGTGACAGAAAGTTCTGGAATCTGAGAGGAGCCACAAATTTCCTTCGACCCAGCGTTCCCCCAAGTCTCCCGATAAAAATGATTCCTCACTTGTGTGGGTAGGCCTAGCACCCGCAACGGGAAATGCCCCAAAACACGACGTGGACACATCCCATTTTTTGACAGAAAACAGAGCTGTTTTTTGCAAAGTGCCTACCTGTAGATTTTGGCCTCTAGCTCAGGTGGCACCTAGGGAAACCTACAAAACCTGTGCATTTTTGAAAACTAGAGACCTAGGGGAAACAAGATGGGGTGACTTGTGGTGCTCTGACCAGGTTCTGTTGCCCAGAATCCTTTGCAAACCTCAAAATGTGGCAAAAAAAACACGTTTTCCTCACATTTCGGTGACAGAAAGTTCTGGAATCTGAGAGGAGCCAGAAATTTCCTTCCACCCAGCATTCCCCCAAGTCTCCGATGAAAATTATACCTCACTTGTGTTGGTAGGCCTAGCGCCCGCGACAGGAAAAGCCCCAAAACACAACGTGGACATATCCCATTCTTTGACAGAAAACAGAGCTGTTTTTTGCAAAGTGCCTACCTGTAGATTTTGGCCTCTAGCTCAAACCTACCAAACCTGTGCAGTTTTGAAAACTAGAGACCTAGGGGAATCCAAGATGGGGTGACTTGTGGGGCTCTGACCAGGTTCTGTTACCCAGAATCCTTTGCAAACCTCAAACACTTGGCTAAATAAACAAGTTTTCCTCACATTTCGGTGACAGAAAGTTCTGGAATCTGAGAGGAGCCACAAATTTCCTTCCACCCAGCATTCCCCCAAGTCTCCCGTTGAAAATTATACCTCACTTGTGTGGGTAGGCCTAGCGCCCGCAACATGAAATGCCCCAAAACACAACGTGGACACACCCATTTTTTTTACAGAAAACAGAGCTGTTTTTTGCAAAGTGCCCACCTGTAGATTTTGGCCTCTAGCTCAGCCGGCACCTAGGGAAACCTACCAAACCTGTGCATTTTTTAAAACGAGAGACCTAGGGAAATCCAAGATGGGGTGACTTGTGGGGCTCTGACCAGGTTCTGTTACCCAGAATCCTTTGCAAACCTCAAAATGTGGCTAAAAAAACACGTTTTCCTCACATTTCGGTGACAGAAAGTTCTGGAATCTGAGAGGAGCCACAAATTTCCTTCGACCCGGCGTTCCCCCAAGTCTCCCGATAAAAATGATTCCTCATTTGTGTGGGTAGGCCTAGCGTCCACAACAGGAAATGCCCCAAATCACAACGTGGACACATCCCATTTTTTTTTACAGAAAACAGAGCTGTTTTTTGCAAAGTGCCTACCTGTAGATTTTGGCCTCTAGCTCAGCCGGCACCTAGGGAAACCTACCAAACCTGTGAATTTTTGAAAACTAGAGACCTAGGGGAATCCAAGATGGGGTGACTTGTGGGGCTCTGACCAGGTTCTGTTGCCCAGAATCCTTTGCAAACCTCAAAATGTGGCTAAAAAAACACGTTTTCCTCACATTTCGGTGACAGAAAGTTCTGGAATCTGAGAGGAGCCAGAAATTTCCTTCCATCCAGCATTCCCCCAAGTCTCCGATGAAAATGATACCTCACCTGTGTTGGTAGGCCTAGCGCCCGCGACAGGAAATGCCCCAAAACACAACGTGGACATATCCAATTTTTTGACAGAAAACAGAGCTGTTTTTTGCAAAGTGCCTACCTGTAGATTTTGGCCTCTAGCTCAAACCTACCAAACCTGTGCAGTTTTGAAATCTAGAGACCTAGGGGAATCCAAGATGGGGTGACTTGTGGGGCTCTGACCAGGTTCTGTTACCCAGAATCCTTTGCAAACCTCAAAATGTGGCTAAAAAAACACGTTTTCCTCTCATTTCGGTGACAGAAAGTTCTGGAATCTGAGAGGAGCCACAAGTTTCCTTGCACCCAGTGTTCCCCCAAGTCTCCTGATAAAAATGATACCTCACTTGTGTGGGTAGGCCTAGCGCCCGCAACAGGAAATGCCCCAAAACACAACGTGGACAAATCCATTTTTTTTACAGAAAACAGAGCTGTTTTTTGCAAAGTGCCCACCTGTAGATTTTGGCCTCTAGCTCAGCCGGCACCTAGGGAAACCTACCAAACCTGTGCATTTTTGAAAACAAGAGACCTAGGGAAATCCAAGATGGGGTGACTTGTGGGGCTCTGACCAGGTTCTGTTACCCAGAATCCTTTGCAAACCTCAAAATGTGGCTAAAAAAACACGTTTTCCTCACATTTCGGTGACAGAAAGTTCTGGAATCTGAGAAGAGCCACAAATTTCCTTCGACCCAGCGTTCCCCCAAGTCTCCCGATAAAAATGATTCCTCATTTGTGTGGGTAGGCCTAGCGTGCACAACAGGAAATGCCCCAAAACACAACGTGGACACATCCCATTTTTTGACAGAAAACAGAGCTGTTTTTTGCAAAGTGCCTACCTGTAGATTTTGGCCTCTAGCTCAGCCGGCACCTAGGGAAACCTACCAAACCTGTGCATTTTTGAAAACTAGAGACCTAGGGGAATCCAAGATGGGGTGACTTGTGGGGCTCTGACCAGGTTCTGTTACCCAGAATCCATTTCAAACCTCAAAATGTGGCTAAAAAAACACGTTTTCCTCACATTTCGGTGACAAAAAGTTCTGGAATCTGAGAGGAGCCAGAAATTTCCTTCCACCCAGCATTCCCCCAAGTCTCCCGATGAAAATTATACCTCACTTGTGTTGGTAGGCCTAGCGCCCGCGACAGGAAATGCCCCAAAACACAACGTGGACATATCCCATTTTTTGACAGAAAACAGAGCTGTTTTTTGCAAAGTGCCTACCTGTAGATTTTGGCCTCTAGCTCAGCCGGCACCTAGGGAAACCTACCAAACCTGTGCAGTTTTGAAAACTAGAGACCTAGGGGAATCCAAGATGGGGTGACTAGTGGGGCTCTGACCAGGTTCTGTTACCCAGAATCCTTTGCAAACCTCAAAATGTGGCTAAAAAAACACGTTTTCCTCACATTTCGGTGACAGAAAGTTCTGGAATCTGAGAGGAGCCACAAATTTCCTTCGACCCAGCGTTCCCCCAAGTCTCCCGATAAAAATGATTCCTCACTTGTGTGGGTAGGCCTAGCACCCGCAACGGGAAATGCCCCAAAACACGACGTGGACACATCCCATTTTTTGACAGAAAACAGAGCTGTTTTTTGCAAAGTGCCTACCTGTAGATTTTGGCCTCTAGCTCAGGTGGCACCTAGGGAAACCTACAAAACCTGTGCATTTTTGAAAACTAGAGACCTAGGGGAAACAAGATGGGGTGACTTGTGGGGCTCTGACCAGGTTCTGTTGCCCAGAATCCTTTGCAAACCTCAAAATGTGGCTAAAAAAACACGTTTTCTTCACATTTCGGTGACAGAAAGTTCTGGAATCTGAGAGGAGCCAGAAATTTCCTTCCACCCAGCATTCCCCCAAGTCTCCGATGAAAATGATACCTCACTTGTGTTGGTAGGCCTAGCGCCCGCGACAGGAAAAGCCCCAAAACACAACGTGGACATATCCCATTTTTTGACAGAAAACAGAGCTGTTTTTTGCAAAGTGCCTACCTGTAGATTTTGGCCTCTAGCTCAAACCTACCAAACCTGTGCAGTTTTGAAAACTAGAGACCTAGGGGAATCCAAGATGGGGTGACTTGTGGGGCTCTGACCAGGTTCTGTTACCCAGAATCCTTTGCAAACCTCAAAATGTGGCTAAAAAAACACGTTTTCCTCACATTTCGGTGACAGAAAGTTCTGGAATCTGAGAGGAGCCACAAATTTCCTTCGACCCAGCGTTCCCCCAAGTCTCCCGATAAAAATGATTCCTCATTTGTGTGGGTAGGCCTAGCGTGCACAACAGGAAATGCCCCAAAACACAACGTGGACACATCCCATTTTTTGACAGAAAACAGAGCTGTTTTTTGCAAAGTGCCTACCTGTAGATTTTGGCCTCTAGCTCAGCCGGCACCTGGGGAAACCTACCAAACCTGTGCATTTTTGAAAACTAGAGACCTAGGGGAGTCCAAGATGGGGTGACTTGTGGGGCTCTGACCAGGTTCTGTTACCCAGAATCCATTTCAAACCTCAAAATGTGGCTAAAAAAACACGTTTTCCTCACATTTCGGTGACAAAAAGTTCTGGAATCTGAGAGGAGCCCGAAATTTCCTTCCACCCAGCATTCCCCCAAGTCTCCCGATGAAAATTATACCTCACTTGTGTTGGTAGGCCTAGCGCCCGCGACAGGAAATGCCCCAAAACACAACGTGGACATATCCCATTTTTTGACAGAAAACAGAGCTGTTTTTTGCAAAGTGCCTACCTGTAGATTTTGGCCTCTAGCTCAGCCGGCACCTAGGGAAACCTACCAAACCTGTGCAGTTTTGAAAACTAGAGACCTAGGGGAATCCAAGATGGGGTGACTAGTGGGGCTCTGACCAGGTTCTGTTACCCAGAATCCTTTGCAAACCTCAAAATGTGGCTAAAAAAACACATTTTCCTCACATTTCGGTGACAGAAAGTTCTGGAATCTGAGAGGAGCCACAAATTTCCTTCGACCCAGCGTTCCCCCAAGTCTCCCGATAAAAATGATTCCTCACTTGTGTGGGTAGGCCTAGCACCCGCAACGGGAAATGCCCCAAAACACGACGTGGACACATCCCATTTTTTGACAGAAAACAGAGCTGTTTTTTGCAAAGTGCCTACCTGTAGATTTTGGCCTCTAGCTCAGCTGGCACCTAGGGAAACCTACAAAACCTGTGCATTTTTGAAAACTAGAGACCTAGGGGAAACAAGATTGGGTGACTTGTGGGGCTCTGACCAGGTTCTGTTGCCCAGAATCCTTTGCAAACCTCAAAATGTGGCTAAAAAAACACGTTTTCCTCACATTTCGGTCACAGAAAGTTCTGGAATCTGAGAGGAGCCAGAAATTTCCTTCCACCCAGCATTCCCCCAAGTCTCCGATGAAAATGATACCTCACTTGTGTTGGTAGGCCTAGCGCCCGCGACAGGAAAAGCCCCAAAACGCAACGTGGACATATCCCATTCTTTGACAGAAAACAGAGCTGTTTTTTGCAAAGTGCCTACCTGTAGATTTTGGCCTCTAGCTCAAACCTACCAAACCTGTGCAGTTTTGAAAACTAGAGACCTAGGGGAATCCAAGATGGGGTGACTTGTGGGGCTCTGACCAGGTTCTGTTACCCAGAATCCTTTGCAAACCTCAAACACTTGGCTAAATAAACAAGTTTTCCTCACATTTCGGTGACAGAAAGTTCTGGAATCTGAGAGGAGCCACAAATTTCCTTCCACCCAGCATTCCCCCAAGTCTCCCGTTGAAAATTATACCTCACTTGTGTGGGTAGGCCTAGCGCCCGAAACATGAAATGCCCCAAAACACAACGTGGACACATCCATTTTTTTTACAGAAAACAGAGCTGTTTTTTGCAAAGTGCCCACCTGTAGATTTTGGCCTCTAGCTCAGCCGGCACCTAGGGAAACCTACCAAACCTGTGCATTTTTGAAAACGAGAGACCTAGGGAAATCCAAGATGGGGTGACTTGTGGGGCTCTGACCAGGTTCTGTTACCCAGAATCCTTTGCAAACCTCAAAATGTGGCTAAAAAAACACGTTTTCCTCACATTTCGGTGACAGAAAGTTCTGGAATCTGAGAGGAGCCACAAATTTCCTTTGACCCGGCGTTCCCCCAAGTCTCCCGATAAAAATGATTCCTCATTTGTGTGGGTAGGCCTAGCGTCCACAACAGGAAATGCCCCAAATCACAACGTGGACACATCCATTTTTTTTACAGAAAACAGAGCTGTTTTTTGCAAAGTGCCCACCTGTAGATTTTGGCCTCTAGCTCAGCCGGCACCTAGGGAAACCTACCAAACCTGTGAATTTTTTAAAACTAGAGACCTAGGGGAATCCAAGATGGGGTGACTTGTGGGGCTCTGACCAGGTTCTGTTGCCCAGAATCCTTTGCAAACCTCAAAATGTGGCTAAAAAAACACGTTTTCCTCACATTTCGGTGACAGAAAGTTCTGGAATCTGAGAGGAGCCAGAAATTTCCTTCCATCCAGCATTCCCCCAAGTCTCCGATGAAAATGATACCTCACCTGTGTTGGTAGGCCTAGCGCCCGCGACAGGAAATGCCCCAAAACACAACGTGGACATATCCAATTTTTTGACAGAAAACAGAGCTGTTTTTTGCAAAGTGCATACCTGTAGATTTTGGCCTCTAGCTCAAACCTACCAAACCTGTGCAGTTTTGAAAACTAGAGACCTAGGGGAATCCAAGATGGGGTGACTTGTGGGGCTCTGACCAGGTTCTGTTACCCAGAATCCTTTGCAAACCTCAAAATGTGGCTAAAAAAACACGTTTTCCTCTCATTTCGGTGACAGAAAGTTCTGGAATCTGAGAGGAGCCACAAGTTTCCTTGCACCCAGCGTTCCCCCAAGTCTCCTGATAAAAATGATACCTCACTTGTGTGGGTAGGCCTAGCGCCCGCAACAGGAAATGCCCCAAAACACAACGTGGACAAATCCATTTTTTTTACAGAAAACAGAGCTGTTTTTTGCAAAGTGCCCACCTGTAGATTTTGGCCTCTAGCTCAGCCGGCACCTAGGGAAACCTACCAAACCTGTGCATTTTTTAAAACAAGAGACCTAGGGAAATCCAAGATGGGGTGACTTGTGGGGCTCTGACCAGGTTCTGTTACCCAGAATCCTTTGCAAACCTCAAAATGTGGCTAAAAAAACACGTTTTCCTCACATTTCGGTGACAGAAAGTTCTGGAATCTGAGAGGAGCCACAAATTTCCTTCGACCCAGCGTTCCCCCAAGTCTCCCGATAAAAATGATTCCTCATTTGTGTGGGTAGGCCTAGCGTGCACAACAGGAAATGCCCCAAAACACAACGTGGACACATCCCATTTTTTGACAGAAAACAGAGCTGTTTTTTGCAAAGTGCCTACCTGTAGATTTTGGCCTCTAGCTCAGCCGGCACCTAGGGAAACCTACCAAACCTGTGCATTTTTGAAAACTAGAGACCTAGGGGAATCCAAGATGGGGTGACTTGTGGGGCTCTGACCAGGTTCTGTTACCCAGAATCCATTTCAAACCTCAAAATGTGGCTAAAAAAACACGTTTTCCTCACATTTCGGTGACAAAAAGTTCTGGAATCTGAGAGGAGCCAGAAATTTCCTTCCACCCAGCATTCCCCCAAGTCTCCCGATGAAAATTATACCTCACTTGTGTTGGTAGGCCTAGCGCCCGCGACAGGAAATGCCCCAAAACACAACGTGGACATATCCCATTTTTTGACAGAAAACAGAGCTGTTTTTTGCAAAGTGCCTACCTGTAGATTTTGGCCTCTAGCTCAGCCGGCACCTAGGGAAACCTACCAAACCTGTGCAGTTTTGAAAACTAGAGACCTAGGGGAATCCAAGATGGGGTGACTAGTGGGGCTCTGACCAGGTTCTGTTACCCAGAATCCTTTGCAAACCTCAAAATGTGGCTAAAAAAACACGTTTTCCTCACATTTCGGTGACAGAAAGTTCTGGAATCTGAGAGGAGCCACAAATTTCCTTCGACCCAGCGTTCCCCCAAGTCTCCCGATAAAAATGATTCCTCACTTGTGTGGGTAGGCCTAGCACCCGCAACGGGAAATGCCCCAAAACACGACGTGGACACATCCCATTTTTTGACAGAAAACAGAGCTGTTTTTTGCAAAGTGCCTACCTGTAGATTTTGGCCTCTAGCTCAGTTGGCACCTAGGGAAACCTACAAAACCTGTGCATTTTTGAAAACTAGAGACCTAGGGGAAACAAGATGGGGTGACTTGTGGGGCTCTGACCAGGTTCTGTTGCCCAGAATCCTTTGCAAACCTCAAAATGTGGCTTAAAAAACACGTTTTCCTCACATTTCGGTGACAGAAAGTTCTGGAATCTGAGAGGAGCCAGAAATTTCCTTCCACCCAGCATTCCCCCAAGTCTCCGATGAAAATGATACCTCACTTGTGTTGGTAGGCCTAGCGCCCGCGACAGGAAAAGCCCCAAAACACAACGTGGACATATCCCATTTTTTGACAGAAAACAGAGCTGTTTTTTGCAAAGTGCCTACCTGTAGATTTTGGCCTCTAGCTCAAACCTACCAAACCTGTGCAGTTTTGAAAACTAGAGACCTAGGGGAATCCAAGATGGGGTGACTTGTGGGGCTCTGACCAGGTTCTGTTACCCAGAATCCTTTGCAAACCTCAAAATGTGGCTAAAAAACAAGTTTTCCTCACATTTCGGTGACAGAAAGTTCTGGAATCTGAGAGGAGCCACAAATTTCCTTCGACCCAGCGTTCCCCCAAGTCTCCCGATAAAAATGATTCCTCATTTGTGTGGGTAGGCCTAGCGTGCACAACAGGAAATGCCCCAAAACACAACGTGGACACATCCCATTTTTTGACAGAAAACAGAGCTGTTTTTTGCAAAGTGCCTACCTGTAGATTTTGGCCTCTAGCTCAGCCGGCACCTAGGGAAACCTACCAAACCTGTGCATTTTTGAAAACTAGAGACCTAGGGGAATCCAAGATGGGGTGACTTGTGGGGCTCTGACCAGGTTCTGTTACCCAGAATCCATTTCAAACCTCAAAATGTGGCTAAAAAAACACGTTTTCCTCACATTTCGGTGACAAAAAGTTCTGGAATCTGAGAGGAGCCAGAAATTTCCTTCCACCCAGCATTCCCCCAAGTCTCCCGATGAAAATTATACCTCACTTGTGTTGGTAGGCCTAGCGCCCGCGACAGGAAATGCCCCAAAACACAACGTGGACATATCCCATTTTTTGACAGAAAACAGAGCTGTTTTTTGCAAAGTGCCTACCTGTAGATTTTGGCCTCTAGCTCAGCCGGCACCTAGGAAAACCTACCAAACCTGTGCAGTTTTGAAAACTAGAGACCTAGGGGAATCCAAGATGGGGTGACTAGTGGGGCTCTGACCAGGTTCTGTTACCCAGAATCCTTTGCAAACCTCAAAATGTGGCTAAAAAAACACGTTTTCCTAACATTTCGGTGACAGAAAGTTCTGGAATCTGAGAGGAGCCACAAATTTCCTTCGACCCAGCGTTCCCCCAAGTCTCCCGATAAAAATGATTCCTCACTTGTGTGGGTAGGCCTAGCACCCGCAACGGGAAATGCCCCAAAACACGACGTGGACACATCCAATTTTTTGACAGAAAACAGAGCTGTTTTTTGCAAAGTGCCTACCTGTAGATTTTGGCCTCTAGCTCAAACCTACCAAACCTGTGCAGTTTTGAAAACTAGAGACCTAGGGGAATCCAAGATGGGGTGACTTGTGGGGCTCTGACCAGGTTCTGTTACCCAGAATCCTTTGCAAACCTCAAAATGTGGCTAAAAAAACACGTTTTCCTCTCATTTCGGTGACAGAAAGTTCTGGAATCTGAGAGGAGCCATAAGTTTCCTTGCACCCAGCGTTCCCCCAAGTCTCCTGATAAAAATGATACCTCACTTGTGTGGGTAGGCCTAGCGCCCGCAACAGGAAATGCCCCAAAACACAACGTGGACAAATCCATTTTTTTTACAGAAAACAGAGCTGTTTTTTGCAAAGTGCCCACCTGTAGATTTTGGCCTCTAGCTCAGCCGGCACCTAGGGAAACCTACCAAACCTGTGCATTTTTGAAAACAAGAGACCTAGGGAAATCCAAGATGGGGTGACTTGTGGGGCTCTGACCAGGTTCTGTTACCCAGAATCCTTTGCAAACCTCAAAATGTGGCTAAAAAAACAAGTTTTCCTCACATTTCGGTGACAGAAAGTTCTGGAATCTGAGAGGAGCCACAAATTTCCTTCGACCCAGCGTTCCCCCAAGTCTCCCGATAAAAATGATTCCTCATTTGTGTGGGTAGGCCTAGTGTGCACAACAGGAAATGCCCCAAAACACAACGTGGACACATCCCATTTTTTGACAGAAAACAGAGCTGTTTTTTGCAAAGTGCCTACCTGTAGATTTTGGCCTCTAGCTCAGCCGGCACCTAGGGAAACCTACCAAACCTGTGCATTTTTGAAAACTAGAGACCTAGGGGAATCCAAGATGGGGTGACTTGTGGGGCTCTGACCAGGTTCTGTTACCCAGAATCCATTTCAAACCTCAAAATGTGGCTAAAAAAACACGTTTTCCTCACATTTCGGTGACAAAAAGTTCTGGAATCTGAGAGGAGCCAGAAATTTCCTTCCACCCAGCATTCCCCCAAGTCTCCCGATGAAAATTATACCTCACTTGTGTTGGTAGGCCTAGCGCCCGCGACAGGAAATGCCCCAAAACACAACGTGGACATATCCCATTTTTTGACAGAAAACAGAGCTGTTTTTTGCAAAGTGCCTACCTGTAGATTTTGGCCTCTAGCTCAGCCGGCACCTAGGGAAACCTACCAAACCTGTGCAGTTTTGAAAACTAGAGACCTAGGGGAATCCAAGATGGGGTGACTAGTGGGGCTCTGACCAGGTTCTGTTACCCAGAATCCTTTGCAAACCTCAAAATGTGGCTAAAAAAACACGTTTTCCTCACATTTCGGTGACAGAAAGTTCTGGAATCTGAGAGGAGCCACAAATTTCCTTCGACCCAGCGTTCCCCCAAGTCTCCCGATAAAAATGATTCCTCACTTGTGTGGGTAGGCCTAGCACCCGCAACGGGAAATGCCCCAAAACACGACGTGGACACATCCCATTTTTTGACAGAAAACAGAGCTGTTTTTTGCAAAGTGCCTACCTGTAGATTTTGGCCTCTAGCTCAGCTGGCACCTAGGGAAACCTACAAAACCTGTGCATTTTTGAAAACTAGAGACCTAGGGGAAACAAGATGGGGTGACTTGTGGGGCTCTGACCAGGTTCTGTTGCCCAGAATCCTTTGCAAACCTCAAAATGTGGCTAAAAAAACACGTTTTCCTCACATTTCGGTGACAGAAAGTTCTGGAATCTGAGAGGAGCCAGAAATTTCCTTCCACCCAGCATTCCCCCAAGTCTCCGATGAAAATGATACCTCAATTGTGTTGGTAGGCCTAGCGCCCGCGACAGGAAAAGCCCCAAAACACAACGTGGACATATCCCATTTTTTGACAGAAAACAGAGCTGTTTTTTGCAAAGTGCCTACCTGTTGATTTTGGCCTCTAGCTCAAACCTACCAAACCTGTGCAGTTTTGAAAACTAGAGACCTAGGGGAATCCAAGATGGGGTGACTTGTGGGGCTCTGACCAGGTTCTGTTACCCAGAATCCTTTGCAAACCTCAAACACTTGGCTAAATAAACAAGTTTTCCTCACATTTCGGTGACAGAAAGTTCTGGAATCTGAGAGGAGCCACAAATTTCCTTCCACCCAGCATTCCCCCAAGTCTCCCGATGAAAATGATACCTCACTTGTGTGGGTAGGCCTAGCGCCCGCGACAGGAAATGCCCCAAAACACAACGTGGACACATCCCATTTTTTTTACAGAAAACAGAGCTGTTTTTTGCAAAGTGCCTACCTGTAGATTTTGGCCTCTAGCTCAGCTGGCACCTAGGGAAACCTACCAAACCTGTGCAGTTTTGAAAACTAGAGACCTAGGGGAATCCAAGATGGTGTGACTTGTGGGGCTCTGACCAGGTTCTGTTACCCAGAATCCTTTGCAAACCTCAAAAACTTGGCTAAAAAAACACGTTTTCCTCACATTTTGGTGACAGAAAGTTCTGGAATCTGAGAGGAGCCACAAATTTCCTTGCACCCAGCGTTCCCCCAAGTCTCCCGATAAAAATGATTCCTCATTTGTGTGGGTAGGCCTAGCGTCCACAACAGGAAATGCCCCAAATCACAACGTGGACACATCCCATTTTTTTTTACAGAAAACAGAGCTGTTTTTTGCAAAGTGCCTACCTGTAGATTTTGGCCTCTAGCTCAGCCGGCACCTAGGGAAACCTACCAAACCTGTGCATTTTTGAAAACTAGAGACCTAGGGGAATCCAAGATGGGGTGACTTGTGGGGCTCTGACCAGGTTCTGTTACCCAGAATCCATTTCAAACCTCAAAATGTGGCTAAAAAAACACGTTTTCCTCACATTTCGGTGACAAAAAGTTCTGGAATCTGAGAGGAGCCAGAAATTTCCTTCCACCCAGCATTCCCCCAAGTCTCCCGATGAAAATTATACCTCACTTGTGTTGGTAGGCCTAGCGCCCGCGACAGGAAATGCCCCAAAACACAACGTGGACATATCCCATTTTTTGACAGAAAACAGAGCTGTTTTTTGCAAAGTGCCTACCTGTAGATTTTGGCCTCTAGCTCAGCCGGCACCTAGGGAAACCTACCAAACCTGTGCAGTTTTGAAAACTAGAGACCTAGGGGAATCCAAGATGGGGTGACTAGTGGGGCTCTGACCAGGTTCTGTTACCCAGAATCCTTTGCAAACCTCAAAATGTGGCTAAAAAAACACGTTTTCCTCACATTTCGGTGACAGAAAGTTCTGGAATCTGAGAGGAGCCACAAATTTCCTTCGACCCAGCGTTCCCCCAAGTCTCCCGATAAAAATGATTCCTCACTTGTGTGGGTAGGCCTAGCACCCGCAACGGGAAATGCCCCAAAACACGACGTGGACACATCCCATTTTTTGACAGGAAACAGAGCTGTTTTTTGCAAAGTGCCTACCTGTAGATTTTGGCCTCTAGCTCAGCTGGCACCTAGGGAAACCTACAAAACTTGTGCATTTTTGAAAACTAGAGACCTAGGAGAAACAAGATGGGGTGACTTGTGGGGCTCTGACCAGGTTCTGTTGCCCAGAATCCTTTGCAAACCTCAAAATGTGGCTAAAAAAACACTTTTTCCTCACATTTCGGTGACAGAAAGTTCTGGAATCTGAGAGGAGCCAGAAATTTCCTTCCACCCAGCATTCCCCCAAGTCTCCGATGAAAATGATACCTCACTTGTGTTGGTAGGCCTAGCGCCCGCGACAGGAAAAGCCCCAAAACACAACGTGGACATATCCCATTCTTTGACAGAAAACAGAGCTGTTTTTTGCAAAGTGCCTACCTGTAGATTTTGGCCTCTAGCTCAAACCTACCAAACCTGCGCATTTTTGAAAACTAGAGACCTAGGGGAAACAAGATGGGGTGACTTGTGGGGCTCTGACCAGGTTCTGTTGCCCAGAATCCTTTGCAAACCTCAAAATGTGGCTAAAAAAACACGTTTTCCTCACATTTCGGTGACAGAAAGTTCTGGAATCTGAGAGGAGCCAGAAATTTCCTTCCACCCAGCATTCCCCCAAGTCTCCGATGAAAATGATACCTCACTTGTGTTGGTAGGCCTAGCGCCCGCGACAGGAAAAGCCCCAAAACACAACGTGGACATATCCCATTTTTTGACAGAAAACAGAGCTGTTTTTTGCAAAGTGCCTACCTGTTGATTTTGGCCTCTAGCTCAAACCTACCAAACCTGTGCAGTTTTGAAAACTAGAGACCTAGGGGAATCCAAGATGGGGTGACTTGTGGGGCTCTGACCAGGTTCTGTTACCCAGAATCCTTTGCAAACCTCAAACACTTGGCTAAATAAACAAGTTTTCCTCACATTTCGGTGACAGAAAGTTCTGGAATCTGAGAGGAGCCACAAATTTCCTTCCACCCAGAATTCCCCCAAGTCTCCCGTTGAAAATTATACCTCACTTGTGTGGGTAGGCCTAGCGCCCGCAACATGAAATGCCCCAAAACACAACGTGGACACACCCATTTTTTTTACAGAAAACAGAGCTGTTTTTTGCAAAGTGCCCACCTGTAGATTTTGGCCTCTAGCTCAGCCGGCACCTAGGGAAACCTACCAAACCTGTGCATTTTTGAAAACGAGAGACCTAGGGAAATCCAAGATGGGGTGACTTGTGGGGCTCTGACCAGGTTCTGTTACCCAGAATCCTTTGCAAACCTCAAAATGTGGCTAAAAAAACACGTTTTCCTCACATTTCGGTGACAGAAAGTTCTGGAATCTGAGAGGAGCCACAAATTTCCTTCGACCCGGCGTTCCCCCAAGTCTCCCGATAAAAATGATTCATCATTTGTGTGGGTAGGCCTAGCGTCCACAACAGGAAAGGCCCCAAATCACAACGTGGACACAACCCATTTTTTTTTACAGAAAACAGAGCTGTTTTTTGCAAAGTGCCTACCTGTAGATTTTGGCCTCTAGCTCAGCCGGCACCTAGGGAAACCTACCAAACCTGTGAATTTTTGAAAACTAGAGACCTAGGGGAATCCAAGATGGGGTGACTTGTGGGGCTCTGACCAGGTTCTGTTGCCCAGAATCCTTTGCAAACCTCAAAATGTGGCTAAAAAAACACGTTTTCCTCACATTTCGGTGACAGAAAGTTCTGGAATCTGAGAGGAGCCAGAAATTTCCTTCCATCCAGCATTCCCCCAAGTCTCCGATGAAAATGATACCTCACCTGTGTTGGTAGGCCTAGCGCCCGCGACAGGAAATGCCCCAAAACACAACGTGGACATATCCAATTTTTTGACAGAAAACAGAGCTGTTTTTTGCAAAGTGCCTACCTGTAGATTTTGGCCTCTAGCTCAAACCTACCAAACCTGTGCAGTTTTGAAAACTAGAGACCTAGGGGAATCCAAGATGGGGTGACTTGTGGGGCTCTGACCAGGTTCTGTTACCCAGAATCCTTTGCAAACCTCAAAATGTGGCTAAAAAAACACGTTTTCCTCACATTTCGGTGACAGAAAGTTCTGGAATCTGAGAGGAGCCACAAATTTCCTTCGACCCAGCGTTCCCCCAAGTCTCCCGATAAAAATGATTCCTCACTTGTGTGGGTAGGCCTAGCACCCGCAACGGGAAATGCCCCAAAACACGACGTGGACACATCCCATTTTTTGACAGAAAACAGAGCTGTTTTTTGCAAAGTGCCTACCTGTAGATTTTGGCCTCTAGCTCAGCTGGCACCTAGGGAAACCTACAAAACCTGTGCATTTTTGAAAACTAGAGACCTAGGGGAAACAAGATGGGGTGACTTGTGGGGCTCTGACCAGGTTCTGTTGCCCAGAATCCTTTGCAAACCTCAAAATGTGGCTAAAAAAACACGTTTTCCTCACATTTCGGTGACAGAAAGTTCTGGAATCTGAGAGGAGCCAGAAATTTCCTTCCACCCAGCATTCCCCCAAGTCTCCGATGAAAATGATACCTCACTTGTGTTGGTAGGCCTAGCGCCCGCAACAGGAAAAGCCCCAAAACACAACGTGGACATATCCCATTCTTTGACAGAAAACAGAGCTGTTTTTTGCAAAGTGCCTACCTGTAGATTTTGGCCTCTAGCTCAAACCTACCAAACCTGCGCAGTTTTGAAAACTAGAGACCTAGGGGAAACAAGATGGGGTGACTTGTGGGGCTCTGACCAGGTTCTGTTGCCCAGAATCCTTTGCAAACCTCAAAATGTGGCTAAAAAAACACGTTTTCCTCACATTTCGGTGACAGAAAGTTCTGGAATCTGAGAGGAGCCAGAAATTTCCTTCCACCCAGCATTCCCCCAAGTCTCCGATGAAAATGATACCTCACTTGTGTTGGTAGGCCTAGCGCCCGCGACAGGAAAAGCCCCAAAACACAACGTGGACATATCCCATTTTTTGACAGAAAACAGAGCTGTTTTTTGCAAAGTGCCTACCTGTTGATTTTGGCCTCTAGCTCAAACCTACCAAACCTGTGCAGTTTTGAAAACTAGAGACCTAGGGGAATCCAAGATGGGGTGACTTGTGGGGCTCTGACCAGGTTCTGTTACCCAGAATCCTTTGCAAACCTCAAACACTTGGCTAAATAAACAAGTTTTCCTCACATTTCGGTGACAGAAAGTTCTGGAATCTGAGAGGAGCCACAAATTTCCTTCCACCCAGCATTCCCCCAAGTCTCCCGTTGAAAATTATACCTCACTTGTGTTGGTAGGCCTAGCGCCCGCAACATGAAATGCCCCAAAACACAACGTGGACACACCCATTTTTTTTACAGAAAACAGAGCTGTTTTTTGCAAAGTGCCCACCTGTAGATTTTGGCCTCTAGCTCAGCCGGCACCTAGGGAAACCTACCAAACCTGTGCATTTTTGAAAACGAGAGACCTAGGGAAATCCAAGATGGGGTGACTTGTGGGGCTCTGACCAGGTTCTGTTACCCAGAATCCTTTGCAAACCTCAAAATGTGGCTAAAAAAACACGTTTTCCTCACATTTCGGTGACAGAAAGTTCTGGAATCTGAGAGGAGCCACAAATTTCCTTCGACCCGGCGTTCCCCCAAGTCTCCCGATAAAAATGATTCCTCATTTGTGTGGGTAGGCCTAGCGTCCACAACAGGAAATGCCCCAAATCACAACGTGGACACATCCCATTTTTTTTTACAGAAAACAGAGCTGTTTTTTGCAAAGTGCCTACCTGTAGATTTTGGCCTCTAGCTCAGCCGGCACCTAGGGAAACCTACCAAACCTGTGAATTTTTGAAAACTAGAGACCTAGGGGAATCCAAGATGGGGTGACTTGTGGGGCTCTGACCAGGTTCTGTTGCCCAGAATCCTTTGCAAACCTCAAAATGTGGCTAAAAAAACACGTTTTCCTCACATTTCGGTGACAGAAAGTTCTGGAATCTGAGAGGAGCCAGAAATTTCCTTCCATCCAGCATTCCCCCAAGTCTCCGATGAAAATGATACCTCACCTGTGTTGGTAGGCCTAGCGCCTGCGACAGGAAATGCCCCAAAACACAACGTGGACATATCCAATTTTTTGACAGAAAACAGAGCTGTTTTTTGCAAAGTGCCTACCTGTAGATTTTGGCCTCTAGCTCAAACCTACCAAACCTGTGCAGTTTTGAAAACTAGAGACCTAGGGGAATCCAAGATGGGGTGACTTGTGGGGCTCTGACCAGGTTCTGTTACCCAGAATCCTTTGCAAACCTCAAAATGTGGCTAAAAAAACACGTTTTCCTCTCATTTCGTTGACAGAAAGTTCTGGAATCTGAGAGGAGCCACAAGTTTCCTTGCACCCAGCGTTCCCCCAAGTCTCCTGATAAAAATGATACCTCACTTGTGTGGGTAGGCCTAGCGCCCGCAACAGGAAATGCCCCAAAACACAACGTGGACAAATCCATTTTTTTTACAGAAAACAGAGCTGTTTTTTGCAAAGTGCCCACCTGTAGATTTTGGCCTCTAGCTCAGCCGGCACCTAGGGAAACCTACCAAACCTGTGCATTTTTGAAAACAAGAGACCTAGGGAAATCCAAGATGGGGTGACTTGTGGGGCTCTGACCAGGTTCTGTTACCCAGAATCCTTTGCAAACCTCAAAATGTGGCTAAAAAAACACGTTTTCCTCACATTTCGGTGACAGAAAGTTCTGGAATCTGAGAGGAGCCACAAATTTCCTTCGACCCAGCGTTCCCCCAAGTTTCCCGATAAAAATGATTCCTCATTTGTGTGGGTAGGCCTAGCGTGCACAACAGGAAATGCCCCAAAACACAACGTGGACACATCCCATTTTTTGACAGAAAACAGAGCTGTTTTTTGCAAAGTGCCTACCTGTAGATTTTGGCCTCTAGCTCAGCCGGCACCTAGGGAAACCTACCAAACCTGTGCATTTTTGAAAACTAGAGACCTAGGGGAATCCAAGATGGGGTGACTTGTGGGGCTCTGACCAGGTTCTGTTACCCAGAATCCATTTCAAACCTCAAAATGTGGCTAAAAAAACACGTTTTCCTCACATTTCGGTGACAAAAAGTTCTGGAATCTGAGAGGAGCCAGAAATTTCCTTCCACCCAGCATTCCCCCAAGTCTCCCGATGAAAATTATACCTCACTTGTGTTGGTAGGCCTAGTGCCCGCGACAGGAAATGCCCCAAAACACAACGTGGACATATCCCATTTTTTGACAGAAAACAGAGCTGTTTTTTGCAAAGTGCCTACCTGTAGATTTTGGCCTCTAGCTCAGCCGGCACCTAGGGAAACCTACCAAACCTGTGCAGTTTTGAAAACTAGAGACCTAGGGGAATCCAAGATGGGGTGACTAGTGGGGCTCTGACCAGGTTCTGTTACCCAGAATCCTTTGCAAACCTCAAAATGTGGCTAAAAAAACACGTTTTCCTCACATTTCGGTGACAGAAAGTTCTGGAATCTGAGAGGAGCCACAAATTTCCTTCGAACCAGCGTTCCCCCAAGTCTCCCGATAAAAATGATTCCTCACTTGTGTGGGTAGGCCTAGCACCCGCAACGGGAAATGTCCCAAAACACGACGTGGACACATCCCATTTTTTGACAGAAAACAGAGCTGTTTTTTGCAAAGTGCCTACCTGTAGATTTTGGCCTCTAGCTCAGCTGGCACCTAGGGAAACCTACAAAACCTGTGCATTTTTGAAAACTAGAGACCTAGGGGAAACAAGATGGGGTGACTTGTGGGGCTCTGACCAGGTTCTGTTGCCCAGAATCCTTTGCAAACCTCAAAATGTGGCTAAAAAACCACGTTTTCCTCACATTTCGGTGACAGAAAGTTCTGGAATCTGAGAGGAGCCAGAAATTTCCTTCCACCCAGCATTCCCCCAAGTCTCCGATGAAAATGATACCTCACTTGTGTTGGTAGGCCTAGCGCCCGCGACAGGAAAAGCCCCAAAACACAACGTGGACATATCCCATTTTTTGACAGAAAACAGAGCTGTTTTTTGCAAAGTGCCTACCTGTTGATTTTGGCCTCTAGCTCAAACCTACCAAACCTGTGCAGTTTTGAAAACTAGAGACCTAGGGGAATCCAAGATGGGGTGATTGTGGGGCTCTGACCAGGTTCTGTTACCCAGAATCCTTTGCAAACCTCAAACACTTGGCTAAATAAACAAGTTTTCCTCACATTTCGGTGACAGAAAGTTCTGGAATCTGAGAGGAGCCACAAATTTCCTTCCACCCAGCATTCCCCCAAGTCTCCCGATGAAAATGATACCTCACTTGTGTGGGTAGGCCTAGCGCCCGCGACAGGAAATGCCCCAAAACACAACGTGGACACATCCCATTTTTTTTACAGAAAACAGAGCTGTTTTTTGCAAAGTGCCTACCTGTAGATTTTGGCCTCTAGCTCAGCTGGCACCTAGGGAAACATACCAAACCTGTGCAGTTTTGTAAACTAGAGACCTAGGGGAATCCAAGATGGGGTGACTTGTGGGGCTCTGACCAGGTTCTGTTGCCCAGAATCCTTTGCAAACCTCAAACACTTGGCTAAATAAACAAGTTTTCGGTGACAGAAAGTTCTGGAATCTGAGAGGAGCCACAAATTTCCTTCGACCCAGCGTTCCCCCAAGTCTCCCGATAAAAATGATTCCTCACTTGTGTGGGTAGGCCTAGCACCCGCAACGGGAAATGCCCCAAAACACGACGTGGACACATCCCATTTTTTGACAGAAAACAGAGCTGTTTTTTGCAAAGTGCCTACCTGTAGATTTTGGCCTCTAGCTCAGCTGGCACCTAGGGAAACCTACAAAACCTGTGCATTTTTGAAAACTAGAGACCTAGGGGAAACAAGATGGGGTGACTTGTGGGGCTCTGACCAGGTTCTGTTGCCCAGAATCCTTTGCAAACCTCAAAATGTGGCTAAAAAAACACGTTTTCCTCACATTTCGGTGACAGAAAGTTCTGGAATCTGAGAGGAGCCAGAAATTTCCTTCCACCCAGCATTCCCCCAAGTCTCCGATGAAAATGATACCTCACTTGTGTTGGTAGGCCTAGCGCCCGCGACAGGAAAAGCCCCAAAACACAACGTGGACATATCCCATTTTTTGACAGAAAACAGAGCTGTTTTTTGCAAAGTGCCTACCTGTTGATTTTGGCCTCTAGCTCAAACCTACCAAACCTGTGCAGTTTTGAAAACTAGAGACCTAGGGGAATCCAAGATGGGGTGACTTGTGGGGCTCTGACCAGGTTCTGTTACCCAGAATCCTTTGCAAACCTCAAACACTTGGCTAAATAAACAAGTTTTCCTCACATTTCGGTGACAGAAAGTTCTGGAATCTGAGAGGAGCCACAAATTTCCTTCCACCCAGCATTCCCCCAAGTCTCCCGATGAAAATGATACCTCACTTGTGTGGGTAGGCCTAGCGCCCGCGACAGGAAATGCCCCAAAACACAACGTGGACACATCCCATTTTTTTTACAGAAAACAGAGCTGTTTTTTGCAAAGTGCCTACCTGTAGATTTTGGCCTCTAGCTCAGCTGGCACCTAGGGAAACCTACCAAACCTGTGCAGTTTTGAAAACTAGAGACCTAGGGGAATCCAAGATGGGGTGACTTGTGGGGCTCTGACCAGGTTCTGTTACCCAGAATCCTTTGCAAACCTCAAAAACTTGGCTAAAAAAACACGTTTTCCTCACATTTTGGTGACAGAAAGTTCTGGAATCTGAGAGGAGCCACAAATTTCCTTGCACCCAGCGTTCCCCCAAGTCTCCTGATAAAAATTATACCTCACTTGTGTGGATAGGCCTAGCGCCCGTGACAGGAAATGCCCCAAAACACAACGTGGACACATCCCATTTTTTGACAGAAAACAGAGCTGTTTTTTGCAAAGTGCCTACCAGTAGATTTTGGCCTCTAGCTCAGCCGGCACCTAGGGAAACCTACCAAACCTGTGCATTTTTTAAAACTAGAGACCTAGGGGAATCCAAGATGGGGTGACTTGTGGGGCTCTGACCAAGTTCTGTTACCCAGAATCCTTTGCAAACCTCAAAAACTTGGCTAAAAAAACACGTTTTCCTCACATTTTGGTGACAGAAAGTTCTGGAATCTGAGAGGAGCCACAAATTTCCTTGCACCCAGCGTTCCCCCAAGTCTCCTGATAAAAATTATACCTCACTTGTGTGGATAGGCCTAGCGCCCGTGACAGGAAATGCCCCAAAACACAACGTGGACACATCCCATTTTTTGACAGAAAACAGAGCTGTTTTTTGCAAAGTGCCTACCAGTAGATTTTGGCCTCTAGCTCAGCCGGCACCTAGGGAAACCTACCAAACCTGTGCATTTTTGAAAACTAGAGACCTAGGGGAATCCAAGATGGGGTGACTTGTGGGGCTCTGACCAGGTTCTGTTACCCAGAATCCATTTCAAACCTCAAAATGTGGCTAAAAAAACACGTTTTCCTCACATTTCGGTGACAAAAAGTTCTGGAATCTGAGAGGAGCCAGAAATTTCCTTCCACCCAGCATTCCCCCAAGTCTCCCGATGAAAATTATACCTCACTTGTGTTGGTAGGCCTAGCGCCCGCGACAGGAAATGCCCCAAAACACAACGTGGACATATCCCATTTTTTGACAGAAAACAGAGCTGTTTTTTGCAAAGTGCCTACCTGTAGATTTTGGCCTCTAGCTCAGCCGGCACCTAGGGAAACCTACCAAACCTGTGCAGTTTTGAAAACTAGAGACCTAGGGGAATCCAAGATGGGGTGACTAGTGGGGCTCTGACCAGGTTCTGTTACCCAGAATCCTTTGCAAACCTCAAAATGTGGCTAAAAAAACACGTTTTCCTCACATTTCGGTGACAGAAAGTTCTGGAATCTGAGAGGAGCCACAAATTTCCTTCGAACCAGCGTTCCCCCAAGTCTCCCGATAAAAATGATTCCTCACTTGTGTGGGTAGGCCTAGCACCCGCAACGGGAAATGTCCCAAAACACGACGTGGACACATCCCATTTTTTGACAGAAAACAGAGCTGTTTTTTGCAAAGTGCCTACCTGTAGATTTTGGCCTCTAGCTCAGCTGGCACCTAGGGAAACCTACAAAACCTGTGCATTTTTGAAAACTAGAGACCTAGGGGAAACAAGATGGGGTGACTTGTGGGGCTCTGACCAGGTTCTGTTGCCCAGAATCCTTTGCAAACCTCAAAATGTGGCTAAAAAACCACGTTTTCCTCACATTTCGGTGACAGAAAGTTCTGGAATCTGAGAGGAGCCAGAAATTTCCTTCCACCCAGCATTCCCCCAAGTCTCCGATGAAAATGATACCTCACTTGTGTTGGTAGGCCTAGCGCCCGCGACAGGAAAAGCCCCAAAACACAACGTGGACATATCCCATTTTTTGACAGAAAACAGAGCTGTTTTTTGCAAAGTGCCTACCTGTTGATTTTGGCCTCTAGCTCAAACCTACCAAACCTGTGCAGTTTTGAAAACTAGAGACCTAGGGGAATCCAAGATGGGGTGATTGTGGGGCTCTGACCAGGTTCTGTTACCCAGAATCCTTTGCAAACCTCAAACACTTGGCTAAATAAACAAGTTTTCCTCACATTTCGGTGACAGAAAGTTCTGGAATCTGAGAGGAGCCACAAATTTCCTTCCACCCAGCATTCCCCCAAGTCTCCCGATGAAAATGATACCTCACTTGTGTGGGTAGGCCTAGCGCCCGCGACAGGAAATGCCCCAAAACACAACGTGGACACATCCCATTTTTTTTACAGAAAACAGAGCTGTTTTTTGCAAAGTGCCTACCTGTAGATTTTGGCCTCTAGCTCAGCTGGCACCTAGGGAAACATACCAAACCTGTGCAGTTTTGTAAACTAGAGACCTAGGGGAATCCAAGATGGGGTGACTTGTGGGGCTCTGACCAGGTTCTGTTGCCCAGAATCCTTTGCAAACCTCAAACACTTGGCTAAATAAACAAGTTTTCGGTGACAGAAAGTTCTGGAATCTGAGAGGAGCCACAAATTTCCTTCGACCCAGCGTTCCCCCAAGTCTCCCGATAAAAATGATTCCTCACTTGTGTGGGTAGGCCTAGCACCCGCAACGGGAAATGCCCCAAAACACGACGTGGACACATCCCATTTTTTGACAGAAAACAGAGCTGTTTTTTGCAAAGTGCCTACCTGTAGATTTTGGCCTCTAGCTCAGCTGGCACCTAGGGAAACCTACAAAACCTGTGCATTTTTGAAAACTAGAGACCTAGGGGAAACAAGATGGGGTGACTTGTGGGGCTCTGACCAGGTTCTGTTGCCCAGAATCCTTTGCAAACCTCAAAATGTGGCTAAAAAAACACGTTTTCCTCACATTTCGGTGACAGAAAGTTCTGGAATCTGAGAGGAGCCAGAAATTTCCTTCCACCCAGCATTCCCCCAAGTCTCCGATGAAAATGATACCTCACTTGTGTTGGTAGGCCTAGCGCCCGCGACAGGAAAAGCCCCAAAACACAACGTGGACATATCCCATTTTTTGACAGAAAACAGAGCTGTTTTTTGCAAAGTGCCTACCTGTTGATTTTGGCCTCTAGCTCAAACCTACCAAACCTGTGCAGTTTTGAAAACTAGAGACCTAGGGGAATCCAAGATGGGGTGACTTGTGGGGCTCTGACCAGGTTCTGTTACCCAGAATCCTTTGCAAACCTCAAACACTTGGCTAAATAAACAAGTTTTCCTCACATTTCGGTGACAGAAAGTTCTGGAATCTGAGAGGAGCCACAAATTTCCTTCCACCCAGCATTCCCCCAAGTCTCCCGATGAAAATGATACCTCACTTGTGTGGGTAGGCCTAGCGCCCGCGACAGGAAATGCCCCAAAACACAACGTGGACACATCCCATTTTTTTTACAGAAAACAGAGCTGTTTTTTGCAAAGTGCCTACCTGTAGATTTTGGCCTCTAGCTCAGCTGGCACCTAGGGAAACCTACCAAACCTGTGCAGTTTTGAAAACTAGAGACCTAGGGGAATCCAAGATGGGGTGACTTGTGGGGCTCTGACCAGGTTCTGTTACCCAGAATCCTTTGCAAACCTCAAAAACTTGGCTAAAAAAACACGTTTTCCTCACATTTTGGTGACAGAAAGTTCTGGAATCTGAGAGGAGCCACAAATTTCCTTGCACCCAGCGTTCCCCCAAGTCTCCTGATAAAAATTATACCTCACTTGTGTGGATAGGCCTAGCGCCCGTGACAGGAAATGCCCCAAAACACAACGTGGACACATCCCATTTTTTGACAGAAAACAGAGCTGTTTTTTGCAAAGTGCCTACCAGTAGATTTTGGCCTCTAGCTCAGCCGGCACCTAGGGAAACCTACCAAACCTGTGCATTTTTTAAAACTAGAGACCTAGGGGAATCCAAGATGGGGTGACTTGTGGGGCTCTGACCAAGTTCTGTTACCCAGAATCCTTTGCAAACCTCAAAATGTGGCTAAAAAAACACATTTTCCTCACATTTCGGTGACAGAAAGTTCTGGAATCTGAGAGGAGCCACAAGTTTCCTTGCACCCAGCGTTCCCCCAAGTCTCCTGATAAAAATGATACCTCACTTGTGTGGGTAGGCCTAGCGCCCGCAACAGGAAATGCCCCAAAACACAACGTGGACACATCCATTTTTTTTACAGAAAACAGAGCTGTTTTTTGCAAAGTGCCCACCTGTAGATTTTGGCCTCTAGCTCAGCCGGCACTTAGGGAAACCTACCAAACCTGTGCATTTTTTAAAACTAGAGACCTAGGGAAATCTAAGATGGGGTGACTTGTGGGGCTCTGACCAGGTTCTGTTACCCAGAATCCTTTGCAAACCTCAAAATGTGGCTAAACAAACACGTTTTCCTCACATTTCGGTGACAGAAAGTTCTGGAATCTGAGAGGAGCCAGAAATTTCCTTCCACCCAGCATTCCCCCAAGTCTCCGATGAAAATGATACCTCACTTGTGTTGGTAGGCCTAGCGCCCGCGACAGGAAATGCCCCAAAACACAACGTGGACATATCCAATTTTTTGACAGAAAACAGAGCTGTTTTTTGCAAAGTGCCTACCTGTAGATTTTGGCCTCTAGCTCAAACCTACCAAACCTGTGCAGTTTTGAAAACTAGAGACCTAGGGGAATCCAAGATGGGGTGACTTGTGGGGCTCTGACCAGTTTCTGTTACCCAGAATCCTTTGCAAACCTCAAAAACTTGGCTAAATAAACAAGTTTTCCTCACATTTCGGTGACAGAAAGTTCTGGAATCTGAGAGGAGCCACAAATTTCCTTGCACCCAGCGTTCCCCCAAGTCTCCTGATAAAAATGATACCTCACTTGTGTGGGTAGGCCTAGCGCCCGCGACAGGAAATGCCCCAAAGCACAACGTGGACACATCCCATTTTTTTTTACAGAAAACAGAGCTGTTTTTTGCAAAGTGCCTACCTGTAGATTTTGGCATCTAGCTCAGCCGGCACCTAGGGAAACCTACCAAACCTGTGCATTTTTGAAAACTAGAGACCCAGGGGAATCCAAGATCGGGTGACTTGTGGGGCTCTGACCAGGTTCTGTTACCCAGAATCCTTTGCAAACCTCAAAATGTGGCTAAATAAACACGTTTTCCTCAAATTTCGGTGACAGAAAGTTCTGGAATCTGAGAGGATCCACAAATTTCCTTCGACCCAGCGTTCCCCCAAGTCTCCCGATAAAAATGATTCCTCACTTGTGTGGGTAGGCCTAGCGCCAGCAACGGGAAATGCCCCAACAACGTGGACACATCCCATTTTTTGACAGAAAACAGAGCTGTTTTTTGCAAAGTGCCTACCTGTAGATTTTGGCCTCTAGCTCAGCCAGCACCTAGGGAAACCTACCAAACCTGTGCATTTTTTGAAAACTAGAGACCTAGGGGAATCCAAGATGGGGTGACTTGTGGGGCTCTGATCAGGTTCTGTTACCCAGAATCCTTTGCAAACCTCAATATGTGGCTAAAAAAACACGTTTTCCTCACATTTCGGTGACAGAAAGTTCTGGAATCTGAGAGGAGCCACAAATGTCCTTCCACCCAGCATTCCCCCAAGTCTCCCGATAAAAATGATACCTCACTTGTGTGGGTAGGCCTAGCGCCCGCGACAGGAAATGTCCCAAAACACAACGTGGACACATCCCATTTTTTTTACAGAAAACAGAGCTGTTTTTTTGCAAAGTGCCTACCTGTAGATTTTGGCCTCTAGCTCAGCCGGCACCTAGGGAAACCTACCAAACCTGTGCATTTTTGAAAACTAGAGACTTAGGGGAATCCAAGATGGGATGACTTGTGGGGCTCTGACCAGATTCTGTTACCCAGAATCCTTGGCCAGCCTCAAAATGTGGCTAAAAAAACACGTTTTCCTCATATTTCGGTGACAGAAAGTTCTGGAATCTGAGAGGAGCCACGAATTTCCTTCCACCCGGCATTCCCCGAAGTCTCCCTATAAAAATGATACCTCACTTGTGTGGGTAGGCCTAGCGCCCGCAACAGGAAATGCCCCAAAACACAACGTGAACACATCACATTTTTTCATAGAAAACAGTGCCTACCTGTGGATTTTGGCCTCTAGCTCAGCCGGCACCTGGGGAAACCTAGCAAACCAACGCATTTTTGAAATCTAGAAACCCAGGGGAATTCATGATGGGGTGACTTGTGGGGCTCTGACCAGGTTCTGTTACCCAGAATCGTTTGCATACATCAAAATGTGGCAAAAAGAAAACTTTTTCCTCTCCTTTCGGTGCAGAAAGTTCTGCAATGTGAGAGGAGCCACAAATTTCCTTCCACCCAGCGTTCCTCCAAGTCTCCCGATAAAAATGGTACCTCACTTGTGTGGGTAGGCCTGGTGCCCGCGACAGGAATACATCACACAACGGTCAATGTTGATCCTTACATGAGGCAGCTGTTGACACTGGGTTGATCCATTCCTGACACAGGCACTAGGTGTAGGCACTCAAGTGGGGTAGTGTTTTTATCAGGACAGGTGAGGAATCCCTGGGTGGTAGGAATTTTGTGGATCCCAGCATATTCCTATAGTTTGTGTGACAGAAATGCGAGAAAAATAGAGTTTTTATTCAACATTTCAGCTTTGCAGGGTATTCTGGGTAAGAAAACTTTGGGGAATCCACACAAGTCACACCTCTGTGGACTCCCCCGAATGTCTAGTTTCCAGAAATGTTTGGGTTTAGTGTGCTTCTCTATATGGCTGCCGAACGCAGGACCAAAAACACAGGTGCCTGCCTTTCAAAACCAGTTTGTTTTGCGATAGATAATTTTGATGTCTCCACAATACGATTTGGGCAGTGGAATTTGGGGCTGAACTAAATTGGGGAGCTCCCAAGAGAGCACTCTCTCTCTCTCTGCTTGCCGCCGCATTCACCTGCTCTCTGGGTTGGACTAACCCACTATTACCCAGTTGCAAAGACTGCAGCAGGACTGTCCTCATCACCTCCCTCATAATGTACTGGAAGAGGAGTTATCGAATGGGACTCCTCCGACTGAAAAATCACTGCCAGAGTCTGCGCCATTGTCCTATCCCTCAGATGCTGTCTCAGTATCTGATGTCTCAGTCTCTGATCCTATGTCAGAGCTGTCCTCTATAACCCGAATGATGGCAGCAGTCATCCATCAAGATGCCATCTATGCAATTGGCTAAACTGTTGCTCTAAAACACTAGCCTACGTAGACAGTCACAAAATCGATGGTGTGTGTGAGATACGTGCAACAGTAGAGGCCACCTTACTTGCGCTTCTTCCCTCAATCAGAACGTACTTTCAAGACACTCAAAAAACACCTTGACACATACCATTCGTCACAGTCTTTAGCACCTCCTGCGCCCAGTCCAACAATCATTAATGGTGCTCCCACTCCCTCCTCCTCGGATTCCCTCTGTGCCACCCAGCAAAAGTGCCCTTTATCTCTCCATAGCCGCCCTCCACCCGCACATACATTTCATTTGTATTATAGCGCAGGTAATGGCTGACTTTACTAATGTACTCAGCTATATACATAAAATACAGATTTGCTCTTTGCAGTAGGCATATACACCTTCTGCGCTTCTTTATGGCACTAAAACTGCCACTAGACAAGTCTGACCCTTTTGTAGCAGAAACATAATCACAATACTTACTTGACTTTTTTATTGCTGCCTAAAAGCTACAGTTGAAAAGCATCAGTTGAAGTATGTGCATTGCTTTGAAGACGCAAGCTGCAACTGCAAGACAACTGGTGTCAAATATATATATATATTGTTGGACTTTTGCTTATGCAGGGTCATCCCCAGTCTTTTTGCCTCCTGTCTCCTATTTTTTTCTGACCTGTCGCTGTTGGCTTTTGAACTCTGAGCACTTTCCCACTGCTAACCAGTGCTAAAGTGCATATGCTCTCTGTGTGAAATTGTATGTGATTGGTTTATCCATGATTGGCATATTTGATTTACTAGTAAGTCCCTAGTAAGGTGCACTAGAGGTGCCAGGGCCTGTAAATCAAATGCTACTAGTGGGCCTGCAGCACTGGTTGTGCCACCCACATAAGTAGCTCTGTAATCATGTCTCAGACCTGCCACTGCAGTGTCTGTGTGTGTATTTTACACTGTAAATTCGACTTGGCAAGTGTACCCACTTGCCAGGCCTAAACCTTCCCTTTTCTTACATGTAAGGCACCCCTAAGGTAGGCCCTAGGTAGCCCCAAGGGCAGGGTGCAGTGTATGGATAACGTAGGACATATAGTAATGTGGTTTATATGTCCTGACAGTGAAATACTGCTAAATTCGTTTTTCACTGTTGCAAGGACTGTCTCTCTCATAGGATAATATGGGGGCTACCTTTAAATATGATTAAAGCGTAGATTCCCCTAGAGAGTAGATGGACATGTGGAGTTTGGGGTCCCTGAACTCACAATTTAAAAATACATCTTTTAGTAAAGTTGATTTTAAGATTGTGCGTTTGAAAATGCCACTTTTAGAAAGTGAGCATTTTCTTGCTTAAACCATTCTGTGACTCTGCCTTGTTTGTGGATTCCCTGTCTGGGTCAGTTTGATAGTTGGGTTGTTTTTCACCTCACACCAGACAGTGACACAAAGGGAGCTGGGGTGTAACCTGCATTTCCTGATTAGCCATCTCTGCTAGGAGGGAGGGGTGGAGTGGTCACTCTCATCTGAAAGGACTGTGCCTGCCTCTAACAATGCCGGCTCCAACCCCCTGGTGTGTGTCTGAGGCCTTGCCTGGGCAAGGCAGGATTTCACAAGTAGGTGTGAGTCCCCTTTGAGGAAAGGTGACTTCAAAGACTAAAATGGGTATAAGAAGGGCACCCAAATCTACAGACTTTAGAAACACTTCTGGAATCAAGAGGAACCTCTGCCTGGAGAAGAGCTGTTAGCTGAGGAGGAAGTGCTGCCCTGCTTGTGACTGTGCTTTGTGGAGCTTTCCTGCAGTACTGCCTCTGCCAGAGTAAGAGGGCAAAGATTGGACTTTGTGTGCCTTCCATCTTGAGAAGAAATCTCCAAGGGCTTGATCTAGAGCTTGCCTCCTGTTGTTTGAAGTCTCAGGGACAGCAAAGACTTCTCTCTGCCAGCACCTGGAGCCTCTGGAGAGACTCCTACTCTGCCCTGTGGTGCCCATCCAGTTCCTGGGACCCTGAAAGGAGAAGCTGGCAGCCTAAAGACAAGAAAATCCACGCACAGAGCGCCGTGCGGGGAAAAGATCGACGCGAATCCGATCGGCGGCTGAAAAACGACGCGCCGCCAGCTCCACGGCTGAGAAACGACGCTCGCAGGAAACGCGACCGAAGAATCGACGCACGGAGCAGGAGAAACGACGCGCAGCATCGCTGACGGAGGCTGGGAGATCGCAACCTGCGCGGCTGGATCGTCAACTCATTGTGCGACTGGATTTTTGACTCGAGTACCGCCGTGCGGAGTTATTTTCGACGCACGCCCGCCCGTGCGGGGTTATTTTTAACGCACACCAGGTACATTTCCACTCTAGCAGCGCTAGTGTGTTTTTAAAACTACTTAAAGACTCTTTTTGATTTTTAATTAATAACTTGACTTGTGTATGGTGGATTTTTGTCGTTTTGGTCTTGTTTTGTTTAGATAAATATTTCCTATTTTTCTAAACCTGTGTTGTGTCATTTTGTAGTGTTTTCATTGAGTTACTGTGTGTGTTGGTACAAATACTTTACGCCTAGCACTCTGAGGTTAAGCCTACTGCTCTGCCAAGCTACCAAGGGGGTAAGCAGGGGTTAGCTGAGGGTGATTCTCTTTTACCCTGACTAGAGTGAGGGTCTTTGCTTGAACAGGGGGTAACCTGACTGTCAACCAAGGACCCCATTTCTAACATATATATATATATATATATATATATATATATATATATATATATATATATATATATATATATATATATAACTTTTATATGTGGGTCTGGTTTTCCTGGGGGCCAATCGCAGTCCCCAGGGAAACCACACACATATTGACAAAAGTGATATATATATATATACAAGAGGCACTCATTATAACATGAAAAATAATAGTACTGATGAGTCAGTATACATAGGCAATGTTTTGTCATATATTTCTGAAAATTAATAGGATTATTTCCAACATAATCCCCAATTACAGTATCACTGTCCAAATCCAAATAGTAGAATTAATTGATCTGTTGTTCCAAGATTGCTATATATATATATAGACCCCCCAGGGAAACCCTACAACAACAACAAAAATATTGCCCCCACAGGGGGTCGCCCTGCCCACGGGCGACCCCCTGTCCATTTATTTTTATTTAATTTAAAATATATATATATATTTAGCCCCTGGGGGCGGTGCGATCGCGCCCCCTCCCCCCCCCCAGGGGGCACCTACCTTTTAAAAAAAATATATATATGCCCCCGGGGGGGGGGCGGCCCATTTTCCAAGTGAAATTCCTGGTGTCTAGTGGTGTTTCCTGGCCCCTGATCGCAGCACAGTGATCGGGGGCCAGGAAACACTTTCAGAAGGCCTCGTAAGAAAGGGGAGACTCTCCACTTTCTTACAAGGCCTTCCCGAAGGTGGGGAAGGCCGTTTGTGGCCGTTTTCCCCATCGGAGCAGGAAGCAGCCACAAGGACGCTTCCTGCTCCGATGGGGAAATCCACATAGTAACGTCAGCACGCCACGCGTCACAAAGGGGCGGGTGGGGGCGGGGGAGACACAGAAGAGCTTCCGTGTCTCCCAGGGATAAAAAAAAAATAATAAATCCTCGGGTGCGACGCAGCCGAGGATTTATTAACCCCCTCCCTGGTGTCGCCCACTGGTCGTGACCCGCAACAGGGAGGTAGTGTGGGCGTCGGCCACACTAAAGAGGTTAACCATTTTTTTTTCCCAAGCAAATGATAACATGCGCAAAGGAACAAATGCAAGATTTGCTGTGATGGCGCAGGTCTGGAAAGCTCACTTGCTGCTCCTGCCAAAGCGCGTTCCGTGATCAGGCACGGAACAGGTTGACAAAATAAAACCAGCACCTGTGCCATTAGACTGTACTGTGCAGGTGTGAAAAACAGTCCGCGTGCAGTGTGATAGATGCCACCTGTGCCATGTAAATGCCTGGATCTGGGTAGATGGCAACAGCCCGCAAACGCTTGGCATATTTTGCTTTTATCGACTTAAACATGAGACCCAATGAAGCGTTATCGCCTGTCAGCCACGCAAGGCCTTCAAGCACATAGCTTTGTGGTTTGCAGAAGCCTCACTGCTAGTCATCCATGTAATAAGGTCTGCATATGCATGGCCCCCATTGTTGAAGCGTTCTTACAGTCAAAGCCACGTGATTGACACAGTGGTGAAGTCATTAAGCACCTGCAATGGCAGCACTGTATGTGTTTGGTGAGAGGTTCCTTAAGGGATTTATTAGAAGCCATTAGCAGGGCTGCAGCCCTTAAGGACTATCTTTAGCACCTCAGGCCCTAGGTACCAGGGGTACCATTTAGTAAAGACTTAAAGAGGGTACAAAAGGTTGTGCCAATTGGGGGAAAATAACTGTACAATTTTGGGAAAAAGATCTGCCATTGGGTCCTGCTTAGCAGGAACCCAGTGCACTTTCAGTCGAAATCACATCATGTACCATGCAGAAATTGGAGGTAACCATGCCAAAAAGGGGCACTTTAGGCAAAAGCGTATATACCCTTTGATGTGAATTTCAGAATCATTGTCACAGCGGGTGCAAGTGTGATTGGATTGGGGTAATCAGGCTGTGTGGGGTGTTGGACACTTCAGGACATATGTCTGAGGTCAGAAAATTACACTTTGCACAGACCACAAACCTTTGATAAGGGTGTTGTTGGCGGATGGTGCAGGTAAAAGATTCCCACGCTTGGCCAGATTGGCTTCACGCCTACAAGAGTATCAGTATGCTGTCGAGTACATTCCAGGTTGGCACTATGTCCAAGCAGATTGCTTATCCCATTTGCCTCATAAGTGGCAGGAGATAGCCAAAGAACATGTACAGATGTGTGAAAAAGAAGGTGCTGTGGTAAACGTGAACAATGTATTTGAGTGTACTCAAAGTATGGTGTCACAAAAAGAATGGTGCAATAGTATGGAGGGTGATACAGTTTTGAAAGAACTAATGATGCTGATCACAAAAGGTGGAGAAGGGAAAGCAGTGTGAGTGTCTCTGCCAGGCTGATTGTAAAAATCTCTGAGGAAATGTCACTAGTTGCAAAGAATGTAGTGATGAGGGAGATATGTTTGTTCCTCCTAAGGGTTTGAAGTAGACAGGGGCATATTTATACTCTGTTTGCGCCGAATGTGCGTCAAAATTTTTGACGCACATTCGGCGCAAACCCTTCCCCATATTTATACTTTGACGTCCGACGCAGCGGGCTTCAAAGTTCCACCATGTGCGCCATTTTTTGGAAGGGGGAACCAGCCTTGCGTTAATTATATGCAAGGTAGGCGTTCCCTTCCAAAAAATGACTTTAAGGCCTGTGCCCCATATTTATACTGTGACGTCATTTTGACGCACAGGAGGGGGCAGGCCTTAAAAAACGACGCCCAGCCTGATGGGCGCCGTTTTTTAACGCCTGGGTCAGGGCAGGCGTTAAGGGACCTGTGGGCTCAGAAGGAGCCCAGAGGTGCCCTCCCATGCCCCCAGGGACACCCCCTGCCACCCTTGCCCACCCCAGGAGGACACCCAATGATGGAGGGACCCATCCCAGGGAAGTTGAGGTACGTTCAGGTAAGTATTCTTTTCGTTTTTTTTTGTGGCATAGGGGGGCCTGATTTGTGCCCCCCTACATGCCACTATGCCTAATGACCATGCCCAGGGGACATAAGTCCCCTGGGCATGGCCATTGGGTAAGGGGGCATGACTCCTGTCTTTGCTAAGACAGGAGTCATTTCAATGGGGGTTGGGCGTCAAAAAAAATGGCGCAAATCGGGTTGAGGCCAAAATTTTGCCTCAGACCTGACTTGCCCCATTTTTTGACGCCCAAGCTCCATTTTCCCCTACGCCGGCGCTGCCTGGTGTGAGTCATTTTTTTTTACGCACACCAGTCCGCAGCGCCGGCTAACGTCATTCAATAAATAAGGCGCCCGCATGGCGCTTTGGAATGGCGTTAGCCGGCGTTAAAAGTTTTGGCGCACAACTGCGTTGGCGCAGTTGTGCGTCAAAAAGTATAAATATGGGCCACAGTGTTTAAATAGACACATGAAGGATGCCTAGGCCAGACATTAACAAAAAGGAGATTCAGGGAACATTTTTAGTGGCCTGGCATAGATAGTGACGTGGGTGGTTGTGTTGAAAGATGTGTGGATTGCAGAGAAGGTGAAAATAGATTAGAGGTGGGGATCAGGCTGTCCTTGGAGAAATTTCGAACCCTGAAAAGGCTTGCATAGCATTTACATAGATTTTATTGGCCCCTTTGAGTAGTGTCAGTATAATGTGCCCTAGTTATGGTAGATGTCCATTCAAATGGTTGACTGTTAAGTTTTTAAGGAAAATCACTACCAGAAACACTATAAAAACATTTCAGAAAATTATTCAGGGAAGAAGGTTTTCCTGCAAGGCTGACGACGGATAATGGGACAGAGTGTCCGAGGGAATGGAAAAAATCCTAAAATCTTGTGGCATATGTTATTTTCGTACATCTTTCTACAACTCACAGGAAAATGGTATAGTTGAGAGATGGGATCACATAGCGAATGGTGTTATCCAAATGGTGTTGAGCAGCAGAACGGACGTTCGCACCATGGTGAATGATTTGGCGTGGGCTTACCACACTACAAAAAATGGTGTTATGGGAATGATACCTTTTAAAGTGATGGGCGAAAGAAAAGCTGGCATGAGGATGTATCCTGCTTGGATGTCTTTGTTGTTGAATGGTGAAGGAGTTACCATACCGACTCCTGAGAGGCAAAGTTTGGAGGGTGGCATAAGGAAAGATGAATAGATGAAAATATGATCTGGACGAGTGGAAGAGTGTGTTACGAAATTTCATGGGCCTTACAAGGTAAAGAGGAGGTGCATGAATTTCACTAGTGTTGGAAAATGGTGAAAGATGGAACAGAAAAAGGGTGGCTTTATACAGTAGGAATGGTAAACGGGGTCACCGTGGAACAAGACAGTGCAGTAGTTTCTTGCTCATGAATGATGAGGATTTATTGTCTAGAAACAATGTGACGGGAAGGGTTGTAGCAAGAAGGGAGGGAGGGGAGAGTAGTGGAGCACAGAATGCTGTTCTTGATATGCAAAGGAGAGAGAGAGTTTCAAGGTGTCGGAGGCCTCCAGAGTATCTACAAGATTATGCGACATAGGGTGCCCTAGGATGCCTGATAGTATTTACAGTATTATATGATGCAATGCATTTATGGCACATTTTGAAGTTCGTATTTACAGTAACATGTGATGTAATATGTCTATGGCATATGTTTGTTCATTCTCTTCTTTCTATGTATAGATATTAGACTGTGCCGATCTCTCATTGTTAATTTTAGGTTTACATTTACTTGTTGTTTTATATAGAGGTAATTCCTGTGTTGTACTTATGTATGTAATTCCAATGTGGAGTGTGCTACCAGCTGTGAGGGTTTTGCTAGCAGCAGCTATCCTTAGGCTGGTGTGGAAGCTCCATGTTTCTTCTGTTCTCCCATGTACTATAAAAGGTACGTTTTAGCATTGAGTTCAGGAGGCGTCTGATTTACGGTATATGTGTTACATTCTGACTCACCAAGTGATTACCAAATTTTAGCACCTAAGGAATTGAAGTGGAATCACATCCTAATGCAGAATGTTAGTCTAGTTTTCAGTACAGTGGTTTTAATGTTTTAATAGACATTACAGACTGAAGACTCTAGACAGAACAGAGTGAAAAAGTTTGCTTCGTAGACCCTAAAAATTCTCATGACAATGTTATTCTGTAAAGTGTTGGATGGGATATTTACATTGTGAACTTTTTTGAACATATCCCCACAGATGTTGGTTATAGAAATTTGTCAAATGTCTGGTGTTGATTTACTTCACTAAACATCTATTAGGTCTCTTCACAATGTTCCAAATGTGCAAACTGAGGAAACGTCCTAAACAACGCATTGTAAACAACACAGATGTTTAGCATGCAAGTGTAACAACGGTTGCCAGAACAACGACTGCCTTTTCTGTGCCTTAACCACGCATGTGCCAAACTACGCATATGTGTGGTTAAGACAGAGAGCAGTCTAGTGGATCGGGAGAGGATGTGGTGAGGTAAGTGGGTCTGGGGTAGGGTTGGGGGTAGTTTTTAGGGGTGGGGGGGATTAAGGGCTTGGAGTGGGTGGGAGGGTCATCCTATTTTTTTTAGGGGTGGGGTGGGGGATCTGGATGTTTAATGTTTAGGGCTGAGGGTGTGTAGGGGGACTGAATAATTCATTTTTTAGGGGCAGTGGGGGTTTGGGGTATTTTTTTGTTAGGTCTTAGGGTGGACTGTGGGGTACTTTATTTTTTTGGGGGCAGGGAAGGTTTAAGGAAGGGTGGGAGGAGAGGGGGAAGGTTCGGGAGAAGATGCAGTGAGGTAAGTGGGATTTAATTTAGTGCTCAGGGGGTGTGGGGGTTGCAGTAGTTTATTTTTTAGGGGTGGGGGTTGGGGTAGTTTTTTTTTTTTAGGGCTTAGGGTGGGTGGAGGATCGAGGTAGTGGATTTGTTAGGGGTGGGGAGGAGGGTAGTTTTTTTAGGGGTGGAAAGGAAAGGCGGAAGGAGGGAGGAGAGAAGTGGAGGAAGGATCAGGAGAGGATGCAGTGAGCTAAGTGGGGTTGGGGCAGGGTTTGGGAGTAGTTTTTAGCAGTGGGGTGGATTTAGGGCTTGTTAGGGGCGAGAGTAGAGGGGGTTGGGCAAGTTTATTTTTTAGGGATTTTCAGGGAAGTTTACTTATTAGGGGTGGGGAAAGGCTTTAGGGCTCAGGGAAAGTAGGAGTGTCGGGTAGCTTAGTTTTTAGGGGCGGGTGGGGGATCGGGTCATTTTTTTTAGGGCTTAGAGTGGGTGGGGGTCGAGGTAGTTTAGTTATTAGGGGTGGGGAAGGTTTTAGAGGTCAGGGTGGGTGAGGGTGTCAGGGTAGTTTATTTTTTTATGGGCACGGGTGGGGGATCAGGGTAGGTTTATTTCAGGGCTTAGGGTGGCTGAACGCTGGCTAGTTTAGTTTTTAGGGGTGGGGAAGGTTTCAGAGCTCAGGGTGGGTGGGGGTGTCGGAGTAGTTTCGTTTTTAGGGGCAGTGGTGGGGGTTGGGGTAGTTTTTTAAAAGGCTTAGGGTGGGTGGGTTCGGGTAGTTTAGTTATTAGGGGTGGGGGGAGGTTTTAGGACTCAAGGCGGGAGCATGTTAGAATGGTTTTGTTTTTATGGGAAGGGTTTGGTGTTGGAGTATTTTTTTAGGGCTTAGGGTTGGTGGGATGGGGTCTGGGTAGATTAGTTATTAGGGGTGGGGGAGATTTCAGGCCTCAGGGTGGGTGTGGGTGTCTGCGTAATACTTATTAGGGTTGTGGGTGGTTTTGGACCTCTGGGTGGGTTGGTTGGGGTACTTTTTTAGTTTAGGAGGGGGGTTATATAACAGAACCACACATGCTGTTTCCACATATGCCTTTACTAAGCATGCTTTTACAATGAAATTCGTTGTAAAGGCATGCATGTTAAAGATGCAGTTGTGGTTCCGACTGCGTTGTTAAGGCATGCATGGTTCCATCATGCGTGGTTCTGTCATGCGTAGTTCTGTCATACAACTGCATCAAAGGACTTATCACTGGCTAGAGAGGTCATGAGGAGTAAGGCCTGTGGAATGTGGTTGTATTATAAGGGCAACTAACAGACCATGCCTGAACGAGGTCTCAAAAAGTGTCAGTATGTAATGCACACAGAAATGGTGGAGGTTAAGATCTTGATTAGAACTTAAATTCTATGTTGTCAGAAAGGTATGACAGACTGGGTCATAGAAGGAACTTTTAATAACCCATTCAGTTTTGGGTCAGGGTTACAGCAACAGATCTTTTTCTCTTAGGAAGACCTGTGGAAGGGTCGAGTGCCTATCATGCTCATGTATGAATAAGCCTTTTGGCTCTAGCCCCCTCTTTAGAACGCCTCGGTGTTCTTAAACTCTCAAAGAGTGGGGTGACATTATGGGTCATGGAAATCCATGTCCCGATGTGTGGCACTGGCATTCAAGGTGCAGATCCCCAATACTGCAGAGGTGTGGCATGGTGTGTATTCTTTGGTTTAGCTAGCTAAAATGTACATTTCTCTCCAAAATGTATCCCCAACAGTGGCACAGACTGTCCTTACAATAGCAGAAGCAAGGGGGATGGGCTGTGATAATGGGGGAGGGGCACAGTCTGAATAGGCACTGCAATGTGAATGGAGCATGGTCCAGAAGGGGTGTTGCCTGGCAGCAGAACATCTGTCATGCGCAGTTTTCAGGAGCGGCTCGCGCTGCATTGAAGGGGCGGGACGTGGCCCGGGGGAAATTAATAAAAAAAAAAACACTTACCTGATTTTTCCGCCGCTGCCACCACCGCGCCGCTCCTCTGCTTCCACTGCAGCTTCAGGCACAGGCTGCCCTGCGGTCAATCCGAATGCTGCTGTCATGCTGCTGGAGCCCCAAGCCACGGCGTTTCGAGGCAGAGTGGAAGTCTCTGCCTCCTGTCTCCAACCCGGCAGCACAGTGCACTCCCTGCTGTTTCCAATGCTGCAACACTAGTTCACTAATCCCTCCTCCGAAGCCACCAGCATCCCCCAGTCACAGGACCTCTGCAACAAACTTGTGACCTTTCTCCACCGCAAGCTCCAGGACATCTACGACAGCTTCCTCCCGAAAAAACCTGCCACTGGAACCTGCGACCGACCCAGCCCCCAGAACCCACCCAGACCATCCACAGCTGGTCCACGCTCACCACAAAGTAAACAGTGAGCTTCAGAAACAGCACCCACTCCGGAACCCCCACAGATCTCTGCCTGCACCACATATACCTCAGAGTCCGCACATCCATCACCCCCAAGCTCCGAAATACGTTGAACAGCTCCATCACAACTGACACCTTCCCTGAGGACTGGAAACACACCGAAATATGCCCTCTCCTGAAGAAACCCTCGGCTGACCCATCAGAACTAAAGAATTTTTGGCCAATCTCGCTGCTACCCTACCCCACTAAGATACTGGAGAAAGCAATCAACACTCAGCTACAGAATTTCATCAAGTCCAACAACTCCCTGGACAGCTCCCAGTCTGGCTTCTGCAGCAACCACAGCACAGAGACAACCCTTCTGGCAGCCACCGATGACATCCAATCTCTGCTAGACTGTTGCCACACTCCAGCGCTCATACTCCTCGACCTCTCACCAGCTTTCGACACGGTCTCCCATAGCACCCTACGCACCAGACTCCATAACATAAGAATTTGTGGAAAAGCCCTCCAATGGATCCACTCCTTGTTCTCCAGGAGGACTCAGAGGGTCAGACTCCCATCCTACACATCCAGACCAACAGGAGTCAACTGCGGAGTCCCCTAAGGATCCTCACTGAGAACCACGCTGTTCAATGTATACGTAGCCCCTCTCGCAGCCATTGTCAGAAGCCATGGAATGAACATTGTGTCATATGCATCATTCTTGACTGCACCCTATGGATGACCTGCCAGGTAAACTTAGTCGCCTCCTCCTCGTGGCACACACTCTGCAAACTTTGGAAAATCTTCTGATGGATCCCAGCAGACTGCCACAGGACAGTCACATACACCCTAGACACAAGCAAGCTCGACTATGGTAACGCCCTCTATGCCGGCACCTCGACGAGAAACATCAAGAAGCTACAACTCATCCAGAACACCGCTGTCAGACTCTTCCTGAACCTCCCATGCCGAGAACATATCTCCCAAAACCTGAGGAACCTCCACTGGCTCCTGGGCGACAAACTAATCACCTTTAAGATACTCACCCACACGTCAAGGCCATACACAACGCAGGACCAGCCAACCTGAACCATCGTGTATCCTTCCACACCACCGTCAGATCCCTCCGCTCCACCCAGCTGGTCCTGGCCACCATCCCTCGCATCCGGAAAAACACTGCTGGAGGATGATCCTTCACCTACATCGCAGCAAAGAGCTAGAACAACCTCCCACTATACCTCAGACAAAGCTCATCGTTCACCATCTTCAGGAAGAACCTTAAGACGTGGCTCTTTGGAAGAGATGACCCCCTTCCCTCACCCAGCGCCTTGTGACCCTCATTGGTGAGTAGCCATGCTTTACAGAAACTGATTGATTGATTGAGTGCCACACAGTGCCGGGTTGGAGAGAGCACAGTGCGGATGTGTGTTTTGCCGGCCCGAGACGGCCGGCAAAACATGCATGCGCACTGAGGGGAGTACTGTGCACTCCCCCTCCATGCTTGTCATAGCCCCGCCCCTTTTACAATAAAACAATAACAAACATAGTGCTGCACAGTGCCGGGTTTGATTGTTTTACAATAAAACAATAATAAACATTATTATTGTTTTATTGTAAATGTTTTGCTGCTGCTGGCAGGGGGCGACATGTCCTCCACCATAGCGGAGGAGCCACGCCTGGCAGTTCTTAGACTAGAAGCGAATAGGTCACTTTTGCAGGTCACAATGGGTTTATTATTGTTTGCAAATTGATGTGCTTCATGAAGGAATCATACCCCGTACTCCATGAAGTGTAAAAGGCCATTTATTAGGGCATGATTGCAAACAGTTAATCCACATCAGCAGTATTAACATAACATCAAACACCTTTAGAGCGTATTTCCCTTCTTCACCCCACAAATCTCACTTTTCCCCAAGCTTTAACCCCAGCACACCATCTTGCTTCACTCTTCCTTTCACCTTTCACTCCATGCCCTCCTTCCATTCCCAGTCTCTTTCTCCCTTCCTACCCCCTGGTCAGGGTCTGCTGCCCTCCCCAGCACCTTTGTCTGCTGCTGCTGCCTCTGCCTTCTGACTGGGACGAACTGAGAGCCCCCTGACTCTTAATTCGAGGCCCTCCTCTACCGGCAGGCTCATCCCTGCGCCTCATCCCTGGTGGTCTAGTGACCATCACAAGTAAGTATTTCTCTCTGTTGCTCTTTCACGATTGCTTTTTCTGCCTTTTTTCACTTGTTTTTCATTTTCTTTTTCATTTGTTTTTCCTATTTCTTTTCCTCTCTCTCCATCTTTCCTCTGTCCCCCTCCCCCTGTGAAGCTCCTTTTCCCACCCTCCCACCTCCCAGCTGACCACTCCTCTCGCCCCCCTCCCTTTCTTAATGGCGTGCGCAGCAGGCGCGTCATGAGAAGTCCTTCTGCACCTGTCCTCGCCAGGACCGCACCCAACACCAGGAACCCTGGATCTCTGTTAAACCACCCTCTGACCTGCATCCGTTATGACACCAATACCCTCCTCACCTCAACACCAGACGTCTCAGCAACTGGTGCATCATCTCCCAAAAGGACACCCACGGACCTTTCAACTGCAGGAACTGCAACTTCAGTGCTAGACTGAACAAGCTGAAGGTACTCTCACACACAGAGATACCAACAACCTCCACAACCCCATCAACTGCTTGCTCCTGAACATCTGCTCCCTCTACAAACACACCAATGAATTCTGGGATTTAATCGACACCAACTGACCGGACATCTTCTTCCTTACGGAGACCTGGACCAACCCCACCTCGGGACCAGACATCGCCATCGCCATTCCCGATGGACACAGCATCCTAAGGAGGGACCGGCCCTCCACGCCTGGCGGAGGACTCGCCATCGTACACAAATCCTCACTATGTGTCAAGGCCGACCCAGTAGAACAATGCACCACCATGGAACACCTTTACTTCCTGGTCCACTCCGACCATAACTCCTCCATCCGTGTCTCCCTGGTGTACAGGCCACCCGGCCCTCAACCAGCTTTCATAGATGACGTTGTAGACATCGCTACCCCCAGGCCCTGGCATCAGACAACTACCTCCTCCTCGGCGACCTGAATTTCCACCTCGAGGACTGTGCCAATCCAAACAACCCCGCTCTACTTGACAACCTCACCACCCTTGGCCTCAGAAAGCTGGTCTCGCAACCACACACATCACAGGACACACACTAGACCCCATCGTCACCTCAAGCAACCAGATCACCATCGAGACCATCTCCACCCCAGACTGGACACACCACTGCTGCATACACTTCACAATCACCTCACCCAGAAGCTGCACCCCGAGAGCCCCCCACAGGAAATGGACCGAAATCATCAACAAGCAACTAACCTCATCACTCACCAAATCCCTCGCTCCTTCCTCCGATGACGCCAGCACAGCAGTGCGCAATCTCAACACATGGATCACCGATCACTCTAGCCCCCTTCCGGCTGATATTGGGCAAACCCGAACCTAGGAAAGCGAGCTGGTTCACCACCAAACTCCAAGAATGAAAGCTTACCCACAGAAGCTTAGAGAAAAAAATGGAGGAACAGCCAAACCAGCAAAGACCTCGCCTCATTCAGAGCCGCTACCCCCACCCTCTGCCAAAAAAACAAGAACGCTAGGAAGGACGCACTCCGTGAGCGCATCCACTCCTCCACACACAACTCTAAGGAACTCTTCTCAGTCATCAACGAGTTCACAGATTCCCCCCTCCGAAGCCACCCGCATCCCCGTCACAGGACCTCTGCGACAAACTTACCACCTTTTTCCACAGCAAGATCCAGGACATCTATGACAGCTTCATTCTGGAAAATCTTGGCACAGGAACCTGTGACCGAGCCTCCCCCCCAGAACCCACCCAGACCATCCACAGCTGGTCCACGCTCTCCATAAAGGAAACAGTCAGCATCATGAACAGCACCCACTCAAGAGGCCCCACGGACCCCCACCTGCACCACGTATACATCAGAGCCAGCGCATCCATCGTCCCGAGCTCCAGAACACAATCAACTGCTCCATCAACACTGGCACCTTTCCAGAGGACTGGAAACATGCCGAAATACGGCCTGCAGAAACCTTCAGCTGACCCTTCCGAACTAAAACATTTGGGCCCCATCTTGCTGCTACTCTACCCCGCCAAAGTACTGGAGAAAGCTATCAATGTACAACTACGGAATTTCATTGAGGCCAACAACTCCCTGGACAGCTCCCAGGCCTGCTTCCGCAGCAACGACAGCACAGAGACCGCCCTCCTGGCAGCCACTGATGACATCTGATTACTCCTAGACCGCGGCCACACAGCAGTGCTCATACTCATCGACCTCTCAGCAGCTTTCAACACCGTCTCCCACAGCACCCTACGTACCAGACTCCTTAACATAGGAATCCGCGGAAGAGCCCTGGAATGGATCCAGTCCTTCTTCTCCAGGAGGACACACTAGGTCAGACTCCTGCCCTACACATCCAGACCCAGTCAACTGCAGAGTCCCCCAAGGATCCTCACTGAGCCCCACACTGTTCAACGTATACATGGCCCCTCTCGCAGCCATCATCAGAAGCCACAGTATGAACATCGTGTCATATGCCGATGACACACAACTGATCATCTCCCTCACCGAAGACCCAGACGCAGCCAAAAGGAACTTCCACCGAGGAATTTGAAGCCGTCACCACCTGGATGAGAGAAGCTGCCTCAAGCTCAACTCCGACAAGACGGAGCTCATCATCTTCGGGAACACTACCTCATCTTGGGACGACTCCTGGTGGCCGACATCCCTCAGCGCCCCACTACACCGACTGAGGATGCCTGCAACCTAGGCATCATCATCGACTCCTCCCTATCCATGACCTGCCAGTAGACTCAGTCGCCTCCTTCTGCTGGCACATACTCTGCAAACATCGGAAGATCTTCAGATGAATCCCAGCAGACTGTCACAGGACAGTCACCTACGTCCTAGTCACAAGCAAGCTCGACTATGGCAACTCCCTCTACGAAAAACATCATGAAACCTCAACTCATCCAGAACGCCCCCACCAGACTCATTCTGGACCACCCACACCAAGAACTTATCTCCCCACACCTGAGGACCTTCCACTGGCTCCCAGTCAAGAAACAAACCTCCTTCAAGATACTCACCCACACGTACAAGGCCGTACACAACGCAAGACCAGCCTACCTGAACCACTGGATCTCCTTCCACACCCCTGCCAGATCCCTCCACTCTGCCCAGATGGCCCTGGCCACCATCCCTCGCATCCTCAAAACCACCGCCGGAGGACAATCCTTCACCTACATTGCTTCAAAGAGCTGGAACAACCTCGCCCTGCACCTCAGGCAAAGCCCGTCGCTCACTATCTTGAGGAAGAACCTCAAGACGTGGCTCTCTGGATGAGGCCCCCTCCCCTAACCCCACCCCAGCGCCTTGAGATGCTCATGGGTGAATAGCCGCGCTTTACAAAAACTGATTGATTGATTGCTTCCTTTACCAAAGCATCCTCCAATGATTATCCTGTCCAAGGCATTCCGCATACCATCTTCCTTCGCCAGTGCTCCCTTCCTCCTCTCCTCGGAGGGGTGGATATGCCGACATCAGACTCTCCACCCCCTAACTACCACCCATGCCCCTCCAACTTGCCCTAACATGGTTCCCTGTCAAAACATTAGCAAACACATCCATCATTTCTCGAACCTTGTAGGGTGGGTGAGTGACTACACTTTTAACTCACTGGTAGTGCAAGGAAGGAGTCAGGAAGAGACTGTTCCCACCCCTCCTGACTCCTTATATCTCCTTCCTAGCTTCTGCCCTCGCCCATTACCCACCTATCCCTGTCCAAGCCTTTATCTCCCTTCACAAAGTTTCCTGGGGAAGACTAGGCTTCACCTTCTACTTCCCCCAGGACCCTCCATTGGGAGGTAATGACACGCCGTACTCCATGAAGTGTAAAAAGCCATTTATTAGGACAGGGTTGCAAAATTTACTTCACATCAACAGTATTAACATAACATTAAACACCTTTAGTATGTAATCCCCCTGTTCATCCCACAATGTTAATTTTTCACCCAGCATTCACCCCAGCACACCATCTTCCTTCACTCTTCCTTTCACTCAATGTCCTCCTTCCATTCCCAGTTTCTTTCCCATTTCCTTTACCAAAGCATCCTCCAATGACGCCTCCTTATCCTGTTCAAGGAATCCCGCACACCGTCTTCCTTCGCCTGTGCTCCCTTCCTCCCCTGCCAAAGGGTGGACATCCTTGCATCTGACTCTCTGCCCCCCGCAACTACTTCCACCCAGGAAAGCCCCAAAGGATGTTTTACTGCACCACATACTGCAACACGTCAACCCAATGCTCCCCTTCATCAAATCATCTCATTCCATACCTCACTAAGCAGATCCCTTAACTCTAACATGTACTAAACATAGACTAGATTTGAAAAGTGTGCCCCATCCGACCTGAAAATCCCCATTTCCTCCTGTTTGATGCCCCAATGGGTTACCACCTTAATGTCTCTGGCCAAACAAAAAACCTTCATCTCTTGGATGAGCTTCCTCCTGACCTTGTTGATGGCTACATGATTAATTTCCCCGAGGCACGGATTCAGTCCTTACCAAACAAGTCCCATTGCATGTGTTGCAGTAAGGTTAGCCTTGATAGCTGGACCAGATCATTCTCCCCCAGATGTAAAAAGAGCATGTCCAGGCAACCCCTCTTTGGCACCAGGGTCGCTAAGAATGGCAACTGATTGCTGTGAGAGGTTACCCCCACTTTTGGCCTGTTTGTGAGTGTGTGTCAGTGTGTTTTTACACTGTCACTGGGATCCTGCTAGCCAGGACCCCAGTGCTCATAGTGAAAACCCTATATGTAACAGTGTGTTTTGCCTGTCTCACTGGGATCCTGCTAGCCAGGACCCCAGTGCTCATAGTTTGTGACCTAATGTGTGAGTTGTCAGTAGTGCTTAACTGTGTCACTGAGGCTTTGCTAACCAGAACCTTATTGTTTATGCTCTGTCTGCTTCTAAATTTGTCACTATAGGCTAGTGACTCCATTACCAGTTTCAATTGGCACACTGGAACCCCCTTATAATTCCCTAGTATATGGTACCCAGGTACCCAGGGTATTGGGGTTCCAGGAGATCCATACGGGCTGCAGCATTTCTTTTGCCACCCATAAGGAGCTCAGACAAAGCCTTTCACAGGACTGCCACTGCAGCTGTGTGAAATAGTGCACACACTATTTCACAGCCATTTTCACTGTACTTAAGTAACTTATAAGTCGTCTAGATGTCTAACCTAGGCTAGGTGCAAAGTTACTAAGTATGAGAGCACCCCTGCACTAGCCCAGGTGCCCCCATGCAGTCCAGGGCCGATTCCCCGGACTTTGTGAGTGCGGGGACTCCATTACATGTGTGCACTACATATAGGTCAATACCTATATGCAGATTCACAATGGTAACTCCGTATATGGCCATGCAAGGTGTCTACGATCATGGAATTGTCCCCCTATTCCAAATATGGTATAGGGGAACCAATTCCTTCATCCTGGGGGCTCCACCATGGCCCCCCAATACTGCCAAACTAGCTCCCTGAGGCTTGCACTGCAGCTACAGCTGCTGCCAGCTCACAGACAGGGTTCTGCCCTCCTGGGGTCTGAGCAGCTCAGTCCTAGGAAGGCAGAACAAAGCATTTCCTTTGGGAGGAGGGTGTTACACCCTCTCCCTTTGGAAATAGGTGTTACAGCCTCCCAGAGCCTCTGGAAATGCTTTGAAGGGCACAGATGGTGCCCTCCTTGCATAAGCCAGTCTACACCGGTTCAGGGACACCCAGTCCCAGCTCTGGACGCAAAACTGGACAAAGGACAGGGAAGTGACCACTCCTCTGTCCATCGCCACTCCAGGGGTGGTGCCCAGAGCTCCTCCAGTGTATCCCAGATTTCAGCCATCTTGTTTTCCAAGATGTGGACGTTTTCGAGGCCTCTGAGTGGCCAGTGCCAGCCGGTGACATCAGAGACCCCTTCTGATAGGTCCATACCTAATAAGGTAGCCAATCCCCCTCTCAGGGCTATTTAGGGTCTCTCCTGGGGGTTTCTCTTCAGATTCTGCTTGCTGGTTTCCATCAGGAATCCTCTGCAACTACTGCTTCATCCTCTGACCTCAGATCAACCGCGGACTTCGCCAGGAATTAGTGTAACTGCAACAAAGTATCCAGAAGGGCTATTTCGACTCTGCAACTTTAGCTCCAGCAAGCAACTGCCACAGTTTCCATGGTGTGCATGCTCTGGGGACTCCCTGTCTTCACCCTGCACCAGAAGGACAGAAGAAATCTCTAGTCGAGTGACAAAGTCACTTCCCTGCTCCAGCAGGCACCTTCTTAGACGACAACTGGTTCTCTTGGACTCCTCTCCTGGAGAAGAGCTTGCCATCCCCGTTTGCGACAGTACCCCTGTGCACTGCGTCATCTTCACCTCCTGAAGCCTCTGTGCTCTATTTCCAAGAATCCTTCGTGCACAGCGTGGCCCAGGTCCCCAGCACTTTAGCCTGTCAACTCGCTGGGCTGTTCTCCGGCGGCGTGGGACCTTCTTTTGTAATGCTGCAACAACCACAATTTGCACCTACTTTGTCCCCATGTCCTGGGACATCCATGGGTGCTGGCTGGTCATCTGTGGGTTCCCTCAAGTGTTGGGAGCCCCCTGTGCCTCCTCAGTCCAAGTTGAGGCCCCCCAGGTCCCTCCTGGGTCCAGGCAACACCACTTTGACGCAATCCGCAACATTGCTTGAACCAAGGCTTGTTGGACAAATCCAGCACCAAAACTCGCCTGCATCCAACTTCTCCACGTGGGACATCCATTGCATCAGGCAGGAACCCGCGGCCATCTTCATTGGTGCTCTTCTGCAATCTTCTTCCAACCGGAGACTCTTCTTTTGCACCATCTTCTAGGTTGTCAGGGGGCTCCTGTCCTACCTGGAATCTTCTGTGACTTCGGGACTTGGTCTCCTCTCTTTACAAGTCTTCAGGTCCAGGAATCCACCATTTGTTGTTTGCAGTCTTGCTTGGTTCTTGCAATAACTCTAATCACGACTTGTAGTGTGTCCTACGGAAACTTCCAGTACTTTACTCCTACTTTCCTGGGCTCTGGGGTGGGGTATTTTACTCACCTTTGTGGTTTTCTTACTCTCCCGGCGATTCTCTACACACAACACTTGTCTAAGGGGGAATTCTTGATTCGCATTCCACTTTCTTAGTATATGGTTTGTGTTACCCCAAACCTATTTTCTCCTATTGCATTCTATAGCATTTCCTATTGTTTGCACAATCCTATGTATAATTGTGTATCCTATTTTGGTGTCTAGTCTTTATATTGTGTATAATACTTACTTCCTGAAGGAGTATTGCCTCTAAGATATTTTAGGCCTTGTGTCACTAAAATAAACTACCTTTATTTTTTGTAACACTGAGTATTGTTTTTACTTGTGTATAAGTACTGTGTAATTATAGTGGTATTGCAGGAGCTTTGCATGTGTCCTAGTTCAGCCTAAGCTGTTCTGCTACAGCTACCTCTATCAGTCTAAGCTGCTAAAACACTACTGCATTTCACTAATAAGGGATAACTGGACTTGGTATCAGGTGTAAGTACCCAAGGTACCCACTACAAACCAGGCCAGCTTCCTACAATTGCCCCATCCCATCCCACTCTTCCCCCACCAGAGCACCTTATGTCTGCTGCTGGGCAATCCCAGGCTCCGTCTATAATTCTAAGGGTCCACGTATCTAGGTGTCAAGTGAAGAAATGAATGTCCAACCATCGAAGCCACCATCTTATGTCTCTCTGGACTGCTCACACACCCTACAGTGAAAAAAGAAGAGTTTGTGAGAATTATGCAGCCCCTCTCCCCAAGCAGAGATGTCAACCCTTGTTTCCCTCACATAGCACTAACAGTATCTCAACCTCCACCTGCTTATCCTGCGAATTCGAGTCCAACTCAATCCCAATCACACAGCCACTTTAGCTGCCCTAATCTGGAAGTAATGATTTCCAAAATTGGCAGGATTTCGACCCAATTGTCGCAAAGCCATGCACAGTACTGCCAGCAACTGAAGAGGAGTAACCCTCGCATCTCCTGCATGACAAAATATTGCCTCATGTCTGTGCCCTGGCCACTCTGGAAAACATTTGTTCACTGGACACACCTCTCCTTGCCCACCTTCTTGCAAACATATCCACTTGCTCCTTCCCACCTGGTCTGTCTTGGATTTCCTCACCCAAATTTCTTGTTGACCCCGTTCCAAGCTTATCTCCCCATGCAAAACCACTGACTCGCATACACACCCCAACAGCTCAGATACCCTGAAAGCTCTAAAAAACATCAATACTAGGCACAACCTGAACAATGCCCCCTCGATTCTGTCACAACAACACTCTGGAAAACATGTATGGATTCTCAACAGCAAATCAAAAGTGATAGCCTCACGCAAATTATTCCCGCCCCCGTACCTTTCTTCCTCCACCACTCCTTCAAAGTCTTCCCCAAAATGGTATCTCTTGCTGGGTCAAACCTCCAATAAAACTTGCCATAAAAAGACACACTAGCTAGCCTGCACAATATAGTTGCAGGCGATAAATATTTGTCAATTAAAAATATATCACTGAGATCCTGACTTAATTGCCTTCCTGGGCGCCTCTCAAAATTCTCAAATTCACTCCAAGCCAGGCAATAACTTCTCCTGATAGACTCCGCTAAAGACATCTCTACCAGCCTAATCACTCTCAAGCCCTTCAAACCCAAATATCTGCAGGTACGGTTGTCTTGCTGACCTCTGATCCAGGTGTCAGACTGTGAACAAGACAATGAATCAGCTATAGAGTTGTTCATGCTGGGAACATGTTTAGCCTTGAAAACAATATTCTATTGTAGACATAGTAGCATAAAGCGTCTCAACAGTCTCAGAACCCTCAAATCTTGTGCCTTTCGTATGTTCACCAACTCCACCACTGTCTTGTTGTCCATGTTAAACATGCTCACTACACCACACCATTAATGCCACCAGCAATGGAAAAAAATCTAAAAAATGGTATGCTCTGTCCTTGCTGCACCCATTGTGACAGCCAATTCTCTGCACACCATCATCTGTCCCAGAACAGGACAAAACGATGTGCCCTGCTGCATCAGAAAACATTTGCATCTGCCACACCGTGTCCTCCTCCAGAAGTATCATCAATACTCCATTGAAGTTATCCACACACCTATGACAGACCTCACCACCATGGAAATGTGTACCCTGTGGTGGGGAAAAACCACCCCTGACATAGCCATGCCTGATCTCCTGAAAGAAGTCCATCCACCCCACACCTCTCTGCACGCACGATTCAGAAATGTCAACAACTTCTGCACTTTCCTCAGCTCTAGTCTCTGTTCCCCAATCACCTCCTCCAGAAAACGTTGAATCTCCTGAACTTTTGCTCTCTGCAACCTCGCTATCATGTTGTCTTTGTCCAGCTCAATGCCCAAAAATGTCAACACCCTACTAGGGCTTTCTTCATTGTTAGAGTACAACGGAGCTCTCAGGTCTGCTGCCAACAACTCAAATTGCCTCAGGTCCCTGAGGCACTCGTCTGACCCTGCTCTACTCATGAAGAGAAAATTGTCCAAATAGTGAGACACCTCTTGGTGCCCACTCTGCCTGGTAAATGCCCACTGAAAAAGGTGCTGAAAGCCTCAAACAATGCACACAAAATGGCACAGCCCATAGGCAACATTCCTTCAACATAAATGGCACTGTCAAATTGCATGCCCAATAATGGAAAATCATCCGGGTGTATGGGCAACAGCCGAAATGCCGACTTGATATCACACTTTGCCAGCTTTTCCCCCAGTCCACACTGTCTGACCAACCTGATGGCATACACCACCCTGAAGTCATCTGGAGCAATAAAGTTGTTCAAAGAAGTGCCATCTGGCCACAGCAAATGGTGTATGAACCTGAATTCCCCTTCCAGCTTCTTAGGCACGACTCCCAAAGGGGGTATGATCAGATAAGTCATCGGCCAGTCACAAAATGGGCCCACAATCCTCCCCTCACCAATGTCTTTTCACAATTTTGCTGACGCCATCTCTGGTACTGTCTTGGCTGACAGCAAATTGTCAGCCCACCTAAGTCCCCCAGGGTCCTAGTAACTAACTTGAAAACCTTCCTTAAATCCCGACTCTAACTACAATGCTGTCTTTCTGTCTGGGTATATCAATAGCCATTGCGGTAAACCACCCAACTTATTTAGTGTAGGAGCCCTTTGACTGAGAGGGACCTTGATGTCCTCTCCCTTTAGCGGCCTTCCACTATTCCGAGGGGCTGGCCAGCGTGAAACACTGTGTAATGGGGTGTCCGCCCCACATTTTGAACACTTGTGTTTAAACTTGCAAAGATGTCTGGAGCAAAAATCTTTGTTAAAGTTCCAGCAAGCCCAAGCCCCAGTGTTGGTACTTGTGGGCTTCGGTGCATTACCTGCTCCTTGTTGAGTGGGCCAGGGTTGAAAGGGCTTGTATGTGACGGGAAGGCCACTCACCATATAGGTCTAGGCCACTGATTGCATTGAAGACATCCACTGCATCCATAGTTCTGAATCAACATCACCCCATGGTTTGTCCGGGTTCATAATCACCCTTCCTCAGAATTCCTCATCATAACTGGGCCAAGCATAACCCCCGAAACGGATTTGCGCTTTCCTTCTAATATCCACATACTTAAATAGAACATTGGCTTTTTGGATGTTTTTCACAATAGATGCTGGCATAACTGAAGAACCATGATGTCCAGTTCTCCATATTAATGGGCACCCTGGGCTGCCTTGCCAGGTCCCACTCTTCGTCTTTAGACCCTTCTTTAGCCTGAATGTTCCTATGAAGGAGCGTGAAAAGGTCCACATATTCATGCTTCCATATTCTGTTTTTTGTCTTGTCAGACACACCCCAGGGGCATCGCCAGGCCCATGTATGGCAGTCTCATCTTATGACCTTTACCCTCCTTGTTCTCTCCCCCTGCATCATCCAACCCTTTCACAACATCCGTTTGAACCCTTGTTCCATGTGGCATCTTTCCACTATGCGAATCCTGTGGCTTCTCCTTCCCTTGCGTACCTCAGTTTCTCCCCAGCCCTTTCAGTTACCCCTTTCCCCACTCCTATTGACGTACACACCTTTGCGCCAGTCCCACCACTTTGGGTGTCCCACACCGACTACCAATACTTCATACCTGAAGATAAACCTCCAGCTTCCCGCCTGTCTTTGTGACTTATGCCACAAGCCTACGTCTGCTGCCCTGTGGTGCCTCCATTGGCCGCTCTTGACTTCCGTAAAACACCAAATGACAGGTCTGTTGCACCACTGATCTTCACTCCCTTTGCAACTGGAAAACTCATGTTGCCTACCTCACGCAGTTCACCTTCCCCCACTCATAACTACCTTCATCATAATCTAATTTCAGCTCATCCTCACTCGCGTTCACCTCAGGTACAGCTCGGCACAACACATCACCATATTTCAAACCAGACACAGCTCTGTCCACCAATGTGGGAAGTTCAGCCTGAGTACTGCTTGAGCAAGCCTGCGGTGTAGTGAAGGCTGCCTTCGACCCCACTATGTCTTCTGAGCAATGTCCATGGATCATCATGTGCCCCATTGGTACCGTCAACTGTCTGCCAGCCTCACTTGCTAGCATTGTCGGTCCAGCAACCATCAGGCTGCACCAACCCGAAGGGTCCCCTGCACTAGTGGGCCCTCAAGCTCCATGAGCTCCAGTGGTCCCTAAACCCTCCTGATCCTTATCTGGCGCCCACAACCACAACCATAACCCCCTAACCCTCAACCGTGGCCTTCCACCCCTGCCCCTGCCTCCCCGGCTCCTGACATTCCTGTCACTTTCTTCATGTGGTATTCCTGTTCCACTGATGCCTCCCTATCTCTGCAAGGGTGCGCCCATCGCTCCACAGCCTCCTCAATAATCCTACGATGATAGTTACACTCTTGATCTGACCACACACGCACCCGCTGAAGTGGAGTATTTTTCTAAATTAAGTAACCTATTTAAATGTATTCCCACTTCAGTCGTTTTTCAAATCAATCTTTTTAGTAGGACGGGATAAGCAAAAAGTTAGCAACACTCTTGATCGAGAAGATTTTGTGAAGTGCAAATGCTAGTACATTCATTGGGTGTTTCCCTTCTCACTCGCAGGACTGCATCTAGAAGGTCTAACACAAAAAACCTGTCTTCCAAAAAACACAACACATGTCGTTTAGTGTGGCATTGAGTTGTTGAGTAGAAACTAAGAGTAATTTTCTTAAGTGAACATCACAGATCCATAGTTAAAATTACTCTTGAAATTGCAAAGGTTAAGTGCTGTCCTCAATATCCACTAGAGGGCGATAAATCCTATCTTTAGCCGCTGTGCGGGCTCTCATCTGCTGCAGGTTCTGAGTCATAAAGACGGTGCTGTGACTTTTCATTTACTGCTGAACACAGGAGTAAATTAGGAGTGCTGTGCTACCAGAGTTAGGAGTGATCGCCTCATAGTTGAATCTTTGTGGATCAGGGCCGTGGTACACTAAATGCAATTCCTCCAGGGCATGAGTGCTCAGAAGCATTCTGGGGAACTCAGGAGGTGTGAATGGGTAACGTGTGATGGCGAAGATCACATGTCCAGGCTCATGAGTGTTGTCCTACAATCAAAGTGTGCTGTCTTCTGCTTCTTGATAACTTGAAGTACTATCGACAGCTAGGCGAAGCTGCTAATCCCGCTGACTTTGCGAATCATTTTTTAAAATATATCATAGAAGCCTATACAACGCACGCGCCGTACTTTGGAAACGTTTGCAATGCTGTAAATATGAAAAATATTCTGGAACTCACCCTGCTAAGGCGAGGTACTGTGGTGAGGTGGAGGTAGGAGCCTTGGAAACAGTTAAGCTCTGGGGGGGACTGAACCAAAACCAGAACCAAAGGTAGCCCTGGCAAACGTGTTCAAACCAACCCTGCCACTTTCTTTTTTCCTTATAGCTCACTTTCCAGCTATCCATTTTGTGTTCCACCTTCTCTCTCCCCCTTTTGCCCCATCTTGGTTTCTCTCTTTCCTTGAGTTGGAGTAAGTGACAGAGGCACCAACAGCGTTCCTTAACTTTCAACAACCAGCATCCCATGGCTCACGCCTGTAGTGTTGGGGGCCCCAGGCCCTCATGCTACTTAAATAAGTGAAAATGACACAATACAATGGGCTGTACAATACAATGAGTGTGGATGCCAGGCCTCAGCAGAGTGGCTGGTGGAAACATTAGAATGAGTCCAGCCGGACTCTACATTCCTCCCAAACTTTATTTCAAAGAAACCAACAAGTCCATCTGTGGGAGAGAAAAATAAACACTAAAATAAACACCACTGAACCTCTTCAGGCGGTCCACCGGATATGCTGCGTGGACATGTGCAGCTGACAGGGCACTCAGCAGCATAGCACGCTTCTGTAGTTTAACTAGACTACTCTGGGCACGAAAGGCAGTGTTGAAGTCTGGATCCCTCAATTGCCTGTCCTGACATTACATTTCACTTGGGGACTGTTGGTCCTATCCCGTCTGGGCTTACGGTGTTGGAGTGTATTTACACAGCCCATTAGGAAGTTGCATCCTAAGCAGTGGTGAAGTCTATTTACAAAGTTGTCTTGAAAGGCATTCAGGCTCGAAGGATGGTGAACCTCCCAAGACTGAGGATGACCTGGATGAAAAGGTGTCATCCTTGAAAACCTTGGTGCATCCTAACATCCGCTGGTAGAACAGCTTCAGGCTTACCTGTCATGACAGAACTCCATTGGAAAGGAGTCTCCTCGAGGCCCTTTGGCGGGCTGTCACAGGACCATCACGTGGACTGTGCTAGGCCTATCGTAGGCCAAGTGAAGGTGTTGCTGAGGAACAGCCACCAGGACCACATCCAAATCGCGCTTGGAGCCTCAAGGGTGGTTGTCACATGGTTTGTGTGCTCTGGCTATCAGGACTCAGGTGTACTGGCCTTTGTCCAATAGTCTTTGGGTGACCAGTCTCCATCCGTGATCCCAGTGCTTCTGGGTGCCTGTCCATGAGCTGCCTCGGACACATCTCTCTTGGTGGGGTTCCCTTTTCACCGGAATTCCCTTTGAGGCCCTTGCCCGTGGATTTCCATGAGACTGCGTGGGCTGTGCAGGCTATTTGTAGGCCGCACCAAGGGGGTCATTGTGGAACTCCCAACTGGGCCACGTCCAAGCTTTGTGCAACTCCAAGGATTGAAGGTTCAAATTGTCGGGTATGCCCTCTTCGGCAGGTCTCAGGTTCACGGGGGATCACAGCAGGATTCTGGGTGGTCAGACTCCCACGGGCCAGGGATGCCTTGTCAGCGTCTGGTCTTTTCGTTGACATTGACTCCACCCTGGTGGTGGAGTGCTCCTTAGGTGGTTAGGGTGATGCACTTGGCCACGTTGACAATCTTACCATCTATTTGTTTAGATCAAGAGGCGGCAGTGTCTTTCTTGGAGAAAGGATGATGAGGGACTTCATGGCCATGTGTGGTTCTTGTATGGCATGTGCAGTTGGCAGAAGGGGAGCTATCAATGTTAAGCAGCCAGTGGCAGGTGGCTGAACGGTCACACTGAGAAGTGTGGGGCCTAGGCGCAGTTCGCACGTGCTTGCAGCTTACAGTTGGTCCACCTTCTAAGCTGTCTCCAGTGACGTCCAGAGCCTGGCTTGTGGTGATGGATGCCCTCTCCTGCATTGGTACGAGTCCTCAGTCCTATAGCTCTTCTCCTTTTCTCTTGTGCACCTGTGGTGCTCCTGATCTGTGTGACAGGTCTGTCAAACCCTTTCTTCTTCGATCCTTCACGTTGTGGCATCGTACCAAGTTCCCCTCTTCTCTCCGTTTCCCTTCTCGGAACTTGCATCTTCTTCCATTGAAGCCTCTTGCAGGCTTAGTCCAGTCAATAGGACTTGATTCCTTCACCTCGCAGACCTCGTGCAGGTCGTGTCCCTTCTGGATCTTCCTAGTGGTCCACTCCCTGACTGGAAGATCACTGTTCTCTTCTTCCTGTCTTCACTTGAGGGTGTAGCTCTTGTGCCTCGAGACTGCACAGTTGCAGCACTTACTCCTGCCTTTTCACCACCGGGCAGTAGACAGGATATTCCGCTTCTGGGTGACAGCACCGGTCTGCAAACTGTCGTGCCACAGGCAGGCAGCTGCAGGGGCCTCGCTGGGGTCGCCAGTGTCAGTGCTGGCTGTCCATCTTGTCGCTCTGTGCCTGTGAGGGTGTCTTGCTGGCAATGGGTAAGGTGGTGCTTTAGGCTGGAGGCACCACTTCCCACCCAGGAACATCCGCAGAGTTGCTGGCAGCGTGCACGTGGGGTCAAACCCACTCATCGCCATTGTAGTGTTGGGGGCCTTAGGCCCATGTGCTACTTAAATAAGTGACACAGACACATGGTACAACTGGCCCAAGGCACATGCTCCAGGCCCCTTTTATTAACAAGGTCACCTGACTGGGTGACACCTGCGATGGATGGGTGTGTGGTGAGTGTGGAAACCAGCCCTCAGCAGAGTGGCTGGTGGAAACACTAGCATGAGTCCAGCTGGATTCTACAACACCAACCCCCACCCCGGGAAATGTCTGATGGAATAAATGGCCAGGCCGACCCAGGTTGTGTTGGCGCAGAAGGAGGTGCTACGGGCAAAGTGCTAATAGGCTATCTCGACGGAATGGATAGTGAGTTGCTATACCAGAAATGGTCAGTTCTAGCATTTCTCAGAGGGGCTTCTATACTAGAAATGAGTAGCAACTGAACTTCTCAGCAGGATTGCTTTAGTAGACATGGGCAGTACCAGCACTTATCAGAAAGGCTGCTAACAGCACACCCTAACAACACTTCTCGCCAGGGTGGCCATACTGCACATAGGCAGTGTCAGCACTTTTCAGCATGTCTGCTCACTAAACCAGACCATAAGTGCACTTCTCAGTAAGGTCGCTATACTAGAAATGGACAGTACAAGCACTTCAACGGTGTTGCTTTACTAGAAATGGCAGTACCAGCACTTCTCAAAAAGGCTGATAGAACTGAAATGAACTGTAGCAGTGCTTCTCGCCACGGTTTGCTATGAAAGGTAGGGAAACCATCTGCATTCTCAGCGGATTTACAGTATAGTGGAGAGTATTTACAGTTCGCAACAGAGATGCTATATATTTATTGAACAGCACTTGTTGGTGGGGATGCTGTACTTTATTTAGAACATGCCAGCACTCAGCTGCAGCACTGCTAAGCTTTTAAAGGACTGTACGAGTACTTCTGCCCAGAATGCAGACTTCTAGGTAAGAAGGGCATAATGCACACGTTTATTATTATACGTAAATTGGACTGAAGTGCAAAGGACCCTGGCACATTCCCAAACTTGTTACGGTCAGAGATTACCCCGCTGGCAAGGTTCGGAATACAAAAATACTCATAATGGCAACAGGCTGGTAACAGCCCAAAAATGCTGTGAGTGAAAGACATGAAGAAGAAACGGGTTCAATATTTTCCTCCTGGAGGGTAAGTAGTGACTGCAAACGCTCATGTGCATCACATATACTCCCGCATACATATACCTTTGTCAGATGTACAAACGTGAAAATGCTTTTGCTTCTGAGTAACTTTGAATTCCACTCATTATATGGTTGTACATGGGAGACTGACTGTTGCTGCTTCCCAGGGGTACTAAAAAATAGATACATTCCGTTGTTTTTAAAACATCTGTCTCCTTTATTCGCAACTGGCAGTGGGAACTATACAGAGATATTACAAATATTTAAATGTTATGTTTCTCAAATCAAAGAGTGAGAGGAGAAGAGGTCATTTTTAAAAACCTAAGTGCAACTGCTGGTACTTGATAGCCCTTTGTGAGACACTTTGAACCCCACTTTCCATTCACAGTCACTATAATGAAGTAGTCTTTAAAAAGAAGGATCCCATCAATGCCATTAGGTGCTCCAGGTCCTTCTAAATCATGTAGTGTCTTCTACAGTGCAGACACAGAGATGGTCACAATTTTATGTATGGTTACGGACTGGTGTTAGTCCCCATTATGTGAGGCAACACACAGGTTAGGCCGCAATAGAGAATATGAATCTTAAAAATCCCACAATTGCTACTCAAACTCTAAGTGACTCAGCACCTTTGGTGCTTCAATCAGTGTGACAGTCCTTAAGCTTCACCATGGCCCCCACCTTGTATACAGAAGTCACCCTTAGTCCCTAGTCCCGGTCGCAAAAGGCAGATGTTGTGTTGAGCTTCTCCAAGTTGATGTACTGTTTCACAATTTGGGAGTCTTAGGCTCCCATATTTATAATCTTCTTCCATACACAAATGTGATTTGGTGTCTTTGTCTTTGAAGCTTGAGTTATGGGCCATTTTGAAGAGCCCATTTCTATGTCTTGCTCTTCCCCTGAGAACAGTCTATCACGGCAAGAGTGACTCCAAAACTGATAGCCCAAAACAAAGGCATCTGAAGTGTGTGGCATAGTCTGGTGTTTAAATGTGTTGGCTTTCATGCCTATTGTGTTTTGACATACTGAATGTTCTAGTAGGACATATCTAGGTTCCATGAGAACGCTGAGACGGCTGCGAAGATGGAACGAAGCTGTTGGACCTGAATCTGTACTCCGCTGCTCATTTTCGGTACAGCTAATTATTTTTCTTAATTGATCAATAAATACTCATGATCAAGCAGCTTATGACTTCGTGATTGACCACACTTCAGAGTGACTAAAAGATCACACCTGGATATCATCCTCATTGATATGTGTATCAAAGGGTTACAAAGTCCCCCAGCCCTACTCTTTATGATTCTCTAATCAGCCCCACTTTCTTCCATAGATGTGCCCAGGTTCCTTTAACCAGTCACCAGTCTTTAGAATTTAAGAGCCCCTTTTGGGATTGGCTCTTTTTTCTTTCCGTATGTCTGTCCTAGCCAGCTGTCAGGATTGTAGCAAACCAAAAATCTGTATGGGGGGTTCCTCTATCTCCACAAGTTCCTCCAGCAGGTCCTGGTCCACAATGGATTCTAGAGATTTCCATTCACAGGCACATATATGCATCCCAGCACACACATGCAACTGAGAGTGCCTACTCTCATGTACTGTACCTTGTTACAGGCACACAGACATCCCAGTGTGCACACGGACCTCTTCACAGACACACATCCATTCTAGCATGCACACACAACCACATGTACTGTCTCATGTGCGTACAAGCCACTGCAGGCCAAGGGTAAGTTAAGCACACTACAGGGGAACTGTGCACGGGTGAGCCAGAAGGGACCACACCAGTGACACTGGTTAAAGGTCTGTTCACTATTGATCACTATGACAGAAAAAGCAGTATACTGCCACCACCCTGCTCATGCTACTTAATTCCAGGTGAAGGCATTAGCCTTACACCACCTGAGGATAGTGCTTTCTTTGCCCCTCCCGGTCTTAGCAAGACCACAGTCCATGGAACAGTCCTCAGTCATTGGTGCACGTGCATGACGCATATTCGCCCATGATCAAAAAGCTGTTAAGGATTCAGATATCACTGCACCTGGTGCACTCAGGGCAAGGGTGCACATCCATTCCCATTCGAGGGACTTTTCCATCCCAACACTGACACCGCTGGACAGGAGCTCAGCCACCTGTACTATCAGAATCCCTACCACCTGTATGCGCAGAGCCTCTGCCACCTGAGCACGGAGATCCTCTGCCATCTGAACACGGAGAGCTTCATCCATCCATCGCACCCTGAAACTGCAGCTGCAGGGAAGCTCACTTCTCTGTAGTCAATGCTCCTTCTCGGCCTCCTGCTTGTGTACCTGTCACTGTCGCTGTCTCTGTAGTGTCCTGCGGTTCTTCACACACTGTACCGGGCTACTGCAGGCATAGCCTCAGCTTATCTGAATGCTAGCTGGGAACCCTTAACTGGTAATTCCTGCTACAATGGTGTGCCAATGTGTTCCAAGGCATACACTCCCAATGCCACCACTGAAAATGTGTCTGTGCACGATGTTAGGAATGGGTTAGAAACACCACCGAAACTGGCCAGTGTTTTGGGGAGTTGTTTTTCTGTGTCAAAAATATATTCCAAATAGCAAGAGAAGTAATAAAATAGTTTGAAAGAGCAGTGCGCTGTTGTAACATATTTTAAGCATGCGTCAGCGCACAACATAGACAAGCTCACAAAGCTTTGCAACACACTAAACTTTACTGACCAAGCAAGTATGCTCCGAGCCACCTCACTTCCCATCCCCGGCGCACAGGATGCCAAACTAAAGTAGTGGTAAAACTGAGGCTGTGAGGGCAGCATGAGCGTGATTACCCCCGCGCCGATGGCCCGGCTAAGGGAATTGTGAGGAAAGAGGTGCGTGCAGTAACGCCGACATGTGAGTCTCATAAGTCTTTGGCCCTTGTGCCATTATTTAATTAATTACAGTTACATCACAATAACCAGTAGCTTCTCAAGAAATTCTGAAATATCAAATAAAAATAATTTAGGGACACCTACTTTCATGCATAATTATTATAAGGCAAACATAGGAAATAGCATAAAATGTCTGCAATAAATAAAAACAATAGACAGTACAACTGATGAACCAATGCTTAGGGAAGAGCCAGGCAAAGAACCTTGAAATACAGAAACATTCTGCACATTGCTTTCTTCTCACAAATTAATATATTTCAGTTAAACAAGTAAACAGCACCATAAAATGAATTCTGTTTCGCTTATTTGCTGGAATGGAAAGCCACAGAAGAGAAACACATTCATGTAATTTAATAACATAATTGTTTCTGTCACTGTACATTGAATGTCAATGAGAGGCTGACTGGCCATGGTAATGCCAATTGAAGCCTGGCTATGCTAACTAAAACACAATAAAGTAAGCATTATTTTCTATTAATTTAAAAAATGCACCCACAGTACAGAAAGGGCCAAAGAGGGTGGACTTGGACCCTTTATATGACGATTTATTCATTACCTCCCGTCACTCTTTCGCCTTCCTAATTAACTAATGAGGCCCCTTTGCCTCACCTAGACCCCTCTCTTTCCCTTTTAAAAGCTCCCCCCACCCACACCTTCTCTTGTTTCTTTTTGTCTACCCGTGGACTCACCTTTCTTTTTCTCCTCCATGGCGTGGCCTGAGGGGCTTTAATGTTTTCCTTGCAGCGAATTGTGGCAATTCCTGGCCTGGCAGCATCTCCACAAGGTGAGCGCGGCTCCCTCTGCTGACGCGGCTTCTGAATCATTCCGAGGGAGTCGAACGGCTCTCCTTTGGCTGGGGCTGTGCTTTCGGGTTGATGCCATGCAAAGCAGGTTGTAGTCTCGGCTGCTTGCTGCTTGTCCTATGTGCGCTAAGAACGGGTTTTTGGGGCCTGTTTTTTTACTTGAATTTTTTTTTTTTTGGGGTGAGGAATCGCATTTGGCCCTTATTGGAGGGCCGTTTCTGCTGCATTGCCATTGCCGTTTGGGGGGGGTTCCTTTCCCTCCCCCATTTAAGGCTGCCATTTTGGTTTGTGGGGGCATTTCTGTATAGCATCATGGCTGAGAATAGAGGTGCTAAGCAGAGCTGCATTTTGTCCTCCTCATCATCTTCTAAAGGGGAGGATGTTCCGGTTCCCCGGAAGAAACCTATTTTGCCCAGAGGTTCTGACCACAGGACTGCGCCTCTCATGTCTAGAGATGTGGTACAGCACATGATTGAGGTGGCTGTGTCCTGGGCCTTTCAAGCAGGGGCTGCTCTGCCCAGGCGTCCCTCTACATCATACACATCTTTGGCTGCAGGTAGCTCCTTTTACACGGAGGGGGAGGCTCCTTCTACTTCTTCTGGGGGGAAGTATGTGTCATGTGAGGAGATGTGGGACATTTTACTGGACAATCTGGGCTTCCCTTCTTTTCAGCCTGTAGAGGCGGAGTCCCACTTATTTACCCTTGGCTAGCAAGGGGTGGAGGAAACCTCTTAGGTTGTCTCCCAAATATGAGCCAAGATTCTCTTCTTCCAAAAAGTGTAGATTCCAGCCCCGCTTATTGGTAGGTTGGAGGCAGGCTAAGGCATTTTCTGTTGGCTTGGCAGGAGGATGTCACAGATCACTGGGCAGTGAACATTGTGGAGAATGGCTACTCCATAGAGTTTGATCTAGTTCCTCCAGATACTGGTGTTCGACCGACGCCATTGCCTGTGGAAGGAGTTTAGGAGTTCAGCCCTGCTATTGGGGGTCCAGGACTTTTTGTTAAAAGGAGCCATCTCCAGGGTGCTTCTGGGGGAACAAGGAAGAGGGGCTTATTCCATCCTGTTCCAAGTTCAGAAGGAGTTTGGGGGGTTTCACCCAGTGTTGGATCTCAAGTGGGTGAATTCATGGATCAGGGCTGTTCATTTCAGGATGTTGACTGCACAGGCGATTATTCATATGATTGCTCCGGGGAATTTTTGGGGGTCTCTGGATCTGCAAGATGCCTACCTTCACGTCCCTATCGCAGAACCCTCTCGGAAATTCCTGTTGTTCGCAATAGGAAACAATAATTTCCAGTTCTGTGTTATTCCTTTTGGTCTCCTCTCCCAGGGTTTTTACAAAGGTGCTGATGCCTCTGATGGTTCTTCTTCATGCAGAGGGGGTGTTTCTACATCCTTATTTGGACAATCTTTTGGTACAGGCTCCCAGCGAGGACCAGCTATGGTTCATGTGGCAAACGTCTTGCAGATCTTCCAGGGTCACAGATTTTTGATAAACTGGGGGAAATCAGATTTGGAGCCCTCCAGGGACTTTGTTTTCATCAGGGCTCATTTTCTGACTTTGCAGGGATTGGTGACTATCTCGGAAAGGAGGTTGCTTTGTCTACAGGAGCAGGTGGGCGCTTTGTTAACGCAGCTGGCTCCCGGGGCTTTCAGACGGTTATGACTGCAGAGTCACTTGGCTTTGATGGCATTTCTGGTGCCTTGGGCCAGATTACTTCTGCTTTGTCTGGTCAACTGGATTCTCTCCCATTGGTCTCTGGATCCTTGTGGTCTTGAGACGAGGATTCAAATGTCAGCGTCCATTCGCAGGGAGTTGAGTTGGTGGCTGGTGCCATCTCATTTCCGGCAGGAGGTTGCTCTGTCTTCTCCGGTTCCAGTGGTTGTGATGACCAATGTCATTCTCTCCGGGTGAGGGGCTTAGCTGGGTTCAGAGCAGGGGTTTTGGACACTCAAGGAGTCACAGAGGTCTTCGAATTGGAGGGAGTTGAAAGCTCTTCTTCTGGCGCTGTTGCATTTTCAGGTACTCCTGAGGGGGGAAGAGGTACTGGTGCAGACAGACAACTTGATCACCGCAACATACATCAACAGACAGGGGGAGACCAGGCCCAGGTCTCTGAATCTGATTGAAGGGGACATTTTCTTGTGGACTCAGGTCTATGTTCTGTCTCTTCGGGCCCTCTACATTCGGGGAGTGGACAATGTCCAGGCAGATCTGTTGAGCAGGGTAATTCCTTTGTACAAGGATTTTCCCCCTCTGCTGTCTCTGTTCACTTTCTGGTGCAGAGGTGAGCTTGTCGAGTTGTACACTTGTTTGCGTTCCCAGAGAATGCAAAAGGGGAGAGGTTCTGCACCCGGTTTCGGTGTCCTCTGGCTTGGGCGGTGGACAGACTGACTTGCAGTGGCTGCAGGGTCTTCTATATCCGTTCCCCCTCTTTCAGTTACTCAGGTCCTTTCTAGTGCGAGTCTGGAGGGAGAGGGCTCTGGTGCTTTTAACTGCCCCTCGTTGGCCTCGGGCTAATTGGTTCCTTTTACTCCATTTGTTGTCCAATGAGCTGGAATGGGTTTTTCCACTCCACCCGTCTCCTCTGATGTTTCCGTGCCCCTCCCTGGGGTCCTTGCAGAAGCTGCATTTCACGGCTTGGAGGTTGAACAGCGAGGTTTGATGGTTCTAGGGGTGCTGGAACTTCTAGCTGTGACGTTGCAGGGCTGCTAGGCAACGTCCACTTTGCATTTGTAGGTGGAACCTACTGGGGCTTCTCTATTTTTGGTGATGCAGTTTTTGCAGAATGGGGCCCACATGGGTTAATCTGTGGCTACTTTGTTGGTGCTATGGGCTGCTATCCAGGTTTTTTAGTCTTGGCAGAATTTGAAGGATGAGGGGAATTTGATACCTACATTTGTTTTAGGGGCTGTTGAACTTGTTTCCTAGACCTGTTTGGTCTTTTCCTAGTTGGAATCTACAGTTAGTGTTGGATGTCTTGTCGGGTCCACCCTTTGAGCCTCTGGAGGAAATTGATTTGAAACATTTGACTTTCAAAACTTGTTTCTTGGTTGCTATTACATCTGCCAAATGTTTGTCCTGCAAATTGCCTTTTTGCAAGGTTCCTTCTTTTGTCCCTAAGGTGAATTCAGCTTTTCATGCCCACCAAGAGGTGATCTTGCCTGCTTTATGTCCAGCCCCTTCCTCTGAGGAGAAAGACAGGTTGTATTGTCTGAATGTGTGTCAGGCTTTGGTATGGTACCTGAAGGTTGTTTCTGCTTTTTGGAAAGGGGATTCCTTTTTTGTGAATTTTGGTCCTGCTAGGAAAGGGGAGAAGCCTTCTACTGCTTCTGTGAGTCGTTGGATCTGGTCTATGGAGCTGCAGGCCTATACTTTGAAGGGGATGTTGCCTCCTCAGGGGATTCAAGGCCATTCCATTCATGGTATGGCATCTACGGTGGAAGAACTGCAGGGCTCTTCTATGATGGAGATTTGTAGGGCGACTACTTGGGCCACTCCCCCAACTTTTCTTTGACACTATAGAATTGCTGAGTTGGAACATTTGGAGGTGGTTTTGGGGGGGCACTGGATTTTGTCTTCTATGAAGGAATAGGGGTATTTTTGTGTCCTACCTGGATGTGATTATAGTCTTTATGTGTTGCAACTCAGTTGTCTGACTCGTGCTTACTTGCTATGTCTCATTAGTTAATACGGAAGGGGGGGGAGGGACAGGAGGTAATGCATCCATTACTTACTGTTAATGGCATTGCCCTTAGTCCTACTCCCTCGCCTTCCTTACAGATCCCTCCCACCCTCCTGGTACAGGACAACTCAGTTGCTCTTTGGCTTCTATCTCTGCAGGAGGGGATTTGGGGAGGGTTCTAGGTGAGGCAAAGGGTCCTCATTGGTTAATAAGTAAGGTGAGGGGGGTTAGACTAGGAGTAATGCCATTAACGGTAAGTAATGGACACATTAATGATTCATTCAGTAACTCACATCTGCCTCTTTCAATGGCTGATGAGACCTAGAAGTTGATCACTGTGTAAAAGCCATTCTGCCTGAGTAATACTGTGTGTAGCAGGGTGGGCTCTTTTGTTGGCCTTGATGACCTGTCTTGGAACCAGTCAATCCATTCATTGTAACCCAGAGTCAGCATACTTATCTCAAGGAGGAAAATCTTTTTTCTAAATCTTTTTATTGCTTTTTAAGTTTATTTTCATAATACAGTACAACAAGAAGGTGAGAACCAAAGTACATCATAGAGTAAAGAATTACCAATATCGTTTAATCATGCCCTTAAAAATGTCTTTGACGAGAAATAACCTTCTACTGAAATCCTTGTTCAACACATCTGGTAAGTATCCATATGTAAAAATACAATTGACATTTTACACAGACAGTCTGAGACTCGGGTAATAGGAGTTCCTCTCCTCTTCTAAGTATATTTACCATTTCTCACAGATCGTGCAGTGTATTTGACAACAACTCCAAGTGTCACATATTGGGAGCCCTTATAAACAGGTCTCAAAATCCCTTTTTCAGCTAACTATACTGTGGGGAGGGGCTTGATTTCTCTCAATTTTTAGCAATCAAGAAAAGACTTTTCGCATCATGAAAATCCCTCGTCTTCTAGGACAGTGGTTTCCAACCTTTTGACTTCTGTGGACCCCCATCTTATCATTACTGGAAACCGGGGACCCCCACTGAATCATTCTTGGAATCCGGGTAGCCCCCCACAGTCATTACTTAAAGCTGTGGAGCTAATCCGTTCATATTATTTATTTTCTTAAGCAGTCGCGGACCCCCTGAGGAGGGTTTGTGGACCCCCAGTGGTCCCCGGACCACAGGTTGGGAACCACTATTCTAGGACATTCAGGAATGCAATTTTGTGTTTAATTCAACTGGGCATCCAAAAACCTCTCAAAATGTATTAGAGCAGCGGCGGCCGCCGCATAACTCAAGGGAAGGGGGGATGGAGATGAGGTAAAAAGAATTTTAAAGCGCTTACCTTGCCTTCGTCCTTGCTGCCTCATGCTGCCTCCCATTCCTCTTTTCTCGATTTGGTGTCCCAGCATTCACTGCTGTGATACTACAGGGTCCCCAGCAATCCTGGCGCTGCTTTCATACAAAACCTTACATGAAAGCAGCACTGGGATTGGTCTGAGCGGCAGTCACTGCTGCTCAGACACAGCCCTGGGGTCTGTGCAGTTTCTCCAGCCTGACTGTTAAATTCAGCCGGGCTGGAGAAACCTAAGAGGGCATGTGTGTTTGGCCGGCCTACGACAGCCGGTCAGACACACATGAGCACTAAGGTGCACTCTCCCATCTCCTGGCTCCTGTGACCAGCCCCGTCCCTCCCGGTACTGCTGGCTGTGACAATCTGTCATTATATCTGTTTCTGGCACAGCCAGTGGGGCAAGGTTCCTTCGCCATAGCGAAGCAGCCACCCCTGTATTAGAGATCACATTCCAAAAGGACCTGATACATTCACAGGACCAGACTGAAGGTATAAAGTCACCTTTCTTAGTCGGCTATCTAAAGAAGTTCAGTTATAAACTATGCTGCAAGTGCTACAGTTTTTCAGGGCTCAATATATTACCTGAAGATATTTGAATTGTATTAACCAATCATGCAAAAGATTGACGCCTCTCCCAGAGCTGTGAGTGCACAAGTCTACTCCTTGTCTGCCATGGACCCTGTATCCCTCTCACAGGATTCTCAGAGCTGGTCGAAGATATTGGGAGTGTCAATATTCTGGCTTTCAAAATAATTTAATTATACAATGACCTTTACAAATATAAATCATTAAAGGTACTAATATTCTTGCACTTAAATTGTACACCTACTCTCTATTAAGTATTAAGTTATCTAATGTAGGATCACTTTAAATAATAATAGCAGGTGTAATATAAATGGAAACAGTGACAACCAGAAAAGAAAATCTCAAATGTACATTGCTCAATTAGTGACTGTAAATCACTCTGACATCCTCTGGGATTATGCTTTCCATACAGAGAACCCAGAATAAATAAATGTAAAAAAAACACATGCAGACAAACATTGCATTTGTATTCTTTTCTTCATGACCAAGCATACATCACCTTTACCTATGATAGCTTCGATAGTTTCTGCATCTGATACACCATCAGGCATCACTCATATCCGCTCCCTCATGCTGGATGCACCCAAACCTCTGCCACCTTATGGATCCCAGCAGTACCATCCCACTTGCTTCACTTGACAACCTCTGAGACTATCAAACACTTACCCTTCCACCTCTACCCGAATACAGTTACCTGATCCACACCTCACTGCGATGCTGGAACACGATTGGCATCTTTCTCATGGTCTGGGCCTTGGACACATTGATTTACAATGGTGGTTGAGCTTCCTCTGCTTCCTGAAGGCTTTGCACAACATTCCTAAGTAGTCCTCTCCCCCATCTCATGCCAACACTAAACCCTCTCTGCTTTCTGGAAGACCTTCTCCCATTTCATGACCCTGCACCAGCACTCCTCCTCTCTGCCCTGATCAGCTTTTCCCCACACTAATCCAAAACAAATACTCATTCATATTCTGTTCTCTGTCAGTTTTTACACCACTCCATCATAAGTGAGCATTTGCTCCTATCTTCCTCCTATCAAATCTTCTCCCACCTCTTGACATATCAGCACTCCTTTCTGCCAGGTCTTCTGCCCCATTACAGGCCAGCACTTGTTGTTCTCTTCCCACTCGCAAACTTTCTACCTTACCTTATTTTAAGTTACCCTTTATTTCTCTCTGTCACCCTGCCAGATTGTACTCCTCTTCTCTCTCATACCATCATTTAACCATCCATCTTTCTCCCTTCTCTGAGCTGTATTTGAAACCTCTTCTAGATAGATCAGAAGAACTATTCCACTGCTTCCCACCCTTCTTTTGTCCAAATTGACACTCATCCCCCTAACCCAAGACCCTGACAGAGCCTATTCCATTCAGCCCACATCTCAAATGACTCACACCTTGGTCAACTTAACTACTGCTCACCTATCCCAAACAATAGCCTTAGGAGCAGGCGATGTAGCTCCAAGCTTTGCTGGCTGGGGTATCCCTCAGGCCTGACACTGAGGACAGGAAATCGATGTGCCTTGTATTGTAGGTGCTCTCATAACCTGTAATGAGCATTGCCATCAGGAGGTCCACTAGCGATTCTCTATGCATGATGGTCTGTGTGGAGGTCGATATGGTGCATCCACGTCCATGCATCACATATATCTTCATGCATGCATCCATGTGGTAGTTTGTGGGTGTTGCCTGTGTAGAAGGTTTGAGGCTTGCTAGTGGAGATTTCTATCTTTCATGTTGAATGTCTGTGTGTAGGCCGATGTGTGAATGAGCCTGTGGGTTGTTTATCTGTGTAGATTGGAGATTCTGTGTTAAATATGCTAGTGTTGGCTCTGTGTCTGGGCAAGTTAGAATGTAGGGGTTGTGTATGGAAGTGTTTGTGTGGGTCTGTATGGGGTAACTGCACATTTCTCTGACTGGGAGTCTGTGAGTATCTCTGTTTATATACTACAGTATGTGCTTGTATATGGGTGGTGTACTCTTGGTGGCCATTAATGATTATATTGCCCAATAGTCGCTAATGATTACCCTCTACTGTATGTTTATTATTTTTTATCCTTCCTGAGATGGCCATTTTTTCTGATGTTGGCCATTATTGGAATTACTGGTGTCATACCTGGTGTTCTCATTATTTCCAAATCATTGCTGGGGCATTATTTCCATTCCTGTCTGGTTATGTAGTTGTTACCTTTGCCTCTGCCTGTAAGCAATGTTAGTCATCTTTGGGGTCATTATGTCTGATTCTGTCTCATTTTGTCATTATTTTAAAGCCTGATATAGTCATAATTTTGAGGCCTCTCTGATGTCATTGTTTCAAATCATGCCAGGTATTGCCATTATTTGTAATCCTACCTGATGATTTTCATTGAGAGATAATATGTGCACGAGTGAATGCTTTGCTTTCGAAATCTCTCAAATAGACAGTTCAACATGGGATGGAGAGGGCTGGAAGTAAGTGAGAAGTTCACGTGACAGATAAGGAATTGAGAATGATGGAACATGCCTGGGAAGGCCACGGAAAGGACGCTGGTCGTTAAAATTATTTCTGATGTGTAGGAGGCTGGCCTGGCTTATAGTGGGTACCAATGGTACTTACACCTTGTGCCAGGTCCAGTTATCCCCTATTTGTAGAGTAGTAGTGTTCTAGCAGCTTAGGCTGATAGAGGTAGCTATAGCAGAGCAGCCAAGGCTCAAATAGGTGACATGCAAAGCTCATGCAATAACACTTATATCAAATAGGTACTATATCATAAGAAAAATAATACTCAGTGTTACTTAAAATAAAGGTACTTTATTTTAGTGATATTATGCCAAAAATATCTCAGAGGATATACTCCCTTGGGAGGTAAGTAAAATACACAAAATATACACAACAGACCAAATCAGGCAAGTGACACAGTCAGACAGTAGTGCAAACACTATAGAATATGATAGGCTGCAATAGGCCTATGGGCAACACAAACCATACACTAGGAAAGTGGAATGCGAACCACGAATGGACCTCTAGGCTAGTGTAATGTGTAGAGGATTGCTGGGAGTGTAAGAAAACACTAAAGATGTCCAAGATACCCCGCCTCAAGACCCTGGAAAGTAGGAGTAAAGTACTACTATTTCCCAAGTAACACACCAAAGTTGTGATAAGGGATTTAGCAAAGACCACAGCTGACTGCAAAGCACTGAAGACGGATTCCTGGACCTGAGGACCTGCAAAGGAAGGGGACAAAGTCCAAGAGTCGGGAAAGTGTCTGGGGGGGCAGGAGCCCACTAAACCCCGGATGAAGGTGCAAAGTGGCTGCCTCCGGTTGGAAGAAGCAAAAGATTCTGCAACAACGAAGGAGGTAGGAAGTTCTTCTTCATGCAGAAGATGTCCCACGGCATCCTGGAGGAAGTAGAAGTGTTTCCTTGGCAAAATACCCCAAACAAGCCTTGCTAGCTGCAAGAGTTGTGGTTGGAGAAAAAGGGTGCTGCCCGGGCCCAGGAAGGACCAGGATGTCGTCACTTGGAAGAGGAGATAGAGGGGGTCCTCAGCAATGTAGAGAGCCCAGGCACAAGTAGGTAGCACCCGCAGAAGTCCTTGAACACAGGTTCAAGAAGACTGAACACAGTGGTTGTCTCAACACTGCAAAAGGAGGTCCCACGACACGGAGATCAACTCAGGAAGCTGAGCATCGCAGGACAGAGTGCTGGGGACCTACGCTCGGGTGTGCATGGAGGATTTCTTGGAAATGTGCACAGAAGCCCTTGTAGCTGCAGATCACGCAGTGCACAGGATTACTGTCTGGAGAGGGGAGGCAAGGACTTACCTCCTCCAAATTCGGACAGTTGGACCACTGGACAGTCTGGGTCACTTCGGTCCACCGCCTGTGTTCCAGGGGCCAAGCTCGTCAGGATGAGAGGGGTCCCAGAGTATGAGTGAAGCTGAAGTTTGGTGCCTGCTGAAGCAGGGGGAAGATTCCGTCGACCCACAGGAGATTTCTTTGAGGCTTCCAGTGCAGGGTGAAGGCAAGACGCCCCCAGAGCATGCACCACCAGGAAACAGTCGAGAATGCTGGCAGGATTAGGCGCCGCTACAATGTCGCTGGTAGCCTACTGGCTACTTTGTTGCAGTTTTGCAGGCGTCCTGGAGCAGTCAGCGGTCGAACCGTGGCAGAAGTTGAAGAGAGAAGTAAAGAGGAGTCCTGCTGGATTCTTGCAAGTCGTTATCAAGAGGAAAAGCCCACTGGAGAGACCATAAATAGCCCTCAGAGGAGGACTGGCCACCTAGTCAGGTAAGCTCCTATCAGGAGGGGTCTCTGATGTCACCTGCTGGCACTGGCCACTCAGAGGCCTCCAGAGTGCCCTCACACCTCTGGAAACAAGATGGCAGAGGTCTGGGACACACTGGAGGAGCTCTGGGCACCACCCCTGGGGTGGTGATGGACAGGGGATTTGTCACTCCCCTTTCCTTTGTCCAGTTTCATGCTAGAGCAGGGACTGGGGGTTACCTAAACCGGTGTAGACTGTCTTATGCAAGGAGGGCATCATCTGTGCCCTTCAAAGCCTTTCCAGAGGCTGGGAGAGGCTACCCCTCCCCAGCCTCTAACACCTATAACCAAAGAGAGAGGGTGTAACACCCTGCTCTCAGAGGAAATGCTTTGTTCTGCCTTCCTGGGATTGGGCTGCCCAGACCCCAGGAGGGCAGAACCCTGTCTGTGGGGTGGCAGCAGCGGTAGCTGCAGAGAAAACCCAAGAGAACTGGTTTGGCAGTACCCAGGGTCCATAGTGGGGCCCCGGGGATGCATGGAATTGGCTCCCCAATACCAAATTTGTCATGGGGGGACAATTCCATGATCTTAGACATGTTACATGGCCATATTCAGAGTTACCATTGTGAAGCCACATGTAGGTATTGACCTATATGTAGTGTAGGTGTGTAATGATGTCCCCACACTCACAAAGTTTGGGGAAATGGCCAAGAACGATGTGGGGGCACCTTTGCTAGTGCAAGGGTGTCCTCACACTTAGTAACTTTGCACCTAACCTTCAGCAAGTGAAGGTTAGACATATAGGTGACTTATAAGTTACTTAGGTGCAGTGAAAATGGCTGTGAAATAACGTGTGCGTTATTTCACTCAGGCTGCAGTGGCAGTCCTGGGTAAAGTTTTGTCTGAGCTCTCCATGGGTGGCAAAAGAAATGCTGCAGCCCATAGGGATCTCCTGGAACCCCAATACCCTGGGTACCTAGGTACCATGTACTAGAGAATTATAAGGGTGCTCCAGTATGCCAATTGAAATTGGTAAAAGTGGTCACTAGCCTATAGTGACAAATTTAAAGGCAGGGAGAGCATAAGCACTGAGGTTCTGATTAGCAGAGCTTCAGTGACACAGTTAGTCACTACACAGGTATACACATTCAGGCCACAAACTATGAGCACTGGGGTCCTGGCCAGCAGGATCCCAGTGAGACAGGCGAAAACAAACTGACATACATGTAAAAATGGGGGTAACATGCCAGGAAAGATGGTGCTTTCCCACATCATGTAGGTGGCCAAAAAGTGCACTTGAACTGATTACACTTTTGAAAGAAGAATGTCCTTACCGGTTTTCTGTCTGAGACCATTAGCGTTGCAAGGATGCATTATGCCATGGTGCAAGCACGACAAAAATGCTCATTTGACAGCTATTGGGTTAGTAAAATGCGGCAATTGTCAGGGTGCAGTTGGCTCCTCAGGACTCTGGGCCCTGGTGCCACTGCACCTGCAGCACCATTGTTACATTCTCCCCTGTCTGAGACTAATTCCAGCGACCAGAGGGAAATCTTTCTGCCCCTTACTGACAATACATCCATGAAGTAATAGACATGTACTGCCATGGTTTATACAGAAGTGATGGTTGGGAGAATTTCCGTTGAGTTACTTGAAGGTCTGCACGTGTTCCTTCTTTTGGGGCATTTTGATGCCTACCTCTGGAGCAGGGGAGAAGGTGTGTTTAAAAGACACTTCTGGAAATATCAAAGAGCTATTGATTAGCGAAGGAGATAAATAGGTCAAAAGATCAGTAAGAGAGAGAAGATCAAACAGGGAGTCAGCACGGGCGCCATTTAGGGGTCTCCGGAAGTCGCAGCTGTGATCCCTGGCTTGCCCCTTGCGACCCCTGGTCTCAGAGGTGGCACAATCCGTACCAGGTGGACAGGGGAAGCTCGACCTTGCAGACATGGGTTGGAGCTCCATTTTCTATGCATTCTGTCAGAGTTTTATTATACTAATAGTGAATAATATATCATTTACTATTTGTGTAATAAAGAATGGAGTACAATTAGCTATAAGATTACTCTCACTGGCATTTGAGGTAAGTAAACATATTTTGAAGTTTATGGTTTGTGCGTGTTTGCGGGTCTCTGTTTATGTGTGCGTATGCGTGAATGTGAAAAAGTATATGTGTGAGTAAAAGTAAATGTCAAATGGCGTGGGATGTCACTTCCGCTACCCGTGGCATTTTGGCGAATTGACGTTCACGTGAGTCACAGGGAAAGAAAAGCCCAGTAGGATCGCTTGGCACGAGGTAATTACGGGAGTGGGTGCTCATAAAACAAGCTCCCAAGAGGCTGTTTAGAATACCGAAAAGCTAACAGCCCGGGTGTGCTAACTAAACAGATTACGACGCCAGATCTAAAGGGGAGCGGGTAAAGCATTGAAGTGCTCTACACAGACAGATGGAAGCCCAGGGAGTATTTTACCCACACTTGTTGCTACAGTGCCACAGCTAGGACACCCGTGTGAGGGCAGACTCTGTGGCTCTGATAGCTTCCTTGATGTCATAACGGACAATTTAAAGCCAGTATGCCCAGTGCAACAGAGACATCCAGCAGGCTGGTGGCTGTGTGCTTAAACTCCGCAATCACTCAGAAACGCATCAGGGTATAACGGCAACTGGGGACAAGATGCAGGCACAAGGAACAAGGGGGGGGTCAATGCTGTGTATGAAACACGGAAAGCACCAGGGAAATACCCAGCAGAAATCAAGTGACTTTAGAAACCGTGAGGCTGGGAACTAAGAAAACAAAGGCAGGAAAGGAATATGGAGTCCAGTTGCAGCAGTGTGGACCCTGAGAATAATGTACAGAAAGCTGCGGCCGCTAAGAAGTTTAGGGAACAAGGGATGGGGAGGCGCTGCTTGACATTACTAGCACAGGACCGACAAATGCACCATTAAAACATTGCTAGCTCAGGACAGAGAACGCACCGGAGAACAGCACTGGCTCAGGAAACAAGACAGTACCGGAGCATAAAGAAGCAAGGCAGTACTTGAAATAAGAGGTCAGCGAAACAGGAATATAGTGTCAATGACCAATGCTTGCCTGAAGCAAACAAGTATTAAACTACGTCACTAGTAATTGTCACATGACTTGGAGATGATCAAACTAGTGTAGGGTGACCAGGCGTCCCGGATTTGCCAGGACAGTTCCGGTTTTTCCACCACCTGTCGGGCAGATTTCAGCACATCTGTCTCAGGGCCCGGTTTTCAGAGATGGCTGGCTGAAAACAGTGGGTGTCAAGTTTTATGTGTTCCAAAGCAGGACTCGCAAGCAGCTCTTATCAGACTAGTAATTCAACTAGCAGGTAATAGACTGGGCTTAAACATTGCACTTCATTGCCTTAGTACCTTGTCTGTATTTCTGTGTTAATGAGCGCTGTCATTCTTGCCCCTCGGCTGATGTAGAATTATAGTCCTTCTATTTTTGTGAAATGTCCCGTTTTTTTTCTTCAAAATCTTGTCACCCTAAGCTAGTGTCTGCCAGCTAAAGGTGTGCCGATCATTCCATCCCTGTTCCCCTTTAAATGTGAAGAGAAAGCAGCCATCAAATGTATCTGCAAAATATATCCTACATGTCACAAAGTCAAACATGCATCAAGAGCCCGCAAGTCAAGAATATTTTGATGGAGGTACTGGGCTGGGTCGAGGGACCTTAACTAGTGCTCCTACATTTTACGAATGAACTTTGTGGCACGAGATACCAGAGGACGCTCTTGTGGTTAGGCCTTCTAATTGCTAAGAGGGCCTGGAAGGCGGTGGCCGCTCCCTCGGTGGAAGGCTGGCCCAAGTGCATGGATTTTTGTATGGGATTGCAACCACTCATATATAAGGTGCGGGCATACCCCAGGAAACATTACAAAATATGGAAAGGATGGGCAGAGGCACAGGGAATACACTTTGAGCCATGCCAGACAGGCCTTGGGATATGGACATGAGAGATAACAAGATGGTAGAAGATAGGGGGTGGGGCGGCTCTGAACTGTAATCTGTACGAGAAGACTTTATCCTTCTCACCTGCGAGATATGAAAGGTTAAGATACAGACTTATGCTTTTGATACATCTACTGCTATATGTTATGTCTGTGAGGTGCAATATTGCTGCATTAGATGTGAAATTTTCAATTACGAGTATATATTAAAAAATATATATTTTTGATGAGCATCAAAATCGGTATAAAGGTAAGCTTCAGCAAGGTGTCTGGCTCAGGGAACACATTAGTATGACCAGTTCACAGAGGGTTCCCCTTGTGGTCTCGCAGACATAGACCCGTCCACCAACTTCAGCCCCAGAGACTTTTGGATTCATGCATTTTACTTTTGCTTATAACTATGAATTAAAAAGAAGAATCTGGGCCACATGGCAAAGAGCTGAACTAATTTGTGAGTGATGTAGCCACTATTGGCCTTTTCTTCACGGAGCGGTAATCAGCTGCATACATTTTTATTGCCTTGCATGTTCACCCCCGGAGGGGGGCTCTTGCGGATTTCTCCCAAGTAAGCAAATGCTAATGGAGCTATTATATACTGCTTTCTTCCCAAAAACATCTATGATGTTTGCTCTTTGTATAAGTGACACATTTGGTTGCGAACACAAACCTCCGAAACATTCTATTCACTTGCAGTGCTGTAAAAGGATGTGGGGGGCAGAGCTGAACACATTCCACTTACACCTGAATAGGGTGTCTCCTGTCTCCACACAAAGGGCCTAACAACTATAGATTGTCGCTCCAGAAAGTTTGGAGCAAGGGCAGGAGAGGCAGGACATTCCATGGAACCCAGAAACCAGAGTGCCTCTAAGTGATAGTTGGCTGGACTCATGATCTGAAGTCTCAGGGATGCAACAGGCTTCCAACAACTTTGCATCTGCACCTGGACTTTGCCGTCTGTGAGTCTACCTTGCCAAGTGGTGCCACCCCAGCCCTGGCCCCTTAGAAGTGGGCCCAAGGTGCTCTGCCAGCCTGTGGATCAAGTGGAACTGATGCATCTCCTCTGCTGTGCAGCGCAAATACAAGTAGCAGCAACACATCGCTGCTGCATTGATTGGACCTGCCGCAAAGACCCACATCGCATCCTGTTGCTGCATCAGAACCCACACTGCGTGACGCATCCTTCGAGCAGGCTCATGGATGGCAGTCTCGACGATGATGCCGAACTCCGCATTACAGCCTCACAAGCTCCTTCGAATGGGCAGATCGCTTCAAATGCACCCCACATCCTTGATGCCGGACTTTGCATAGTAAGCCACATCGATGGAATCCTCAATGATGACACAGGCCCTTGTATCACAGCATCTCAGAAACTACGCATCATCTCTGCTGAACAACGCATCTTTGACGTTGATCCACACAATGCTCAGCAAACCAGGATTGAAGATACTGTGTTCAGCAGGCCTCATTGGGTCTCTGTAGTTTGCCCACACTCCATTGTGACCAGCCTGAAATTGTGACTTTGTCCCAGTTGGGCACAACCAGACACCCTCAGTTCATGATTTACGTCTTTTGGCGCTACTTTTACTAAAAACTTTATATTCAATTTCTCCAGTTCTACTAATTGGAGTCTTGTCATTTTGGTCTTGTTTTGTAATTTTTTGTGGTTGTCACTGTTTTACTGTTTGAAGTGTTGCACAAACACTTTACACATTGCCTCTAAGTTAAGCCTGACTGCTCTGTGCCAAGCTACCAAGGGGTGGCACAGGTTAATTTGGGGTTTGCTGGTGCCTTACCCTGACAGAGATTGTGATTGCTGCTTGCCCAGGCTCACAACCCAGTAAACCAGCAACCATATTTCTTACATAGGACAGCATAGCAGTTACCATCAAGAAAAGACAGGTTCAACCTCTGCTGAATATCTTTAACGTAGAGTTAATGTCCATAGGGAGAGTAGTGTTCATGTGTGTCTTTGTTTTGCAAGTGAATACAGGAACATTAGACCAGCCAGTCAAAACTCAAACAAAAGGCTGCAAATAATATGGACCCTGCCAGGGGAAAGAGGACAGCTCTGCAGAAAGACTGGATCATACAAAACTCAAGTTTGTGTAAAGTTGAGAAACAACAAAAATAGTTAAGAGATAACTGGGTAGGTCGCTCCCCCTGCCACTGCAGCTCCTCCAGCTCCTCCAGGTTCCTGAGTTCCTGAGACCCACCTCACAGTAAGTACCCCCCACCTCCCAGCCCCTCGCTCTGCCCCGCGCTACTCACCCTCTCTCCTGCTTCTTTTCTTCTTTTCTTCTTCTCTGTTCTTCCTCCTCGCTCCTCGTCTGTAATCTTCTTCTGTACTCTTCTTTTCCCCGTCTTCTCTCTTCTTCTGTGTGCTTCTCAGCCTCTCCTGTCGCCTCTCTTCTTCCTCACCTTCTTCTGTGGTCTTCTGCCTTCTGTTCTTCGTTTTCTGTATCTTCCTCTGTGTTCTTCTGTGTTCTTCTGTGGTCTTCTGTTTTCTTCTGTGTTCTTCTGTGTTCTTCTGTTCTTCCGGTCTCCTGTTCTTCTGTTCTTCCGGTCTTCTGCTCTTCTGTCTTCTATCTTCTGCCTTCGGCTCTTCTGCCTCCTCCGTCTTCTTCTCCCCGCGCCTGCCCTACTGCTCCTGCCTCATCCCCCTCCCTCACTCGCCTCCCCCTCTCTATCACCCCTATCTAACCCGTTCGCTATCTACCTCCCTCACTCCTCCTTTCTATCTATCTCTCTATCCCACTATCTAACTCCCTCACTCTCCACCTCCTCCTATCTACCTATCTCTCTATCTATCTATTTCTCTATCTATCGATTTCTCTATCTATCTATTTTCTCTATTTCTCTATCTCTCCCCCCCTTCCCGCCACCCCCTCTATTACCTATCTACCTATCCTCTCACTCTACCTCTCACCCTCACCCACCTCTACAACCCCCCCTCCCCTATCTTCACAACCCTACTCCTATCTTTCTCCCTAATCTCCTAAACCTCCTAACACTCACCCCGCCTCCACCCTTAAACCCCCCTCCCCCAGCTCTTCTCACTCTACCTGTCCCCCCCTCCCTCGCACTTTCCCGCCGCGACCTCCTGCACGCCCCCGCCCCCCAGCTCCCATTCGCCCCCAGCTGACCCCTCCCCCCCTCCTACCTCATATGGCGGCTGCTGCGCGGCTGCGCCAGGGGCAAGCCCGTCTGCGCCCATCCGTGCCTGGCCCGCGCCCAGCGCCACGACCCCTGGTCCCCAGCTCTCCCAAGCCCCGCTCACCCGCTACGACTCCACCACCCTCCACGCCCTCAACCCAGGACGCTCCAACACCTGCTTCCAAGCTCACCCCAAAAGCACCCATGGACCCTTCGCCTGCAACTCCTGCAAACGCATCTTCCACCACGCAACTACCACGACCACAAGCCCACGCGCCATCAACCACCTCAAGTGCATCCTGGTCAACGCTCGTTCCGTCCACAAGCACGCCGTTGAACTCTGGGACCTCCTGGACTCCACAGCCCCGGATGTCGCCTTCATCACGGAGACCTGGATGAACGCCTCCTCTGCTCCAGACATCGCCACCGCCATCCCCGAAGGCTACAAGATCAAGATCTCCAGAAAAGACCGCACCAACCAAGTAGGAGGAGGTATCGCCATCGTCTTCAAAGACTCCATCAGCGTCACCACCTCCACCGAAGACACCCCTCTCGCCGCTGAACACCTGCATTTTCAGATTCGCACCGACCCGAGGACCACCCTCAGCGGATCCCTCGTCTACCGTCCTCCCGGACCGCGCGCCCCTTTCAGCGACGCCATCACCGACTTCATCTCCCCGCACGCCCTCGCCTCACCAGACTAAATCCTCCTAGGCGACCTCAACTTTCATCTGGAACTAAACAACGACCCCAACACCACCACCCTGCTCGACAACCTCGCCAACCTCGGCCTCAAACAACTGGTGAACACCGCCACCCACATCGCCGGACACACGCTTGACCCTATCTTCTCCACCAGCAAACACGTCGTCTTCAGCCACACCTCCGCTCTACACTGGACCGACCACAGCTGTGTACATTTCACATTCCGACACGAGACCCGCCACCTCCGCACTCAACCCATCCCGAGTCGACAGTGGAACAAGATCCCCGAAGAGCAACTCTTCTCAACACTCGCCGCCAACCAACCCACCCTCACCACCGACCCCAACGACGCAGCCCTCAACCTCACAAACTGGATCTCCAACTGCGCAGACAACCTTGCTCCCATCAAACGCACGCATCGACAGACCAACACCAAAAGACCTCTCTGGTTCTCTGACACCCTCAAAGAATCAAAGAAAACCTGTCACGCCCTCGAGAAGGCCTGGCGCAAGGACCACACCACGGACAACATGACCGCCCTCAAGAACGCTACCCGCAAACACCATCGCCTGATCCGTGCTGCTAAAAAGAACTTTTTCACCGACAGACTGGACAAAAACAGCCACAACAGCAGAGAACTCTTCACCATCGTCAAGGAGTTCTCCAACCCCAACGCCAACGCCGTCACACCCTCACAGGATCTGTGCGAATCCCTCGCCACTTTCTTCCATCGCAAGATCAGTGACCTCCACGACAGCTTCGGACAACAGACCCAACATAACACCACCGAACCCGCATCCCCGGCCATTACCCTCAACAACTGGACCCACATCAACACTGAAGAAACCAAATCCATCATGAACTCTATTCACTCCGGCGCCCCTTCGGACCCCTGTCCTCACTTCATCTTTAACAAAGCCGACGACATCATCGCCCCGCACCTCCAGACCGTCATCAACTCTTCTTTTTCTTCTGCTACCTTCCCCGAATGCTGGAAACACGCCGAAGTCAACGCCCTACTAAAGAAACCTACGGCTGACCCGAGCGACCTGAAAAACTTCCGCCCCATCTCTCTTCTGCCTTTCCCAGCCAAGGTTATACAGAAGACCGTCAACAAACAGCTGACCACCTTCCTGGAAAACAACAACCTGCTCGACCCTTCACAAACCGGATTCCGAACCAACCACAGCACGGAAACCGCCCTCATCTCAGTCACTGATGACATCAGAACCCTTATGGACAACGGTGAAACAGTCGCCCTCATTCTCCTCGACCTCTCGGCTGCCTTCGACACCGTCTGTCACCGCACCCTAATCACCCGCCTCCGCTCCACCGGGATCCAAGGCCAGGCCCTGGACTGGATCGCCTCCTTCCTCTCAAACCGTTCCCAAAGAGTTTACCTCCCTCCGTTTCGCTCAGAACCCACCGAGATCATCTGCGGCGTCCCACAAGGCTCATCGCTCAGCCCGACACTCTTCAATGTCTACATGAGCCCCCTCGCCAACATCGTTCGCAAGCACAACATCATCATCACCTCCTACGCCGACGACACCCAACTTATACTCTCCCTCACCAAGGATCCCGCCAGCGCCAAGACCAACCTACAAGAGGGTATGAAGGACGTCGCAGATTGGATGAGGCTCAGCCGCCTAAAGCTGAACTCTGAAAAAACGGAAGTCCTCATCCTCGGCAACTCCCCGTCCGCCTGGGACGACTCCTGGTGGCCCACGGCCCTCGGCACCGCACCGACCCCCACAGACCACGCCCATAACCTCGGCTTCATCTTGGACCCTCTTCTCACCATGACCAAGCAAGTCAACGCCGTGTCCTCCGCCTGCTTCCTCAACCTCCGCATGCTCCGCAAGATCTTCCGCTGGATCCCCGCCGACACTAGAAAAACCGTGACCCACGCCCTCGTCACGAGCCGCCTGGACTACGGCAACACCCTCTACGCCGGGACCACAGCCAAACTCCAAAATTGCTTGCAACGCATTCAAAACGCATCGGCACGCCTCATCCTCGACGTCCCCCGCAACAGCCACATCTCCGCTCACCTGAGACACCTGCATTGACTCCCAGTCAGCAAAAGGATCACCTTTCGACTTCTCACCCACGCACACAAAGCCCTCCACAACAAGGGACCGGAATACCTCAACCGACGCCTCAGCTTCTACGTCCCCACCCGCCTCCTCCGTTCCGCTGGTCTCGCACTCGCTGCCGTCCCTCGCATCCGCCGCTCCACCGCGGGTGGGAGATCTTTTTCCTTCCTGGCGGCCAAGACCTGGAACTCCCTCCCCACCAGCCTCAGGACCACCCAGGACCACTCCACTTTCCGGAGACTACTGAAGACCTGGCTATTCGAGCAGCAGTAACCCCCCCTTTTTTTCCCCTAGCGCCTTGAGACCCGCACGGGTGAGTAGCGCGCTTTATAAATGTTAACGATTTGATTTGAATTGGCAGTTTAAGGAAATAAACTTGGAAAAATTAAGCAGGGAAATAAATCCCCTTAGGTTACGCCACTTGTACAGTGTCCAAGGTAGGTCACTTTTTCTGCAAACTCAAAACCAGTGTAGTATCTGAATGTCACTCCTAAAAGAAGGACTTTGTTACTTGTCTTTATGCCTAGATAAAACTGATGCATCCCTGGGCTGTACAATAGGAATATTTTGAGACAGAGCTCATTCCTCCAGCAACCTTATTGTTTACATGGTATGATGTGAGCTGCTACAGTGATCGATTGAGAGCTCATTTTACCTTCAATCATTTTGGTAAATGGCAGACTTTTGTACAGAGCTTTTATGATAGTCTTAGACCCGACATTCTTTGCATGGTACTTCTCCAAACCTTTTGCCTTCACTCCCCTATCTTTTGCTAAACTTGTTTTTGTTGGCATTAGGACTCTGTGTACTTTACCCCTGCTAACCAGTAGAAAAGCGCTCTCTCCCTTAAACGTGGTTGTTAGAAATGGGGTCTCTAGTTCGTTATCTCAGAGGCAATGTGTAAAGTATTTACACACACACACACACACCACATTTAAAACATTACAAAAGTACTCCAGCCCGGTTAAAAAAAATAGCCAATATTTATCTGAGTAAAACAAGACCAAAACGACAAAAATAAATCCAACAAACACAAGCAAAAATACACATTTTCAGAGATTAAACCGTAGTATCGCGCTTAGAAACACAATTGCTCCAACTGGGGTTATCAGGATGCCTTGACGGAGTCCTTCCCAACAGTCCAACAGCGCTCATGAGGGAGTGCGGGCTGGTCATGAAGTTGCACGGATCCCCAGGTACAGTATCTTGGAAAACTAGGAAACAAAGACATTAGGCAGAGTCGGGAAGGTGAGACGTCGCAGGAGCCTGTGCAGCGTCAGTTCCATACTGCTACTGGGGAGGTGAGGCATTGGTTCCTATCTGCTAGATAGGGGAGGTGAGTCGTCAGTTAATTACGGTTGCAGGGTAGGTGATGCTGTGTGGGTGGCGAGGCGTTGGTTCCTTATGACAAGGGACGGTCAATGAATCCACCAGGTAAAGACGTGAGGCAGCGACTTTGCGGTGTTGCTATCACACCACGGGGCCACAAGTGCTGTGGCAGGACTTTAGAGGTGCTGTGGCAGCGTTGGGCTTGTGGCGTCTGTTGTGGTCTTTCCACTCAGTGGGGACCATGGCTCCGGTTCAGGCAGAGGCGTGGAGTCGGGCAGCGGCATCGGTTCCAAAGTCGCTCTGGAGTTGATGTACTTGTTTTCTTCTTGGTTGCACTGAAGCTCACTCCCAAGGGCCCAGGAACTAGATTTGGCTTAACTTGGCAAGTCAGGACGCTGCAGGGGAGTCCAGGTGCTGGCAGATGAAGTCTTTGATGTCTCTGAGACACCTTAACAGGAGGCAAGCCCAGTCCAAGTCGTTGGAGAACCTTTGGAAGCAGGATGTAGAAAGCAAAGTCCAGTCCTTTCACTCCCAGGACAGAAGCAGCAGGCCAGCACAACAAAGCAACAGTCAGACTGGCAGTCCCTCCTACAGCATCCAGCTCTTCTTCCTGGCAGAATGTCCTCAGTCCAGAAGGATTCTAACTATGTGGTGTCAGAGATGCAGTACTTATACCCATTTCTGTCTTTGAATTATGCAAACTTCAAAGAGAAGCCTTTGCAGAGCACACAAACCTGCCTTTCCCTGCCTTGGCCCCAGACACACTGGCCTCCAGAGGGTAGGAGACTGCTTTGTGTAAGGACAGACACAGCTCTATTTAGGTGCAAGTATCAGCTCCTCCCACCACTCTAGCTCAGGAAGACTCATCAGCCTGGTGAAGGGTCATCAGGATATGAAGGGCACAACTCAGCACCCTTTGTGTGACTGTCTAGAGTGAGTTCAGAAATTCCAAACTCCTTATCTCAGTCTGCTCCAAATAGGAAATTACACTTAAAAGACATTTCAAGGCAATCCCCATGTTACCCCATGGGAGAGATGGACCTTGCAATAGTGAATCAAATTCTGTAGTATTTCACTACCAGGGCATGTAAAACACAGCAGTACATGTCATACCTTTTAAATACAAGGGGTGACTTACATGTAGTAAAAGGGACGGTTTGGGCCTGGCAAGTGGCTGCACTTGCCAGATTGAACTGGCAGTATAAGACTGCACACACAGCCACTGCAGTGGCAGGTCTGAGACATGTTTACAGGGGTACCCATGTGGGTGGCACAATCAGTGCTGTAGACCCACTAATAGCATTTGATTTACATGCCCTGAGCCCACGTAGTGCACTTTATTAGGGTCATATTAGTAAATCAATATGCCAATCATGGCTAAACAATCACCAATACAATTTAGACAGAGAGCATATGCCCTTTGCACTGGGCAGCAGTGGTAAAGTGCCCAGAGTCCTGAAGCCAACAAAAATAGGTAAGAAAAAATAGGAGGAAGAAGGCAAAAAAGTCTGTGGATAACCTTGCAAAAAGGACCAGGTCCAACAGTGGTAAAATTGGTATACACCTAATTTGCACATTTAATTTATTTATAACTCCCTAATAAATGGTATTCTATGTATTCAGGGCCTGTAAATTAAATACTATAAATGGGATGGGATAGTATACAGTTTTGGTAAAAATTTTTGAAGAAGGAGCAGCTCTTGGACCAGGCAGCCACTGTCCCTGCTCAGGCATGGATAGATAATTTTTCAGCCCTCTACGACTGTGAGAGCCCTGAGCCTATATCACATTGTACTCAATGGGAAGATAGGCTTCTAATCATTTGGGAAGCAGTAAGAACTGCAATTTTATCCCTGCTCCCAGGCAAGGTGCCAGGTGAGAGCTGGGACCCAGGAGACCTATTGAAATATCTTGTTGAATTATGGGCCCCTATTCTCATCATACATATCAATGTGGTCATCTTTTTAGAAGCCTGGTGACAGTCTGTAATAATCCCAGTATGTAAAAAAGGAGATAAGTTATCCGGCCTGTTACAGGCTAATCTCTCTTGTGTTACACAGAAGTCAAAATAATAGGGAGTGGTTTCTTGGAGAGACTGACTAGCTGGGTCAACTGGAATAACATCTTGCCTGACCTTCAGTATGCATTTAGACCTGGAAGGGGCACTGTAGAGCAAAACCAAAATCTGTATCTATTGATCTCCATATACACTGTGGCTAAAAAACAGTTCAAAGACTTGACAGGGATGGTCAGATATTAAACTAACGGTGAGTACACCTATCCTTTTTACTTAAAAAGAGGTGTGCGACAGGGCTGTGTCCGTGCTCTGTTCTCATTCATTATGTGCATTAATCGTTTGGAGGGTGTTGGACTTTTTTCCTTCTACAGGGTCATCTCTAATCTTTTTGCCTCCTATTTTTTCTGACCTGATTTTGTTGGCTTTTGAACTCTGCACACTTTATCACTATTAACCAGTGCTAAAGTGCATATGCTCTCTGTGTAAATTGCATTGTTGATTGGTTTATCCATGATTGGCATATTTGATTTACTAGTAAGTCCCTAGTACAGTACGCTAGAGGTACCCAGGGCCTGTAAATCAAATGCTACTCGTGGCCTGCAGCACTGGTTATGCCACCCACATGAGTAGTCCTGTAATCATGTCTCAGACCTGCCACTGCAGTGTCTCTGTGTGCAGTTTTAAACTTCCAATTCAACTTGGCAAGTGTACCCACTTGCCAGGCCTAAACCTTGCCTTTTCTTACATGTAAGACACCCCTAAGGTAGGCCCTAGGTAGTCCCCTGAGTAAGGTGCAGTGTATATTTAAGGTAGGACATATACTAATGTGTTTTCTATGTCCTGACAGTGAAATACTGCCAAATTCAGTTTTCACTGTTGCAACGCCTATCTCTCTCATAGGTTAACATACCTTTAAATATGATTAAAGTGTAGATTCCCTTTGGGAGCAGATGGACATATGGAGTTTGGGGTCTCTGAACTCACAATTTAAAAATACATCTTTTAGTAAAGTTGGTTTTGAGATTGTGTGTTTGAAAATGACACTTTTAGAAAGTAGGCATTTTCTTGCTTAAACCATTCTGTGACTTTGTCTGTTTGTGGATTCCCGGTCTGGGTCAGTTTCACAGTTGGGTTGTTTGCACCTCTCTCTAGCCTGCATATCCTGATGAGCCATCTGTGCTAGGAGGGACGGAAGGAGTGGTCACGTACACCTGAAAGGGCTGTGCCAGGCCTCACATAATGCAGTCTCCAACCCCCTGGTGTGTGTCTGGGGCCAGGCCTGGGCAAGGCAGGATCTCACAAACAAGAGAGACTTTCCTTTGAAGTAGGCCTACTTCAAAGGCAGAAATGGGTATAAGAAGAGCACCCAAACCCCTGGAAAATTAGATCACTTCTGGACATCAAGAAGAACCTCTTCCTGGAGAAGAGCTGAGGAGAAGTGCTGCCCTGCCTGGGACTGTGCTTTGTGGAGCTATCCTGCAGTTGTTGCTTCTGCCTGTGCAAGGGGACAAAGACTGGACTTTGTTGTGCATTCCTGCTTGTGAAGAAATCTCCAAGTGCTTGTCCTGAGCCTCTCTCCTGTTGTTGAAGTCTCAGGACCATCAATGACTTCTCCTGCCAGCACCTGGACTCTCTGCTGAGACTCCTGCCCTGCCAAATGGTGCCCTATCCAGTTCCTGGGGCCTTGGAAGGTGAAGCTGTCAGACCAAGACTGAAAATCCACGCACAGACTGCCATGCAGGGAAAATATTGATACACCTTCCGAGACGCGCCTGGGAAATGACGTGCTGCCAGCTTAGCGGCTGAAATCTATGCTCCACCTGCATCGCGGCTGGGAAATCGACGCACACGGCTGGAGAAACTACGCGCAACACCCGCTGACAGAGGCTGATAACATTGCAACCCACACAGCGCGGTTTTGCTGATACTGTGCGGCAGGATTTTTTACGCAAACATCACTGGCTGCGGAAAAACTACACAAAGCCTGCCAGGACCCGAGGTGCCTGTACGGATCGACATATCGCTCTCCTGCAGTGAGGAAAAACAACACACGCCAACCCAACCGGAGGAGGAATGACGCACAGTCTCCCTTGCGAGTGAAAAATCGACGCATCGCTGACCTTTTCCGACGTACACTCGCCTGTGCGGTGCTATTTTGACGCAACCCAAGTACTTTTTCATGCTAACAGCGTTAGCACTGTTGTTCTAAGGATTTAAGACTCTTTTTGCTTTTTAATTCATAACTTGACTTGTGTATGGTAGATTTTTGTCATTTTGGTCTGGTTTTGTTTAGATAAATATTACCTATTTTTCTAAACCTGTGTCATGCCATTTTGTAGTGTTTTCACTGAATTACTGTGTGTGTTGGTACAATTACTTTACACATAGACTCTGAAGTTAAGCCTGCCTGCTTGTGCCAAGCTACCAAAGGGGTGAACGGGGGTTAACTGAGGGTGATTCTCCTTTACCCTGACTAGAGTGAGAGTCTTTGCTTGGACAGGGGGTAAACTGACTGCCAACCAAAGACCCCATTTCTAACAGAGGGGATGCCCTCCAGTAGCAGCATAGATGTTCTCCAAGTCAATCTCAGGCCGATTCCTTTGCTTTTATACCCTGACAATGGAGTTTTAACTGCTGTTACAGCCAGAAGTCTTTAGCAGCTTTTAGATTTATTTATTGCCTTTATGGATGATATGGCCCTATCCACAAACGTAAAAAATCCTATGTTATGGTGGTAGGTCCTAAAAATATGAAAAGTGTTAGACTTTTAGCCCAGGGGCAGACTCTGGGCAGAGTTGAAAACATTTCTCCTTTTTAGGGATTTTATTAAACTCTAGTATCAGTTTTCAATCTTTGATTTTTAAAAAAATGTAGGGTGCCTGATAAGAGCTATCTCCAGCTTGAGTGATTTCACCGGTCATCTTGGGTTCAGGCCTCTAAAAGTAATGCTGGATGTGTTTAAGGCATATGTATTCTCATGGCAACATTTGGGAGTGAGATCTGTGGCTACGCCGCTATCGAAAATATCCAGGTCACGGAAAATATGTTTTTGAGGGGTCTTTTAGCTGTGGGACAGAGCACTCCAGTGGAAATTGTACATGAGGAACTAGGTATGAAATGTACTTCTGATTTTATTTGTGTACGACTGCATTTAGTTTGATGTTCAGTTTGGTAAACTTCAGGTTTCTTAGCTTTATTATATACAATCAACTTTTAACATCTTAGGGAGTCCGGGCCTTTTCTCAGCGCCTAAGGGAATTAGGAAAAACATACTGCTTGGGTAAAGCAGGCCTTTTCCCTCAGGACAGAAGCAGATCAAGAGGCCTTAGTTTTGACCAAGCAGTCTAGGAGATCATACGTAATTGTCAAATCAGTAAAGGGAATTGAGCCTTATCTACTTTTGGAGATGCCCCATCTTCATAAGCATCTTTTGTACTATCTCAGACTTGGCACCTTCCATCAGCTTTTGTTTTCAAGTGTGATATGGCATAAACCATCTAATCTGCCCCCTTATACATGTGAAAATGTATCAGCTTGTGTCACAATGCATGTTGTGCTTATCTGTCCCAGATTTACCTCTCTTGGCTATAAGTACATTAGGCTTCTTTTATTGTCCATGGGTTTAAGACAAATTAGACCAGGGTTTTTATATTTACAGCTTTTATCCATACCAAAACTTTGTCTTTATGTGTCTTGCTTTCTGGTTGGTGTTTTTAGGGCGAGTTTTCAGTTTTCAAGCTTGTTTTCTTTTTCTATAGGCCACATTGTTTACTGGAAGCCCTTTTAGGCAGTCCATTTTTGCACTTACCGCTTTTTCTCAGGTTAACTTGAATTACTGATGTTTTTTGTTTTTAGGTATTTTGAAATGTGTTGGGTTTTCACCATGTGTGGATTTGTATTAGCTGTTTTTAATGTCCCTTGCTATATTAATTGGTTTGTACACTTATGTTATTTTGCACAAGAAAGTGGACTACAGCATTCATTGTGCCACCCACTAAAGTAGCACTGTAAAACTTGACCTGCCACTGCAGCCTATAGTGTAGTTCTAAACTGACATTTTAACCTGGCAAAATAAACATTTTGCCAGGCCTAAATCTTCATTTTTAGTACCTACAATTCAACCCTAAGGTAGGCTGTAAAGGTTTGTAGGGTAAGGTGCATGATATTTAAAAGGTATGGCATGTGTCCTGACAGTGAAAAACTCCTAAAGGTATTTTTCACTCTAGCAAGGCTATCTCTGTCCCATAGCTAATGCTGGGTTACCTCATTACACTCATGAAGTGTATTGAAGTGATAACTTAATTTGGGGGAACAGATAAAAAATTACTTTTTCCACTAATTTGAATTGTAATTGTTTAAAATCCTCTATAGGGGTAAAGTCAAATTTTATGTTACTATTCTGAAAATGCCGCTTTTCTGCCTAAAGTAAATGTGCATTTCAGCCATTGTCTAGGGCCAAAGCCTGTTGTAGCTCTCCTGTTGTGTGATGTGTGTTCCTTCCAGATATGGGAACAAAAGGGCCTTCTGTGTGTGGCAGGTTGTTCCTTTCCCGAGCAGGATGGCCTGGGGGTATGTAGTCGGCCCTTCCTGAGCTACAAAGGGTAGCCATGACACAGCCCACGACCCTCTTGAATTCAAAGGCTGCCTACCCTGCCACTAACAAGTGCAGCTCACACTGAGGCCTATCTGCCTTTGTTCCCCTAGACAGACTGAATATAATCCAGGAAAGGTGTAAGGTTATACAAAAGAGGCATCCCCCACCTGTAGGCTGGTACTGAGTATAATAATGACACCATCAGAACCCCTCAACTGAACACTCCTGGACCCGTGAACGATTCAGAAGGACTGTCCTGTTGGTTAAAGACGGAAAATTGGGCTTGCTCGACTTGAGTCCTGGATCCCCAGAAGTGAGTTCAAGGTTTTTATGGCTGACCTCCTGTTTGTGCTACATGAACACAACAAGCTTCTAGAGATATTGCCTGCAATCTCCCTGCTGACCAGCACCAATTGGACCTGCCAAAGCCATGCTGCTGGTCTCTGCTGGAGTGAGTCCTCATCCCCAAGAGGTGCCCCTGGGTCCTGGAGCCTTGGCTGACATCATAGTGTAGTCCTCTTACTCAAGACTGCAACTAGGTGGTGAAAATCAAGAAGTCTGGGGCTCTTTCCGAACCCATGTATCCCAGCAGCGTGAAGTTCCAATGGTGACCTTCTTTTCATGCTAAACAGGGACCGCTCACATATCCTACCAAAGTGAAGCTCCAGTAGTGACCTGCTCCTTGCCCCGACAACAAACTCCTTGTGGCCCAAGGCAATATGATGCTCCAGCTGAGGTTTCTCATGTGTACTTGGACTGAAAGAATATAAACTCTCACTGGGACAAACCTAGTCTTTGTATCGGAGCCGTGCTCCATCGAGGTTGGCCTGAGATTATTACTCTGACCCGATCCGGTGCGACCAGATCACTGCAAGTATTGCCATTTTGGTGTCATTTTATTTATTAATGTTTACTTTATTTTTCTAATTTGGTTTGGTATTTTCCTGTGTTGTATTTTCACTTTATTGCTGTTTAAGTGATGGATAAATACTTTACACATTGCCTCTAAGTTAAGCCTGACTGCTTTTGTACCAAGCTACAACAAGGTTAAGCACAGGTTTATTTAATGACTGTTATGGTTTACTCTAACAAGGATTGTGTTTATTACTTGAGTGGGGCTCTCACCCCCTTAGTTAACCCACATTCTTACAAGTAGTTATTGTCATATGACCATTCTGAAACACTGGGTTAGGGCAGAGACCCATTCATGAAACATACATTACCTTTTCTGCTGGATTAACTAGTAATATTCTCAGATAGGTTATTAAGAACGCAAGTGTCAGAACCCCCCTCCCCACACTCAGCATCTGCATGCGGCCCTCGAAAAGGGAACATTACCAAACCTTTGGAGAGGGAATCAAAGAGCTCCACTGCCTCAACTTAGCACCTTCGTTTAGATAACTGAGGGACCAAATCACCGTTATGAATGAACTATATACACTTTCAGTCAGTGAAGTGCAATTTTGTACTGACATTTGCATCAACCAACCAACATTTACAACAGACCCATAAGTGCAAAAAATACACTTTCACTGATTTCCCTATACAAAAGTTGCATTTTTACACTAATTAGCTTTTTGTTGCAAACAGCATTTTAGCTACCCTGAAGCTAGAGCAAATGTCCCTGTAAAGTTACATTGCTTCTTCGTTTACTCAAGGATGGTGACCAGACAGAAGGGGTAGAGGTATGTACTTGATGCAAGAGATGCAGCTTGTTGTGTAGCTCCTACTCCCAGTTCTGAAAGCCTGGTGTAGGGCGAATGGTGCAAATATGAAATAAATGCCACAGATGACATTACAACATGAGAGGTATTGCCGGATTAATTCAGCTGAATGTTGCTGTTGTTTAGCGCCCCAATTCTGTGGAAACTTCTGAGCTACTGGTGTACCCCAATGATCTGTGGTCGACCTTTCTGTGACACTTTCCTGACATTGCAGCCAAGTGGAAATTCCAGATGACAGCTGAAAACCTGCTGTTTGATGTTCGCAGACCCCATTCAGAGGAAATGTGACCACCTTTTACACTGTTTGAAAGCATCAAATGAGAACTAAGAGTGAGGATCCCAAAGGTGATCCCAGATCTTCTTCCCCAGTGCCTCGAGGTCTTTAGGGAAACTGAGGAAACTGAGTCACCAAAATGCCAGCTGCAACAACAGTGTCGTCACACAAGCAGGCACACACACACTCACACACACACACACACACACACACACACACACACACACAGGTGAACACACCCCCACACACACTGTTCGATCTCCAACCAATGCCACTACATGGTCACCACATGTCCAGCTCTAAGCCACTCAACAGCTTCCTGTTTGCTGCTGAGGGTTAGAAGCATGACAAGGCAGGACAACAACTGAAAATATATACAGCACTTAAAGAAATGTTTACTTTCTGTAGCTCCTGCTGCCTTCATGACAACTGAAATCAGGAGCAGCAAGGACAATGCCAGCATTTAAAAAGGGCAAGCAAAGGACAGTGGCGGGTACCTCTAGCCACCAATAATTGACCCCAATGTGTGCCTCCCTTCCCTGCCTTGCACTACAGCAGTGGTTCCTAAACTTTGACTTCAGTGGACCCCCACTTCATCATTACTGGAACCTGGGGACACCCACTGAATCAATATTGGAGCCTGGGGTTCCCCACTGAGTCCTTACTGGAAGCTGAGAACCCTGTCCTAAATAAATTGAATAGGTTGAACCGCAAAACAAGACACAAAAATAAAGAAGCTAGTGTACATCAAATAAAAAAACAAATAATAAAACATTCTATTTAATTCACAATCAAAATTTTAATAGGAAGGTTGGAGTTATTTTAAATTCAACTGAGGCCACTCATATCCATACTATATTCTGTTTGATGAACTTGAACTAACCAGAGGACACTGATTACATTTGTAGCCTTCAATTTCACATTTCTTCACATTCAGGGAGTGTTTTAAAATCAGTTGTACTTTTTGCTTCTTTATTTATATACATTTTATTAATCTGTTAATATTATTTAATTTTCTAAGCAGTCATGGACCCACTGAGTTGGCTTTATGGACTCCCAGGGGTCCCTGGACCACACATGAAGAACCACTGCACTACAAGAAAACACACGTGTGGAACATAGGCATTTGGGAAAGAATTTGATTTGCACTACTACATAAGTGTCACAGCTGCTTTAATGCACTGTTGGTAATATGTAGTTATGACAACTCAGTGTCAAATCCTAGCAGTGAGCTTATATGACACCACATTATGTCACATAAGAGAGCATTGCTGCATGCTGGCACACTGGATCTGTTATTTTTAATCATCTCTGGGTGGGGGGGGCACATTTTCTGTTGCTATTATTGACATTTGCTGTCGGGCATCCTCTACTCCCAGGAGAGGAAAAACTTGACCCCAAAAGGGACATGATAAGATTCTTCCAAAGGAGTGAATTGATGAATAAGCAACACTGAGAGGAAATTCCAATGGGTACTCTTAGCCTTGAAAACAGGATGTACCAGAGTACATCGCATATTCCCACAGTGTGGTGCTGTGGGAAAATGTCCTCCAGGCACAAATCTGCAGAGATGAGAGTGGCTACCATGTGCTTCCCCCAAATGTAAGTCCAGTCCGACAAGTGAAGAGGGGCTGTACAGGAGAGGGGATTCTCTCTATACCACTGCAGTGTCTCACTTTATGAGTACGTCAGAGAACAGTGAGAGGAGATTCAAAAATGTGGTACGCACAAAGTGTAGCTGCATCCACTCTAACTTCAACCCAACTGTTGCACTAACACTACTTAGTTACCTGGAAAACATAGGATAAATCCAAGAAGTTAGAAAAAGTTTCTTGTGGTGAATGGAAGTTGTCATTGGAGAATTTATAGAAGTAGACAGAGTTGGAGATTTAGGATGCTTTCAGGATGGTGGAGGCTGGGTCAGCTAATAAGCCTAACATTTGATTCACCGTCTGAGCTGTGGCAGGATCCATAAGATGGTTCCACTCAACATAATAAAAGAAGTTGAGTGGAACTTGGTTAGGGAACTTAGGGAATCGGATCAATACAACTGAATCACTTAAATTGGAAGAAAACCTATGTAGTTATCTATTCAGTTATCTATGTAGTTATGTATGCAGTCTTTAGTGAAACATAAAGTAAAAACCACAGTGGATAGTCATCTACATGGGTGATGCTGGAGAGTTGCAGCCTCCGTTGGAGGGCAGTGAAATTTATAGATCAAAAAAGAAAATAATTCAAATACCAAATGATGAGTCTGACCACATAAAAGCTGAACACGAGACATCTGACAAGCGTTGCCTAACAATTCGTGGTTAAACGAGAAGAAACTGCACACTAACAGATGGAGGTCACCAAGCTGTTACTATTTTTACTTAGTGACCTACATTTAGTTTAGCACTGCGACTGAGACCCATACTTGCAAGGAGTCACAGAAAGACCTGACTCAATAATACACGTGTTGCTGGATTTATTTTACACCTCATCGCAAGCGGCTGTGAATACAGGGATTGAGGTCTGTGAAAAACAGACCTCCGACCTTGCATTCGCAGAACGACTACTTTTTGTTTTAATTCCAACCTCTGTCCCATTTAAGGGAACAGCCTTGAATAAAAAACTAAAAGAAACATTCTGCAAATGGCACTGAGGGATCCGATGGTTATCCTCAAGATCACGGCCTGCTCTACTATTGCCCGTAGCTGTGGTCGAAAGAGTGGGAGCTGACTATCATGGCCAGTTTCCACTTTGCTCATCAGTACCACTTGCTTTGAAGGGATGGTAACCTGTCACCTGGTTTATGATCATAACACAATGATACATGGCATTGAAAATCAGAACGAGCTCGAGAGGGAGGCACCAATTTTAAGCCTCCAGTGCCTTATGATTTGCAGTGAGTTGCAAAGGGTACTCTCTGAGTCAGAAAGGCATTTCTGACTTTGAAGGAACATTTTGAAGATGGTGACTTGCTGTTTTGCTGAAAAAACATGTTATTTTTACAAATCCTAGGCTTTGAGACCATAAATAACACCATGATCGCTCAAAGCACCATCAGAGTCCTTTGGAGAAGACCCCACTGATAGAGCGTAGGCGAGTATGAAAGAAACAAAGCAAGCTGACCAAGTATATTAAAGGCACTAATGCTTTTCATGAAAAGATTAGAAAAAAACTCAGGAAAAGTTTTTCATTGTCGATGTTAAGAGACTTTCTTCAGAGGAACCCAATCAAAAAATGTAGGGCCATGGAAGGAGTGTTCTTCGCGTACAGATTGTGTTGGTGGTGTATGGTGGATAGAGCTGGGCTTTTGGAGCCACAATTAGTAAATAAAGTCTGGTTTTCATCGTGCACCCAGTGAATGTCTATGATCCCAATTTACATATAATAAAGTTCAATGGAAGTTCTTTGCACGTTCCATGTTCATTCTGAAAACCCTGTTCAGTCACAGGACAAGCCCAACCTCAGAAATGGAGGGAACAAAGACATGCAAACTCAACCTGAACATTGTCCTATATCCCCTGTGATAGAAAGAGACACACCGGAGGTTCTTCTGCTCCCGGTCCCGGTGTGCACTAACTAAACTTCCGTTTCTTTCGTGGACTAATACATTTCCAGCCATTGCAGGTGTTAGCTAGGAACAGGAAAACCAAAACCAAGGCCTCTCACAATGAATATGCAATATATAATAGCGTATGGAAGTTTTAATCATTTTACATTTTACAATCACTTGAGATTTTTTTATTGATGCCACTGTAGTTTCATAGAAAATGTCAAAATGAAACTACAAAGGCACAATGCTGCATAATTTGATATTTCACCCAGAAAAATACATAAAACCTACGTGATAACTGGATGAGCAATTGTGAGTTACAGGATACCTTAACTGCTTGGGACATTCACAGACGGATTTGTCCCTGCCTATTTTCGATAATCCGACGTTTGTGCCAATATTGCAGGAAGTTTGCCAATAGCTATTCTGCTCCTCTATAAACTGCTCACCTGCAAGCTGTCAAGATCTGCTGCAAGGGCGTCATAAACGTGGCATTTTGCACTCTCCCCTTGAGTAAACACTAAGGATTAAGCATTTACCTTGCTGAAGCAGGTATAAAACCATGGGCAGTGGGCTGCCGGGATCTCACTTGCCGTGTGTGCAGAGGGTCACCCAGACCTATTTTCAGAAGGCAGAAGGCGCCAAGTAAGTTGTGAACATGTTTCAATCTTTTTTTTAAATGAACCTCCCTGACATTGGATTAAGGGAGACAAAATGTTCACGGTGCTAACTTTTTCCAAGTGTTAAACGACGCACAACACTCTGGAATGCTCCATAGAAGGGGTCTGATGTTGCTGAAGAAAGGCCGGGAGTGCAAGGTGCTCCTGGAATGTCAGAGTGTGGTGGGTGGAAAGATCAGCCTCTCAGGAGAGCCACAGGGAGGAAGAAAGCACTGACTTGGTACAGAGAAGTCACCCAGGTGTGTGTGAGGTGTGAGTGTGCGTGTGTGTGTGTGTGGGGGGGGATGTTGAATACCGAAAGAAGTTCACGCTGCATGTCCTTCTGTAACATAAACAACAATTAAAATGGCTGGGTCAGGCATAACGTGTCTGCTGTTTCTTCTGATGTTTTTACAATGACTCCGTATCCCAGTGGGAGGGGAATACGTTGGTCTCGTGTAATTGCAAAAGGTTTATTTTTCAAATACCATGTTGTAGTACTTCTACACAATTTAATACCACTTTACATTTTTAATTTTATCCTGGATTACAAATGCAATTATTGTTTTTTGATATATTGTAGCACTCTCAATGCTGTGACGCCGATTCAAAATGGTGACAGAGTCGAAGGGAGGGGGGAAACAGATGGGAAGTTAGACTGTGGCTTCGTGTCATGTCAACTGCACCCTGTCTGAGGTATAGGGGGAGAGAATTCATGAGTTTACCATCAAACCTATAACTTCTGTCATCAAAGCTACACTGATGTGGGGGGTTCTCTGCGGTCATGGTGCCTTTCCGGTCAGATAATAAACATGCCTTGGTATTTCCCAATCTTTTGTGCAATGTTTCACTTCCCACGTTCAAGTTAACAGGTGACAATCGTTTTGAGCTTTAGTCTGTATAAAGAAACATTCTTGTGTATGTCGCAACTTCTTATTGTTTGTAACAGGCTCCCTGGAGAAGCTCTAGGTTGAATTAAAGCTTTAATGTGGAGCGAATTTGGACAGATGACTGGTGGTTGGTAACTTTGATCACTTTCCGGATGCAGGGCCTAAAAGAGTTGAAACATGTAGAAGTGAGGGAATCTGAAAGGAACCCAAGCATCTGTAAGGCCATCCTTAAGCTTCACTTAAGGACAATTTCAAAGGAAGGACACATTGCTGGTATTCAAGGGAAATCAATTTTGGGGATAATCAGGCCCATATTTATACCTTGTTAGCGCCTCATTTGCGTCATTTTTTTACACAAAAGCAGCGCAAACTTACAAAATACAATTGTATTTTGTAACTTTGCGCCGCTTTTGCATAAAAAAATGACGCAAATGCGGCGCTAAAAAAGTATAAATATGGGCCTCAGTCTCTTTGAGGTGATGGGAAAAAGAGTCAGACATCCATTTCTGCTTCTTCATTTTGATCCCATGATATGACTGTAGAGCTTTGTGGGTTTATCATGAAGTAAGAGGTGATGATCTTTGCCGGCTCTGGGATCCAATTAAGGTTTAACGATGTAAGGGTCTATGAATTAACATGGCTGGAATCAGTGATTTGGGCCAATAATTCCACCCAAGCACCATGCAACTAGAACATTTCATGCCTAGAATGGGAAGTAATGTGATGGCCCTTGAAGTATCATGCCATTTAATGCATGCACTAATTCAAGGCCCGTGTCCGCGCCTGAAACACTCCTGCTGAAAGCAGGAGCAATTCTTGTGCAGAAACACAGGAGGAGAAACGAGATGTGAGGTCACAACTAGTAAACATGGAATGGGATACACTTTTTACCCACTAGCAGATGTTACAAATTATTCAGTGTTTTTATAATTTAGCGACTGTCCGACATCAATGTGTCTATGCATTTAGTGGTCAGCCAGTTGGACGAATGAAGGCCCATATTTATACTTTTTTTGTGCCGCATTTGCGTCACTTTTTGACACCAAAGCAGTGCAAACTTACAAAATACAATTATATTTTGTAAATTTGCGTCGCTTTTGCATCAAACAATGACACAAATGCGGGGCATAAAAAAGTATAAATATGGGTCTAAACATTTTTAGTTTCTGAACTTCAAGGGTTCAACGAGTGATATCATGGATATGTGACATTTGCAACGTGAGCTGATATTAGAGTTTCTCTTAAATACTTAACCATATGATCTTCGAAAGCTGAATTTTTAATGCAATGATGTTTAAGTTGTCATGAATACATTTATTTGACCAAGCTTGAGAGGTTGGAGACTTGAAAGTTGTAAAGTTATTAATCCGTGAGCATTACATAGATTTCTAAAATATCAAGAGTGCTGTTGATCTACGGTGTTTAGAGGCAGCAAAGAGGTTGTCTACACTGTGCAAAGTCTATGTATTAATGTAATAGACATTGGTTTACATATAGCGTGGACACTACCACTTGAGTTGCAGACCCTTTTGTATTGAACTTTCAAGAGTTACAATAAATGTGAAAAAGTAACAATATGTTGGAGATAATTAATCAAAAGGAACTGGAAATGATACCTATGGAAGAGTAATTTGAATAGATGAGTCTCCTATAATATGTGGAAGTAGGTAGATATAAGGGCATTTCTGCTGCTTAATGGGTTGGTGTCTTCTCAGAACCCACCACCGACTTCTCCAACTAAATAGGCCTTGCATATAGATGCTTGAAAGGGTGGCCTGTTATTATTTGCACACGTAGAAGCATGAAGCAAAACATATTTTTCATAGCACTGTCCTCGCCTGGGGTAGCACCAACAGAAATGGAGCATGAATTGTGACAAAATAACTATAAATAGTGGGGTCCCATATAATATGAAAGAGGGACGTTAGGGATACGATTCGTGCACCTGTTTATGTCCTTATTGGTCAGGGCAAATGTATTTGTGAGTTTGCCACTGTCTAGTTATGCCCTCCTCAAGTGTCTTCCTTCGCCCATCATAACTGGAACAGTTGTAGAATTGCCACCTTAAGAATCACCTCTGTAACACAAGTTGTTAAGATCAGGTTCTGTGGCTCTTTGAAATTTTGATTGCATGTGGCTTTATCCCTTCCTCCCCTTCTTGTATCCTCCCATAATGATAGGTCAGTGTGTTGCAAGCAATAACGGCAACAAGGAAGAAATTACACAGTGAGAATATCTAGTCTGTGCAATAGGCTGCTCACAGAATATAATACTAATGCATGCAGTACATGAGCTAGAAAATGCTGTGGCTCCAAGAAACACGTTGCTTCTTTTTTTTGGAACACAATTGTATGTGCTTGGGTATGTTCTCCCTTTCAGCCTCATTAAACACACAGAAGATAAGGGATGCTTGCAGGTAGTCTAAGCCATTACAGTGGCTCAGTGTAGCATTGCAACCCATAGTTTTTTTTTTAGCTCACTTTGCACTCCAGACAGAGGCCTATCTTATGCAAATCAGTATTGACCCTGCACCTCATGGGTACAGTCCCTACCAAACTGCCAGGTGAGACCCCCTCCTGAACAGAAGGCAGGCAACCACAGCTTGTTAGACCTCATAAGTAACTTATAGCTTGGATTCTGTGAAACAGTAAGCAAAAGACCTATGATATTTCCTTGGCCACTAAGGGAATGACATCAAACACACAAAAGGCATTTGGGAGGAATGCTTGCAAAAAGGCTAAACCACTTGAAATCACTTTTAGTAGCATTCCTCCAACTCACTGTTCTTTTCTTCAGGCTCACCCAATGGAAGTTGGTCAGACTCTGGCATTCTGTAGGACCTGTCCCTTTTATTGATAAGGTGGAAGGTGGAGGCAGAAGGGAGAATAGGTGATAAATCTCCACCAAATGGAAGTTTATACAGAGTTAGGGGTGAATACAGAGCTGCATACACCAAAGAGTGGGACGGATGAAAGATTTTACAAGGTGACCATGAGGGAGATGTGTTTCATTCACTAAATGTCAGGAATAGCGTCTGGAGAACTGTTTTTTTTAATCCTGACTTTACCAAATTGTCGAATCCTGGCTAATTTAATTTGACCTTTCTGTGACTTGGTCCCTTATCTTCCCAAACCAGGAGTGCTTCGAGACACTTTGGGGGTCATTCTGACCCCGGCGGTCTTAGACCGCCGGGGCCAGGGTCTGCGGGAGCACGCCGACAGGCCGGCGGTGCCCCGCAGGGCATTCTGACCGCGGCATTAAAGCCGCGGTCAGACCGGCAACACTGGCAGTCTCCCGCCAGTGTACCGCCGCCCTATGGAATCCTCCAAGGCGGCGCAGCTAGCTGCGCCGCCGAGGGGATTCCGACCCCCCCTACCGCCATCCAGTTCCCGGCGGTCCGCCCGCTGGGAACCGGATGGCGGTAGGGGGGGGTCGCGGGGCCCCTGGGGGCCCCTGCAGTGCCCATGCCACTGGCATGGGCACTGCAGGGGCCCCCGTAAGAGGGCCCCTACAAGTATTTCACTGTCTGCTTGGCAGACAGTGAAATACGCGACGGGTGCAACAGCACCCGTCGCACCTTCCCACTCCGCCGGCTCGATTACGAGCCGGCATCCTCGTGGGAAGGGAGTTTTTCCCTGGGCTGGCGGGCGGTCTTTTGGCGACCGCCCGCCAGCCCAGGGAAAAACTTAGAATACCCTCCGCGGTCTTTCGACCGCGGAGCGGTATTTCGGAGGGGGAAGTCAGACTTAGAATTACCCCCTTTATGTCCTAGAATCAAGTGACATATAATAGCCTGAATGTTTACAAATGTTTACCTGTCTTTCTTATATTCATGCAGAATTCTAAGATGCGCCTGGTTCCTGCCCTACTCCTGGGGCCCCTAGGGCTTCTGATGGTCGCTACAGTGGCGGCAGCCCTTACAGAAGTCTCCGAGGAGGAACTAGTTCCGTTAATTGGAAACCGGCATGTCATAATGGATAAGAAGGCGACACCTCTCCTAAACATACCAAGGGGCAAAATGATCCTAGGTAAATACTTACATGTTATCATTGCAATTTAAAATTATTCTAAATATTCTTCCTGGTACTTAAGGGGGAAGGTAAAGCCAATCACGGAGAAGAAATATCAGCCAACTAAAGAAGGACTATGGGCCAGGTCCAGCAGGACTGACGTTAGTGCTGTAGCCAAGACACGGCAAATGAGCATGTCTTTATGGGTATTACCATGAGTTTAGAGGCAGTTCACTCCGTGGCAGGCATTGTATATGTGTTGTCATAGAGTATGTGGCCCAAGGACACACTATGCTCTTATCACAGGAGGAATTCATCCATAGCACTGCATGTGCTGGTGCAAAGGCAGACACTGACCAACACTTCCCTCACTTGAGCACAACATATTGGCATAAATACCACTAGCTTAGAGGTGTCCAACGTAGGTGAGTTAGGGCCATAACCAAGACAGATTTTCCTGTAACACTAGGTACGTTTAAATACAATGAATCCAATAGAACTCATTTACATTGTCTTTACATAATTTTGAAACGTTAGGTCTGACCCTCCTGACACAGGTGGTCATTCAGGTTGGTGGGAAGGGCCAGTAAAATCTAGGTTGTGCTTTGTACAGTTACTTATGCCTGGGGGACTGAACCAGGGAAACAGAGTGGCCGGTGAAAGAGAAGACCTATGAAACAATAACTAACAGTACTAGATATTGACATGCCTGGTTTTTAATTAGATCAAAGAGATGCATGCTAAATGGAACTGATCTACTATTTAGTATTTGAAAGGGTGAACTCGAAATTGTCACCTTTGCCTGTTCGGCACTGAACAGGGTCAAAATATAGCACTCTCCCTTCTGCTCCTCATACCTCAACCAGGCTCTTTCCACTGTCTTCCTCTCACTTCTTTCTCTTCCTTGATCTGGCCAACCACTCATCGCCAACTTTTCGAATGTGCCACCTATACGCTGCTTTTTGTTTATCATATTGTATTCTGAGGTTTTGAATGGGGCAGGATACAAGAGCTTCTAAGCACTTTCTTCTAAAAAAATTAACCAAGGAGCAGGAACGACCTGGAACGTAAGTGAGTAAGGTTGCTTAAAAAAGCCACATTAAAAGAGTCCTCTAAATTATGCCAATGAGGATGGAAATGTTCTAGCGACTAAGGGTCCCAATTGAAGTGGTGTGGTAAACCTGACAAGAGGGCAAGTAGGTTTTCCATCTGAACTGGGATTACAATTGTTGCATAATTCACGCAGTGAACTACAACTGTTGCCCTGTGCAAATTTCTCTGGTTCAAACGTGGCAACATTTGTACAGAACAAAAAGTCAAGATTCTCAGTTTTCAGCTCAAAAAGGGGGAAGACGTATGCAGCTTTACCACGTTTTGCCCCCAATCTGACACACAGAACTCGGATCGGGGCATGATAACGCATTGTGTAAAACCCAAGCCCCTCCCAATTCCCCAAAGCTGACTCACCGGGTGAGGATTTCCACCATTTTTCAACCATAAATTCCTCTTCCAAGAGTGAAAAGTATGGCAGTTGGGCATCTTCCTGCAGGTGTACAGTTAAGGGGAACAGCCCTACACGCCTTCTCTGTGGGATTATCTGCGAAAAGGGTAGGTGTAAGCCTGGGAGTCATCGCCTTACTCTTTTTAGGGTTGCAGGCCCACATTGGGACTGAAACCCCAGAGGGATATCACCAAGCAGAGGGATATTCAGTGTCATCGTGAGTGATCATAGCTGCTGCTGGGCTGGGTACAGTGAAGTGGTTTTTCACTGGATGACACCTTTTAAGAGCGTCCTGTCCAGTGGGGTTGGGGGTTGCGGGTTAAATGACGATATATTGCTTCTATAGTGTCTCGCCTGGTTTTTCAATTCCTCACATGTTTACTTAGTTCCTCCCCCACAGATCTCATTCTAACCTTTCACTCTTTCTGCATTTCTCGCTCTCTCCTTCTGTTCCCCCGCTTCCCTCGCTCTGCCCATCCATCCCTCCATATGCCTTACTTTCTCCTTTCAGTCCATGAGCATCTCTTGCTCTCTCCTTCTATCTCCTCTCAATGTCTCTTAATCTAGTGCATTAACCACTTTCTCCCACGCCAGCGTCAACATAGCTCGCTCTCCCTCCTTTCAATGCTCTGCTTGTCTCGCTCGGTCCCTTCACCCCTTTTACGTTTTCATTACTCTCTGCCTTCACTTTCTCTGAACGTGCTATAGCCACTCTTTACTCGCTACACACGATTCACTCGCTCACCTCACCACATTCATTGGTCTCCTTTTTTCTCCCTCGGCAGATCTCATACTCTCTTTAAACCGATGCCTCTTTTCTTTCACCTATATTCTTGTCTCACCTCACTCTCTCACATTACTTTTACTGCACGTCTGAATCCCTCCCAACACTTCGTTTGCACGCCTTAGTTTTGTCTCACTCTCTTTGCAAATCTAGCTCTCTTCTTTGACTTCCTCCAAGTGTCTCCTTCTCTCTTCCATTCCCTTTGTATGTGTGAGACCCTCTCACGTCTCTGCGTGCCCCTCTCTTAGCGTTTCTTCCTCTTCATAAACTTGTCTCTGCTTTTACTGCCCCCCACATGCTAAATACTCAGTTTTCACATATTCTGCCCATCTCCCTCCCTCCCTTTTCTTCCTCGTAGGCCTCGAACTCTCCTTTTCCTACGTGCGACTGTCTGCCTCTCTTTCCTTTCACTCAGGCTACCAATATGCAAAAAACGCTCTTCATTTTGAAAAAACGGACTGACCAAGATCATCGTACTCTGAAAGCAAACAGGCTTGGGGTGACTATACGATGCCGATCCCCTTAAGGACCTCTAGCAGATATTAAAGTATTCTGAAGGTGCATTCTCTAGGCTGGAGGGTCATCATTTCCATAATCGAATTAGGCATTAGGAAGGGCTGGAGATGGCAATAACCACGGTTAAAGGTCTGAACCCGAAGTCAAGGGCCTATAACAAGGGTGAGAGCCTTTAACAACTGTTATAGCCCAATGCAGATGGGCTATAATGCTATTAGAACATTCCACCCACTGATCCTTTCCAGGTACAAAACCTGGGCGAACAGAGATTTCTATAGAATCTACAGTATCACCGGCTCTCATTGTAAAAATGTCACCCACATTTCCTGGAAAGGTCACTTGGCTGTTAAAGACACTGGGAAAACGAAAGTGGCCAGTTTGGAACTTGGGGTTCTCTTTTTGTCTTCAACTCACCGTCTTCTGTGGACTGCCAATAACACTACAAACCAATGGGAAAATAGCTTCTGCTCACAAACATTTCCATCATACAATTCTCTCGTGGGCCTTTCCTAGTGAGATAGGGACTCATTTCAAAATCCATCGCATAATTTGCCAATTTATTGGGAATATTATACTGAAAACAAATAATATATGTGTGTATTTGAGTCTTCAGGGATGCACCTGTTGGAGAGTTCACGCCTCTTTGCAACTCTGCTCATCACCTATCCGACTCCCACAAGAATCCAAAAACGTTCTTCTTTGAGAAGGATGAGGCAGGCACCTCATCACTGCAAAGAGAAAAGTGTTTATTACGGAATGTAATGCGTCATGGCCATCCCGTACGTTCTGGCACCAGATAGAGGCCTTACCTGGGGCCGAAAGTAAACAAAAGAGCGGCCATACTAGTTGCATAGCATCAATATGAACAACACAAAGGATATATTGTGATTGACAAAACATATATGAGCACGTGATTGCAATAGCAATCAGACTTTCCAGTTGGGAAAGTGATTCATACATCCAAATTCAGTACAGTACCTCCCAACAATCTAAGAAAATCATGATATATTGGTTTTTATAAGTAGGTTAACACAATACAGTGAATACCAACATCACTACCCAGCAACACACATGGTGTGATGAAATCCTGGCCATGGCTCACTTTATTTTCCCTCCTTTGTACCAATGCACAACATTCTGCAGAACTAAGAATTTTCCAACAGCACCATACCATGAATGAATGGCTGATGAGGAGCATGAAGAGATTGCAATGTACTTGGGGCATATTTAAGAGCCCCTAGCGCCACCGGAGAGCACTTTTCGTGACGCTCTGGTGGCACTAAGCATTGCTCCATAATTACAAAGAGGTGTAACGCCACTTTTTTGTGGCGTTACGCCTCCTTCTAAATATAGGCCCCTCCGATGCAGTTTTCTGCGTCAGAGGGGCATGCAATGGGTGTTCCACAGCAACAACCATTTCTTTTGACGCTGCCCCAGATTTACGAGTTGTCATAAACCTGAGGCACTGCCAAAAACTAACGCCATCCCAGGTGTGGCGTAACATGGCAAAATGAGGAGGAATGCTTTTATTCCTCCTCGTTTTTTGCTTTTTCTATATGTGCTGCTCACATAGAAGAAGCAAAATGCCATAGAAGATTGTTTATGTGCAGGAAGGGACACCTTCCTGCACATAAACAATCATTCAAAATGATGCTTTGGTACTTCTATGTGTGCTGCATTTTGCAGCACACATAGAAGTGCCAAATCACCATTATAGATTGTTTATGTGCAGGAAGGGACGCCTTCCTGCACACAAACAATCTACCCCCTCAACGCAGACATCCTTGCACTATAGTGCAAGGATGCCTGCGTTGGCACTAGGTAGCTTAATTCAGCACCAGCGCAGGGGGAAATGCAGGGGTGGGCCGTATTTCTCTAATTAAGGCGCACCCCTGCGTTTTTAAAGTGGCGCAGCGTGGCGCTGCTATTTTTGTTGCAGCACTGTGCTGCGTCACTTTAAAATAAATATCGGCCTAGGTGTGGTAACTGTCAGCTGGTGGTAAGCGAGCTCAGTGCATCTAGCTCCTGTTGCAGAGATCTGTGTGTCACCTTCCTTCCATGTGAAATCAATTGAATAACTACCATTGAATTGGGCTGAAAAATCTATTACTTTGAGAGACTAATCGACTTGATGATTTGCATACATGGTTCTATCAGTTTAAATCCCTAGTTTGTGCCTGACACTTGGAAATACTCTAGTTTTATGTGCTTGTTGGTGTTCATTTGATAATTGTAACTTTAAATTGAACAACATGATCTTGATGGAAAATGCCCGTGGTTTTTCGTAGGAATATATGCAAGCTGATGTGCAGACAAGAATACATGTCACTGATTGCAATCTCTACAGTACACTTGAATTATTGTAATAAATGTAGCCTTTGTTGTTCCTTTTCACAGAATACTTCCCAAAAGACTGCAGAGACGCTTACTTGCGTGGCCAAAGAAGCAGTGGACTCTACGTCATTAAGCCAAAATTTGGTCCCCCGCTGATAGTCTACTGTGATTTGCTCACAGATGGAGGCGGCTGGACAGTTCTACTGCGAAACAACCGTGATGAACAATTGCAGTGGTCCCAACCATGGGACTTCTATAAATTTGGGTTTGGGAATCCGACGGGCAACCACAGGCTCGGCAATGAGTTTATTTACCTCCTAACCAGGCAGAATGGATTCTCCGTCCGGTTCTCAATTGTTGACTCAAAAGGGCAAACCCGTAATGCTGACTACCATAGCTTTAGAGTGGATAGTGAGAGGAATGGGTATGCTCTGCGCCTGGGAGACTATTCCGGCAATGCTGGTGATGCACTTACTGTCATGAATGAAACCGGGGTCCACGACAACATGAAGTTCACTACCAACGACTTGGATAATGACAGGTGGAAACGCAACTGTGCTGAGGAGAATGAAGGTGGCTGGTGGTATGACAGCTGCCAGTCTGCCCTCCTCAGTAGTGATTTGGGTATTTATTGGTCTGGGTTATGTGATCGGTCTAATCCTTGCAGGTCAGCCACAATAATGATCCAACCCAACAAAAAAAATTGTGAGGCTGACAATAATCCAAATGTTGGGGTACCTCCCGTCCACCTACCCAAAATGCAGTGAGTCTCCTGACAACATTTGGACATCTAGTGACCAATCACACTGTGAATCCAGATGAACTTTCCAGTCACATCAGAGAGTGGGAGACCACATTCATTTATTGGCTTGGGAATTTTTAGAAAATGTTAGAAAATGTACAATTGCCTTACACAAGTGCAAAAGTCCTCACCATATAAAAATTGGGTAATGATCACTTCATGGGCAACTGCACAGTCCACTCAATGGTGAAATCATTTAAGAATTTAAGAATGCCGATATATCCTGTAAGAAAGACATTACCACAAAACATTGCTTTATCGCAGTTTGTGTGTTCTGAACACTTCACAGCTTACCTCGTTTACACGTTGTTGTATAATTCAAAAAATCCACTGTGGGTCGATGCCATTATTTGTAAAAGTGTGTTTCCCTTTCCTTGTTTGTGAATTTTCCTTCGTGTGAGCCATAAGTAGAGCTCTGGCAAGAAAATAAATGGATTTGTCAACTGTGTACATAATTAAGAGGATGTTTCAGCACTTGCAGTAAAAGTTACTTAGTTGATTAACTGTAGATGGCTTAGAAACTCAATAAATGAGCACATTTGAGGTCTGCCTCATGTTTCTTCATTTGAATGTAATGTGAGTTGTCTTTGAAAAGTATTGTGGTGGTGGAAACAGGCTTGTTAGTGTGTTTTGTTTGTACTGATTTTTTCTAGAATTGAGGATGGGTTTCCAGGTCAAAATTATTAATCTCCAAATTACAAACTATTGATGTGCATCCATTGGTATCGTGTGGGTAGTATGGCGGAGGGAGGATTTGCACAGATAATTCTACCAGTACAAATCCCCAGTCTCTAAATAGTGTTCCTGACAATATGATGAAGCACACCAAGAGTGATGTTGGGTTAAGCGCATAAAGCAAGGATGCACAATGTAGTCCCATAAGGTCCTGATTCATATCAGCTTCGCGGGAAATCCAAATAAAATAGAAATCCCTATGATGAAACTGGATGAAAACTTACAAGGTCAGGGGTTATCTTGAAAATCAGGCATGGGGCCGACCATCTTGGATCTACATTGGACACACTTGCCTTGTAGCATTGCTACATGTTCATTCAATGCTAACATGTCTTATCTCTTCAGTGGTTGTCCCCTTTGGCTCCAAATTATTCATTTAGTGGCAATACTTCTGTATTAGAGGTTATTCCCTGAAGCACTTTAATATTGAGGACAAGCAAAGACGGACTGGCTTCAACGCATGAGTTAGATGTGAACACCGTCTTGAATGTTGCGACAAACCATTGGGCCCTCAAGACTCATGAACTCAGGAGAACACATTAGCTGGCCGAGTCTATATTTTTCTAAGATATGAAATGGAGTCTGGTGAGTTAATATAAGGTCAAAGGTCAAATTTAACTTTAACATTTCGTAGAAAAGGCATTTGCCTCAGTGAATAGAGTTTATAGCTCGATAGATTCAAAAGAGCAAAGGCAATGGAAGGTTTCCCATGTGGAATAAAGTATGAATGGGTGCAATGAGTGAACCGGAATTATTTGGCATTATTCTCTGCAGGCTGATTTTAAATAACGTGCCCCAGATATGCATGCAATATTAAAGGCATATTTACATTGTTTTGACGCTGGGCAGCACCACAAGCCTTCTTACTGCGCTATCCTCCATCAAAAGAAAAGTGCAGGAATGAGCCTTATGTACAAGATACAGCACATTTCTGTCCTTTTCCCCCGTGCTGGTGCACAATGAGCTGCCATGCGCCAAATCAGGCACCCTTGCATCAGGGTTCAAGGGTGTCTGCGTTGCGGGGATGATTGTTTTTGTGCAGGAAGGGACGTCTTCCGCCACAAAATCAATCACCAGAGGCATTGTCCTCTTTCTAGGTCTCCTGCAAAATAGAGGAGAAATAAAAGTATTTCTCCTTGTTGTGCCACCTTTCTCCTGCTTTTAATGCATTCCCAGGTTTACAAATACTTGTAAATCGGGGAATGTGTCAAAATCCATGGGTGTTGCGTGCAAACACGCTCTGCAACACCCATTGAACTCTACAAGGCCATGTAAAGCCAAGTAAAATTGCTTCGGTGGCCTGGTAGATTTGGGCTTGTAGCTTGCATTGTTGGTGCGTCAAAAAAGTTATGCAATGGCGACGCAAGCCGCTTGTGAATATGGTGCTTAACTTATAAGATTGTGGTGTCAACATCAACTGGGTTGATGCCTAGCCTATAAAAAGAAACACATGGATAATACTTAAGCCCAAGTCTATAATAAAAAATGATTAATTAATCAAGATACTAACAGGTTCCATCTATGAGCGTGCAGTTCGCAGATGTATTTGTACTTTTGTTTAGGAGTTTTGCACCAGTACATGTTGAATCACGAAGAAATGCACTGATATTAAAGAGCGGGTATTGGTGCTCGAGGCAAATGGATTATCGGTAGCGATCTATAGGCGGGTAACTTTGCTTTTCTGTCTTGGCGTCCAGGAAAAACGTTTCCAAACCACGGTGAAAAGTGAAAACTCCATTTGCCCTGCTGTGCCATCAGTGTAGAATTTTATCCTTCCACATTCCCTAAAAGTATGAATAAGCCCCAAGCTTTTATACAACGATGTAACCATGCCAGGGGGTCGCATGAAAGGGGATGTGAAATTGAGCAGACCTCTAATGAAAGCTTCCAACACTAGGCTCATGCTCATCAGTTTTAAAATGTTGATATCATTGGCTGAACAAAAAAATCAAAATACAGGAAAACAAACATGTATAGGAGTCACTATAGGCGGAGCAAAGATGATTACCGGGTAAACGGTCACTGGCCCCTCCCCCTGGACACAGCGCGGAAGGACAGACGTCAGATTACAGCAAACATGGAGATGGCGTTCGCGCTAGGCTGAGTTGCACTCTGTGTCTCCCACGGTTCCCCCCGCTGCTGCCAGTATCGGACTAGCTTTGGTTGTTTTGGCGGTGTGGAATTACCAAGCGCACGGAGTGAGACGTGTATGCAGTTGGTGGTATTGTAGGAGGCTGGACTGGCTTGTAGTGAGTACCAAGGGGTACTTACACCTTGCACCAGGCCCAGGTATCCCTTATTAGTGTAGAGGGGTGTCTAGCAGCTTAGGCTGATAGAAAAGGTAGCTTAGCAGAGCAGCTTAGGCTGAACTAGGAGACGAGTGAAGCTCCTACAGTACCACTAGTGTCATATGCACAATACCATAAGAAAACACAATACACAGATATACTAAAAATAAAGGTACTTTATTTTTATGACAATATGCCAAAGTATCTCAGTGAATATACACAAGATATATGTACACAATACCAAAATATGCAGTAATAGCAATAGAAAACAGTGCAAACAATGTATAGTCACAATAGAATGCAATGGGGGCATATAGGGATAGGGGCAACACAAACCATATACTCTAGAAGTGGAATGCGAACCACAAATGGACCCCAAACCTATGTGACCTTGTAGAAGGTCGCTGGGACTGTAAGAAAACAGTGAGGGTTTGAAAAATAGCCCACCCCAAGACCCTGAAAAGTGGGTGCAAAGTGCACCTAAGTTCCCCAAAGAGCACAGAAGTCGTGATAGGGGAATTCTGCAGGAAAGACCAACACCAGCAATGCAACAACAATGGATTTCCAGACGAGAGTACCTGTGGAACAAGGGGACAAAGTCCAAAAGTCACGATCAAGTCGGGAGTGGGCAGATGCCCAGGAAATGCCAGCTGTGGATGCAAAGAAGCTGCCACCAGATGGTAGAAGCTGAGGATTCTGCATGAACGACAAGGGCTAGAAACTTTCCCTTTGGAGGATGGATGTCCCACGTCGTGGAGAGTTGTGCAGAAGTATTTTCCCGCAAAAAGACCACAAACAAGCCTTGCTAGCTGCAAGGGTTGCGATTAAGGTTTTTGGATGCTGCTGTGGCCCAGTAGGGACCAGGAGTCGCCAATTGCGTGAGGAGACAGGGGGGGCGCCCAGCAAGAGAAGGAGCCTACTCAGAAGCAAGCAGCACCCACAGAAGTGCCGGAACAGGCACTACAAAGTGGAGTGAATCGGTGCTCACCCGAAGTTGCACAAGAGAGTCCCACGCCGCCGGAGGACAACTCAGGAGGTCGTGCAATGCAGGTTAGAGTGCCGGGGACCCAGGCTTGGCTGTGCACGAAGGAAATCCTCGGTGAGTGCACAGGAGCCTAAGTAGCTGCAAAAGACGCGGTTCCCAGCAATGCAGTCTGGCGTGGGGAGGCAAGGACTTACCTCCACCAAACTTGGACTGAAGAATCACTGGACTGTGGGAGTCACCTGGACAGAGTTGCTGAGTTCAAGGGACCTCGCTCGTCATGCTGAGAGGAGACCCAGAGGAGGCAGACTACCCCCACAGCATGCACCACCAGGAAAACAGTCGAGAAGGCGGCAGGATCAGCGTTACAATGTCGCAGTAGTCGTCTTTGCTACTTTGTTGCAGTTTTGCAGGCTTCCAGCGCGGTCAGCAGTCGATTCCTTGGCAGAAGGTGAAGAGAGAGATGCAGAGGAACTCTGATGAGCTCTTGCATTCGTTATCTAAGGAATTCCCCAAAGCAGAGACCCTAAATAGCCAGAAAAGGAGGTTTAGCTACCTAGGAGAGAGGATAGGGTAGCAACACCTGAAGGAGCCTATCAGAAGGAGTCTCTGACGTCACCTGCTGGCCCTGCCACTCAGAGCAGTCCAGTGTGCCAGCAGCACCTCTGTTTCCAAGATGGTAGAGGTCTGGAGCACACTGGAGGAGCTCTGGGCACCTCCCAGGGGAGATGCATGTCAGGGGAGTGGTCACTCCCCTTTCCTTTGTCAAGTTTTGCGCCAGAGCAGGGCTGAGGGATCCCTGAACCGGTGTAGACTGGCTTATGCAGAGATGGGCCCCATCTGTGCCCATCAAAGCATTTCCAGAGGCTGGGGGAGGCTTCTCTTCCCCAGCCCTGACACCTTATTCCAAAGGGAGAGGGTGTAACACCCTCTCTCTGAGGAAGTCCTTTGTTCTGCCTTCCTGGGCCAAGCCTGGCTGGACCCCAGGAGGGCAGAAACCTGTCTGAGGGGTTGGCAGCAGCAGCAGCTGCAGTGAAACCCCGGGAAAGGTAGTTTGGCAGTACCCGGGTCTGAGGTAGAGACTCGGGGGATCATGGAATTGTCTCCCCAATGCCAGAATGGCATTGGGGTGACAATTCCATGATCTTAGACATGTTACATGGCCATGTTCGGAGTTACCATTGTGACGCTATACATATGTCGTGACATATGTATAGTGCACGCGTGTAATGGTGTCCCCGCACTCACAAAGTCCGGGGAATTTGCCCTGAACAATGTGGGGGCACCTTGGCTAGTGCCAGGGTGCCCACACACTAAGTAACTTAGCACCCAACCTTTACCAGGTAAAGGTTAGACATATAGGTGACTTATAAGTTACTTAAGTGCAGTGGTAAATGGCTGTGAAATAACGTGGACGTTATTTTACTCAGGCTGCAATGGCAGGCCTGTGTAAGAATTGTCAGAGCTCCCTATGGGTGGCACAAGAAATGCTGCAGCCCATAGGGATCTCCTGGAACCCCAATACCCTGGGTACCTCAGTACCATATACTATGGAATTATAAGGGTGTTCCAGTATGTCAATATGAATTGGTGAAATTGGTCACTAGCCTGTTAGTGACAATTTGTACAGAGAGAGCATAACCACTGAGGTTCTGGTTAGCAGAGCCTCAGTGAGACAGTTAGGCACCACACAGGGAACACATACATATAGGTCACAAACTTATGAGCACTGGGGTCCTGGCTAGCAGGGTCCCAGTGACACATAACAAACATACTGAAAACATAGGGTTTTCACTATGAGCACTGGGCCCTGGCTGGCAGGATCCAAGTGAGACAGTGAAAACACCCTGACATACACTCACAAACAGGCCAAAAGTGGGGGTAACAAGGCTAGAAAGAGGCTACTTTCTCACAGGTATATTTTGTTTTTTGTGCATCTTTGCAACACTTACATTCACCATAATCAGCGGTGGGTAAAGATCAAAAAGGTAAGGACATCTGAATGCAGATTGTTCTTAAAGGGACGCCCGAGGGGGGCAAGGTTACGCCCTGCATGGGTATTCAGTGGTGTGCTGAAGGGCGCAGTTAAATTATTAAAAAGAGAAGTTGGATATTGGCAAAAGACGATTCAAAGGATTGGTAAATTAATTGGGATCTGGCTTTGGTTTATGGTGACAGAAATGGCGCCAAAGAATGTAACAAATATGGCAGACAAACCAGAGGGGCACTCCAAACGCGCATGGCAAAAGAAGGTAGTGATGGCCGTTTAGCCGGGAAGCGGCTTACAGGAGGATCAAGTAAGATAGGCTGTAAGACCAGTGGCGGAGCTGGGGCTGGGGCTGTGAAGGACGGGAAGGACCAGTTTAGAGGGGTCCAGCCTGAAAATAAGATAAAAGACAGAACTCAGAATAAAACACAGCCAATCATAACTGACTTCTTGACCTCTGGGGACCAGGGGAGTGGCGCAGTGAGTCCTATCCTCCTCTCTAAGGATGTCCCAAATATTGTGGAGGAGGCCCTTGGGGGTGCATGCCATGGTTAGAAGGGCTTATGTGCTGGCAATAGGCTTGCTGAGAGCAGCCCAGACTTTAATAAACCACAGGGTTGCGGGGAGGGGCGAGTAGATAAAACAAGGAACCCGAAGCGACAGTTGATGAAGTCTGAAAACCCCACCACACTTAATATTATGCGAGAACAAGAAGAAAGGGAAGAAAGGGTAAAAGACACTTGAAATTTGATGAAAGAATGCCCTGAAACTCATTGCGGAAAAGGGATAGAGTGGGAAAAGGAAAGGACTGCAGCAGGGGAGGATGTGGCCAAAGACTGGACATTTGAGACCAGAAAGGCGGAGAATGATAGGAAGAATATCGAATGGTCTAAGGATGGAGGAGATCAATTCTATTCACTAACGGAGGACTCAGAAGCAGCTAGCAGTGGATGTGATCTGAGTGAGGAGGATGGGAGTGTTTCATAGACGGCTGAGAGTTTATCCTCAGTTGTGGGGCCCATGGTGAGGCCGCAGCGGCGGTACTGTAAGCGTATAAAGTCCAGAACCGGCTCGGTTGTCATCGGAGATTCTCCAGAGGGGTGTGCTGCAACGCTGAAACGGGACTACTCAGGAATTAGATTGTCACAATCCGGGAAAGATCCCAGGTTCCCCAAAGATACAGTTCTGATTCCCAATTCAACTGTGGGTGAAAATTGCCCAGATGAGCACATAAACAATATGGCTAGTGCAGACACAAAAATGTTACATTTGATATATGGTACTGTAAAAGAACAGCAAACGGAGACAGGGGCAGAGAGTTGAAGAGCATGAATGGCCACCAAACAATTACAGGTTACAGTTCGTAAGATAGCCAAATCCTGTGCTGAAATAGAAGAGAAGTTAAATACTGTTGAGAGTCGAACCTCGGTGGTCGAGGGAGAGGTGGTGGCTCTGAAGGAGCATGTGGAGACTCAAGGTGGACAATTAACAGATGTCATGTGGAAACTGGAAGACTTTGAGAACCGGCAGAGAAGAAATAATCTACGTTTCTTGAGGATATAGGAAGGGGCAGAGGGAAATTATATTAGGGCATTCATGATTAAGTTGTTACGCAGTGCCTTTCCAGAGCTTGTAAATTGGGATTGGGAGACAGAAATTCAAAGGCTTCATAGATTTCCTCTGGGCAAGCGAGGGGGGAATCACAACCTCGGGTCTAAACATCCCAGGGCCATCCTGTTTTTTTTTGTTGATTTTTTGTTGAGGCAAACTATCTTTGAGAAAGCCCGCCCTGATGCCCCTCGCTGTGCTGAGAATATAACTTTTTTTGTACAGCCTGATTACTGTCACATCACAGTGGAGCGTAGGTGGCGGTTACGACAGCTGAGTAAACCTTTTCAGGACAGGGGAGGGGAGACTTTTCTGTTGGCTCCCGCAAGGGTGAAAACGGTGGTTAATGGGAAAGTTAGGATGTTTACATTTGAAGTTCAAGCAAATGAATATCTGATGGAATTGAAGGTATAGATGGCGTTGGCTAACGTTCAGAGAACCAAAGGTTTCCCCCCTCTTCTCTCTTACATTTTTATTTCTGGATCATGGCCAGGGGGATAAAAATGAATGGTCAAATGAAGCGTGGCTGCTCGGGGAGGGGTTTTGACCGGTATCGAGGGTTTCCATCATTCAGGCCAGCCGTGGTCTGATTGCTCATTTGGTGGGGGGCGGGGGAGGTTGGGCGGGGAGAGGCTGGGAGGAGCAGGATGCAGAGGGGGGGAGCAGGGTTGGGGAATGGGGGTTTGGAAGTGGGGGTAGGGTGGGAGGGTTGGGATTGGGTGGGTATAGAAAGAAAAAAGAAAAAGAAAGAGGAGATGGTTTGCTTGAGGTTAAAGGAGATGAAAGAGAGAAAAGAGATGTTCATGGTGCAAAAAAAGGCAGAGGGATGGTGTTTGAAACATAAAGAAAGATATAAGGGTGGAATTAAGAAAACTGAAATATGGGCATATCTGCAGGAAAGTAAGTTTAAGGGGTGAATGACTATATTGCGAATCGTATCAATTAATATTTGTGGCTTAAAAAATCCCCGGAAAAAGCAAAAAATGGCTGAAGATCTGAAGACTCCCAGGGCTGATATATATTGTTGACAGGAGACACATGTAGAATATAGGAATAGAGGGGTGTTAGGTTTACTAGGTATGAGAATGGTAGTCTGCACTGAACAGAATGTCAAGACCAGAGGGGGGTGGCAATTTTAGATGGGAGTAACAGATTGAAGTTTATAAGGCAGGCGGCAGACAGAAATGGAAGATGGGCAACCGTAGAGTGCAATTATAGTAAGGGATGTTTTACCCTGTGTTCTATATATGGTGCAGTTATGGACGACCCAGCCCTGATTGATTTTCTGTCAGTGGAATTTGCGGAAAGGCCCTCTCCTTATATTCTCTGTGGAGATTTGAATTTTAATGGGTCTTGGGATGGACAAAGGGATCTGTTTAATATTACTCCTAAGAGGTACTGTGGTCATAAACCCCAGGTATTTAAGGCTTTGCTTAGTTTACAGAAAGAGCTAGGGCTGGTGGACGCTTGGGTAAAGCTTCGGGCACCGGACCCTTGGTATACATATTATTCTGCTCCCCATGCGAAGCTGGCTCGACTGGATTATTTCTTAATACCTTCCGAATTAATAGCAGGGGGTGGCATGGAATTGTATCCATGGTTTATGGCAGACTATAATCCATTAATATTAGAAGTCGATCTGGATGGCTTTGAACATAAGATGAAGAAGTGGACTTTTGAGAGAGGGCTTCTTAATGACTATTATAGTTATATGAAAAATTGGATAAAGGAATTTTTAGAATTTAATCAGGGGACTACCCCGCTGGAGATGGTTTGGGACGCCTTGAAGGCCGGGATACAGGGGGAAACTCTGAGCTTTAGTCTCAGGGGACAGAGGTATGCTCAAGCTTTGATGAAAGAGGCATATATAAAGCTTAGAGTAGCAGAAAACCAGCTGACTTTGGTTATTGAGAGGGGGGAAGAAATAAATACTGCTGTGGAGCAGATTACTATCGCAAAGGCTGCAATTAATGAAATTTCAGCGAAAGAAATTGCAGAAAAATATCTTGCCAAGCGCTCCAAAAGCTATGAATATAGTGAGAGGTCTGGTCATTTGTTGGCAGTACGTGCATGCCACAAGGCAGCAGCCGGGGTCATTAGGGAAATTAGAGACCAGCAAGGACGAATTATGGTAGATAGCAATAGGATTAGGGAGGTGTTTCGGAAGTATTATGCTGAGCTTTATAAACCGGCCCCCTCTTTTACAGCAATGCTCAGGTTCTTAAGTACCATTAAGATCAGTAAACTTCTGGAAAAAGAGCAGGGGGCTCTAAAGGAGTGTATTAGTATTGGGGAGTTAGAGGATGCAATGTGGGGACTCTCTGCGGGTAAAGCTACTGGTCCCGACGCAATCCCCCTAGAATTTATAAATGCTTTAAAGTACAATTGCTACCTCTGATGGTGGAATTATTTACCCAGCTGTAAAATGGCAGTAAAACCCCTCCATCTTGGGCTTTGGCGATATAGTAGTATTCTTGAAGAAAGGGAAGACACCACAGAATCCGGGCTCATATCGACCAATCACATTGATAAATAGTGATGTTAAAATGTACTCAAACATTTTTGTAGCTTGGCTGTCTATGGTTATTGGGAAGCAAGTAGTACCAAATCAGCATCGGTTTATCCCCGGGAAAGATACCACTGATCATATTAGGAGGGTTATTATGCTTTTAGATGCAACAGAGGTGGCGGAAGAACCTATGACTGTTGTGTAGCTGGATGCGGAGAAAGCTTTTGACAGAGTGAACTGGGATTATTTGTGGCAGATTATGGAAGTCTACGGTCTTGGGGGAAAACTTCTCTCGACAATTAAAGCCATTTATAACTCTCCTGGTGCACGGATACAGGTAATGGGAGGGCAATCTGATCACATCCAAATAGGGCGTGGCACTAGGCAGGGATGTCCATGTTCTCCATTGCTGTTTGCAATAAATATTGATCCCCTGCTTAGACGGGTAGAAGGGAATCCTGTTATTCCGCCAGTCCACAGGTTGGGATGGGACACAAAGGTCCTGGCGTATGCTGGCGATACAGCTATTATAACCGCCAACCCAGATGCAGCATTGAGAGAAATAGAGGAGGAGGCAAGCAAGTTTGGGAAGTTCTCCGGGTATTCACTAAATAAAGAGAAAACCCAGCTAACATGACTACACAGGACATTCGCAGGGTGGACCATGCTGTGTATTTCGGCATTGATACTGTCTCGAGGGTGGAAGAGATAGTCTGTATAAATTTGGACCTGATATTAGGAAAAGCCAAGCAGGATTTTAACAGATGGAATAACCTACATATGTCTAAAATGGGGAGATGCAATATGGTTAAAATTATTTTTCTCCCCAAGCTGGTGTATCTCTTTCGGGCAATCCCACTGGCTTTTAAAAAATAACGGTTTAAGGAGATAGATCGGTTAGTAATGAGGTTTATATGGGCATGTAGTAAGTGCAGAAGGACGAGCAAATGTATGTCTTTATCTAGAGAAAAGAGGGGGTGGGCTCTCCCGAACCTGAAACTGTATCAGGTGGCAGCGGCTTTCCAATATATGTGCCCATTGTTGGTGGGGAAATATGGTGAGACAGGGGCAGAATACTTCCCAAATATCTATGAATTGCTGATTGATCCAATAGCTAATGGGGGCTTGCTAGCCTTCATGGAACCCAGGTATTATAAGAAAGTACGGTTTAAGGTACTGAAAGCCGCCTATAAATGCTGGCGACCATGGCGGAAAATGACAGGACTTGGGCGGTTTAACCGCTATACGTTGATAGATAATAACCCTTCCTTGCCAGGGATATTGAAAGATTGTTATTTTGCTAAATGGGCCCTCCTGGGGATACGAAGGCTAGGCGATTTTTACAACAGGTCCGGGGTCAAGTCATTTGAGGATCTTCTGGAGCAGTTTGGATTGGAGCAGAGAGATTTTATCAAGTTTCTGCAGATAAGAGATTTCTTGAGCTAAAAAGCTGGTGGGGGGTACAGGGGTTTGCAACGAATACTCTTTTGGAGAATATAATTGAAAGTATATCAATAAAATCTATCTATTCAATGCTTATGTCTGAACAATCCAATGCCCTTGAGAAATACAGTAAGAAGTGGGATAGTAATTATAGCAAGGGTGGTATTAGATTCTATGAATCCCTGGAGCTTGGGCATACTATATTACTGTCTTCAGCACAACAGGCAGAGTATTATAAGACATTGTATGATTTATATTATACCCCAGCTCAAGTAGGTAAATGGGGAAGGTTGGAAGGAACACATTGTCCGAGATGTGGAGTATTTGGTGCAGATATTATACATATGTTTGCTACTTGTGGGAAACTGACATCATTGAAAGAAGGGGTCCAGCAGGTGTTAAAGGGGGTAATAGGATATGATGTAGAGCTTACCTCTGATATGGCAGTTCTAGGGATCACAGAGAAAGAGGGGAAATGCACTGGGTTTTTATATTTATTGCAATGGCGGTATATCGATTATGCATTTCATCTGCATGGGTGGATCTATGCCCCCCTACTTGTCAGCAGTGGCTGGGTAAATTGCTATCTATTTATCATTTGGAGGTTGCAGAAGGGCACTTTGGAGAATGTGTCCGGAAACGTTAATGGCCTATTGGGGGGGAAAAGTTTGTACTGGCAGGTAGATTTGAATTGTTATGAATTGGAATATGATTGCCTGTTTTTCACTGGCTGAATTTTTTGCTCCGTATTGTTTTTGTAATAAATTTTCTTTCTTTTCCGAATAAAAAATATTAAAAATAAAAAAAGGAGTCACTATAGGCATATTTAAATTTTCAATGTGTACTTGACAATAATGATGTTCTTACCCATGCAGAGATTCCAGGATATATCGCAGTCAACAATAGCAAAGCATGAGCTGTCTATAATATCTCCTGCAACTCCAAATAAGAAGCCTACCTATTAACAAAAGGGACCCCATCTATAATCTTATTCAGTGCAGAGTGCAACCCTTCCTGATAAAAGCAGATATCAGCACCTTAGTCCAGGTTCTATCTCTTTTTAACACTATGAGAGTCCTGTATACAGCAGCCATTCTCATCAAAAGAATTCAAAAATATAACAGGATTAAAACAACCCTCAAACATCTCATTGATTTCCTCTACCCAACTGCATTATCTTCAAAACATGCTGATTTATGTTCACGGCAGCCACTTCCAGTGCTCCTCCCACATACCTGGCAGTCAAGATGAAGTTCTCAGGGGTATTATCAGACATTTGTCAGTGTGGAATCCAAAAGGTGGAAAGAGAAGAATAGACACAGACTTTTCCAATGATCCAGAGCTCCACTGAAGTTCAGATCCGATGTGCTCACCACCCCTCCCCTCCACTTCAGGCATGAACTAAATACCAGTCCCTTCAAGCTTCACTGTGTATCAAAACCAACCCCAAGTGTCCAGACCCCAAAGAAAAGACTTCCTGCTTTACCATGCCTTCACCAACTGCCATAGCAAGTCTTTAGTCCGTCCTTTCTTTATCCACCTTGAACCCAGCTGAGCTTCAGCTTCTCCTGTAGAGAACCCTCCCTCCCCCTTGCTTCCGTCTTCCCGATCACCCCACCTCTTGCTCCCCTCCGCTGTAATGATAATGCTGCCTACTTCAGCCTTACCTCAGCACCCTCAGTAGACATTCAGCACACATCCCTATTCCTCCAGCTCTCCATCAACCCTTACCCCTCTGCCAACTACACAGCCCTATACTGGTCCCCAACTCCGTTAGCCCCTCTCTCATTTCTCTAGAGCCTCTCCATCTTTTCTGATGCTCATCTGTTTTCATCCTTGAACAGCCCTCATTGCTCTGCAACTAGGTTTGACCTATGCAAATCCCATATGTACGTACATACACACATTTTACCATCTCCCTTGAGTCTTTAGGGACCCAACCGAGACAGGGAACTGCGGGAGAGGCAACACACCCTCTCTATCATTTCACTACCTCCTTTGAGTCTTTGAGCGAGAACCACCCAAGACAACTTCAGATTCTAGTTTTCCTGTTGCTTTGAGGTAAGAGCAGTAGATAACCAAACTCATAATTGCTTCTATTTCAGAACACTGTACAATCACAAGTTTTTCCACATACATTTTGCTAAATAGGCATTACCGCTCAACCAAGCAACACAGGCAGAGTCCTTGTAGTATGGGATACTGTAAGGAACGGAGGGCCGTACTTATACGTCCCTAGTGCCACAGGAGCATCACTTTTTGTGATGCTCCTGTGGCGCTAAGCGCCTAATTTACAAGGTGGCGTTAAGCCACTTTTTATGGCTTAACGTCACCTTGTAAATACGGCTCATTGCCACACAGCACTGTGCGTGGAAGGGGCGCGCAATGGGTGTTGCTGTGGGCGTGCTACAGCAACACCCATTGCATTTTGACGCTACCTCAAATTTATGAAATCACGTAAACCTGAGGCAGCGCCAAAATCTAACACCACCCCCAGGGGTGGCGTTAGCAGAGCGCAACGAAGAGGAATACTTATATTCCTCCTCGTTTTTTGCTTTTTCTATGTGTGCTGCATTCTGTCGCATGCATAAAAAAAGCAAAATGACAAAAATTATTGTTTATGTGCAGGAAGGTGCCCCTTCCTGCACAAAAGCAATCATTTGAAAATTACGCTTTGGCACTTCTGTGTGTGCTGCATTGTGCAGCACACACAGAAATGCCAAAGCACCATTAGTGATTGTTTATGTGCAGGAAGGGACACCTTCCCGCACATAAACAATCACTCCCCTCAACACAGATATCCTTGCACAATGGTGTAAGTATGCCTGCGTTGGCAGCTAAATTTAGCGCCAGTGCAGGGGGAAATGCAGGGGTGCGTCGTATTCCCTTCAATTCGGCGCATCCCAGCGTTTCTAAAGTGACATAGCGTGGCGCTGACAATTTTGGTGCAGCACTGCGCCGTGCCACTTTTCTTTATATCTGGCCCTGAATGTGGCTGTCGCATCTGGCTTTTGGAAATTGATCCAGTAAACGTCTCAAATAAACACTTCTTTGGCACTGAAAGGTGCAGGGATGTGTAAGAGTAGAGAATGGCTGCTTATTGGTTTTCATTAATGATTGTTTTGTATTATGTCACGCACATCCATGTTTAGGAGTCCGCTTTTCTCATCAAAGCGGTTCTTCCTGTTGATGAACACTGATAATTATAACTGTATCTTGTTCAATGGTCAAGTAACGTCTTTGGCTGTCATTACCAGGGGCAGAATTTTCCTGTGGCTTCCACCACTCGCAATTACAAATCTGTCCAGGCCCGGAGTTATCGGATCACTAACCACCGGACTGAGTAATTCTGGGCCCAGAGACACCGAAGCTGTCAGGTGCTGCAAGGGCTGCTATCGGCTGAATTGCGCGGCCCTTGCCCAAGCATTGCAGCAGTTTTGTGGGGAAACCGAAAATTCTGTCCCCGGAGAGAATGAAGCTCACTCTGACCACCTGAATCCATTCCCTATCCTTCTACCCCCACCACCCACCTATTCCAGACACTTTCACCGTGCACAAATCAGGAGGGAGAAAACTTGTAATTGGCAGATTTTGGTTTTGGAATAGCATGCGGAATCGGGAATTCTGGCCCTCTGGTTTCGCCACATCAAAATCCGCTGAACTCGGATTGAGAGTCCTATTGTATTCCTAATCATGATAAATCGGTAGATAAGTGTGAGTGTTCAAGTAACTGCATCAGATTAAGTGATCATAACCTTTAAAAAGTGCCCCAATTTCTAAAAAGCCACAAAAGACACATGGATTTGCTCTTCAGGTTTCTCCATTATGCACCCGGTTACTTGTGTCTAGTAGAAAGGAGCAGAATAATTTATCATTCAAGAAACGCCTCCTAGATCCACATCTTTCTAATGCTCTTTTTGGTTCTCGGGGATAAGGAAGTTGAGAGCACGGGGAAACCACACAGAGAAGTTGGACCTTCAGATGGATTACCAGTAACTAGAGTAGAAGCAAACAAACTGTGAACTTCGTTTGGCAGAAATGTTTGCTTGTTGGTGGTTGGGCGCAAAGAGACAAAAAGTGGGAGACCCATGATTTGACCTTGAGTAGAAAGTTTTCCTTACATCACATTCTAATCTCGGAATATAGGGAGTGGCCGACCCCAGAGAAATAGCTGGCATACTCACAGTTCAGTACGCACCTTTTAAACCAACCAAAGGGATTCATTCTCCCCATGCGTAATCTTAAGGTACAGTAAAGTGTGGGAAAGGGAGACTTCTCAGAAAGATCCCAGTGTATTTAACACTTTTAGAGGTATATTTTATAGGCCCCTAGTGCCACCTTGCATCACATTAACATAATTAATTTTGACCTTAATGTGGTCCAACGAGGCCAAAATCCCTGCGCCGTATTTACAGGGTGGCACACTGCATGAATTGCATCACCCTGTAATCCTTTGCCCTACATTATGCCTGCACCTGAGATAATGTATTCAAAGGGGGCATTTCTCCATTAGGGGAGCCAGTAAAATGGTGCAAGGAATCTATGGGATCTCCTTGCGCCATTAACTACGGCACTTTTAAAACCTGCTCATGAGCAGGCATTAAAAGGGGGCTTCCAATCTGTAGAATGGACCCCTGTGTACTCTGCAGGCATAGCACCAACAGTTTGGGGCTACTCCTGCAGAGTACATCAATAAAGTCATTAAAAATGACTCTATTGCCCCCTACCCTGTGCTGTGGTGCGCCGTGTTTAAATACGGCGTACACATGGTGGCGGTAGTAGGGTGCTAAGGGGCGTAGGGGAAATGGAGCTGCACTCAGTGCATCACCACTTTCCATAAATCTGCCCCTATGTGCCATACATTATGGAACTACTGAACCACCATGTCAGGCCATGCAATCCTATGGGAGGGTGGAAAAAGTTGTCATGGAAATAGGTGAGGAGAATGTGACTGAGGAGGCCTCAGTACATTAATCAGAAATCCCCAGCACTGAGTGCTGCAGTGGTGCTGGAACCTTTTCAGACCGGGGGTTGCTGGCCAGGGACATCAGCTGAAGATGGAGTCTAAAAACCCTGAAATATTTATGAATGAGCAAGTGCAGCAAATGAGTAAAGAACTTTAAGTGTGGCGTGTGTTTTGTGGGTTGGAATGAGGTGGATGAAATGGTAGTTTGACATATTTTTTGTGAATATGTAGTTCAATGTCGCCTTTTGAAGCAGTATTCTTAAATATATACATACATTTTGTCAATTTGTATTTAAAAATTAGTTATTTAAAAGAGACCATTAGTAAATTGGAGTGGTTCTAGCCGTGTGTCAACACAAGAGCATTACATTTGACCAACTAGGCCCAGGCCATGAAAGTCTCCACAGAGAATAGCACCCCACCCTTGCTCCCAAGTCCTGGATTTCAGGCATACACTGTAGAAGTACCAGCTCTTGTACGCGGACATCCTTTGGAATTGAAAGATCCAGCTGCACACGCCCTATGAATGCAAGATCAGGTTCACCTCTTATGATCAAGTCCAGGGATACTTTTGTTGGTGTGAAAGAAGCAGAACAGAAAACAGAATTACTTTGATTCCCCCAACATGATTTTAAAGCTTACTAAGATCAGGACTCGTGTTGTGGTACATGCTCTCTGCTAGTGCCGCATAATACTAGGGTTACTGCTTATCAGGTACCCTAGTGTTTCTTCCCGTCTTCCTGTCTCTTTATCTCACCTTTACGGGTATCCTTTCATACCTGCTTTCTCATTTTGTCACTGTTCTCCTACGTTTCTATTCCTCATTTATTCTCTCTTTCAAGGGACCCTGATGGATCGACTGAAGAAGGTGGCTGGGATATCTGGTACCTAACTGGGCTGATATAGTTGCTTGCTGGCTCATAGACTGACAATGGTGATAAGTGATGTAGTTACACCTTTGTCGATGGTTCTCTTCTGTGGAGTTCCCAGAGCTTCCCCATGTATCATCTGCACTGTTCAACATCTATGAGCAACCAGTGCACAACCTAGTGGAGGTGAGCGTCTTGGGTTTAATGTGTAGGCTGGTGACACCCAGATCCTGTTCCCTCTCAGTGTGTGGAATTAAGAGGATGATAGTAACTTGAATATTGTCATGAATGTTGTGCAGCATTGGATGTAAGGGGATTGTCTGGCCCTAAATGTGGGTAGAATTATGGAATTGTGGTGATGCTGATGGCTTCTAGAGAAGCAACTCCCAAGCTTGGAATGGATTACAGTTCAGTTAGAAATGGCAATACGATTATTAAACTGACCCAAACTGCAAACTTACTAGGGGCCTCAGGCATAATGTGTTTTAATGGTTTAACACGAACTCTGAGGATTTGAGACATCGAAAACACTTTTTTAAGTGTACTAAACTCATGATTCGGAAACGGTGTTTTCAACTCGTTAAATAGGTTTAGACAATGTTATGACACTGCTATTTAGAAAGGGCGTTTTAAGGGCGTTCCTTCCAAATAGTGATTCCTTAAGATAGGTATTAATGTTTTACACCTGAAATCCAGTCACAAAATATTAATATTTTACCACCATCTCAAAAGAGGTGATAACCTATTTGCAAATGGTAAACATGGTAAATGGTAAAGCCGTTGCCTAATCTTAAAAACGTTTGTAAACACTTTCATTTTCTTTTTTTAAACACATCTCCTTTTCCATTTAAGAACTGATAAAAGACTGCTTTATTTAAAAGCAATAACAGACATGGGTGGTCATTACAACCCTGGCGGTCGGTGTTAAAGCAGCGGTAAGACCGCAAACAGGCCGGCAGTAAAAAAAATGGAATTACGACCTTGGTGGAAACCGCCAACATAGACAGCCACTTTAACACTCCGACCGCCACGACGGTACAAACAAACAGCTTGGTGGTCACCGCCAACAGACAGGCGGAGGACAATGTACCGCCCACAGTATCTCAACCTGCCAATCCGCCACCTTTTCCGGGGCGGTTTCACCGTGGACAAAAACACGGCGGAAACGGGACTTCAAAGGGAAAACGCTCACCTCTACACACCCCACGAGGAATCCAGACGCCATGGAACCCGAACTCCACATCCTGCCAGCCCTTATCTTCTTCTTCCTCTACCAGGAGCACGGACGCCGGTGGCGAAGACCACTGTGAATACTGCACCTACGACACAGGGGAGGGAAAAAACAGGGACACACGCACGCAACACCCACACCCATTACAACACAGACACTAATACAGCATGATACATTACAGTTACAGTTACACCCCCAAACTGCCCCCGGAAGAATGCAAAGACAAAAGGAAATGAGTGAAACCACTGTAATATATTAAACTCCAGTACGCAAAAATATATATATACACTATAAACAAAATATACAAAATTAGTAGTCCAGGTAGTGCTCCATTGAAGTCCGTGGAACACTGGGCACACACGGTATGGGCGAGGCCCACACTCAATCCCCGAAATGACGGAGAGAACACTGCAGGGGCATCAGATAGCAATAAAACAGGCACCTCAGGGGGAACGGAAAGGGCGGGCACCTCAGCCGGTTGAGTGTACGACGCCAAATCCACGAGGGGGCCAAATGCCCACTGTTCCATCCTGGGGAGTGCAAAGCCACAGTCTCTCAAGTCTCTACAGTGGGTGTGTTAACCACGGTTGCACCCTGGGGAGTGCAAAGCCACAGTCTCTCAAGCGGATAACAGTCTCCAATGGTTCTGGAGGGGACTTTGTGCCCAGAGTGCTTCATCCTGCCAAGGACAGAGGTAGTGGATGTGATACTCCACTGGTTCTGGAGGGGGCTTTGTGCCCAGAGTGCTTCATCCTGCCAAGGACTGAGGTAGTGGATGTTTGTCTCCATTGGTTCTGGAGGGGGCTTTGTGCCCAGAGTGCTTCATCCTGCCAAGGTCAGAGGTAGTGGATGTGATACTCCACTGGTTCTGGGGGGGGCTTTGTGCCCAGAGTGTTTCATCCTGCCAAGGACTCAGGTAGTGGATGTTTGTCTCCATTGGTTCTGGAGGGGGCTTTGTGCCCAGAGTGCTTCATCCTGCCAAGGACAGAGGTAGTGGATGTGATACTCCACTGGTTCTGGAGGGGGCTTTGTGCCCAGAGTGCTTCATCCTGCCCGTGACGGACTCAGTAGCGTCAGTGCCCTTGGCGTTCATGGGCCAGCGGTGCTTGTTGCGGCAGTTTCATTGGCAGCGGTGCTTGTTGCGGTGGTGCCCAGTTCAGCGGTGCTTGTGGCGGCGGTGTCCTGTTCAGCGGTACTTGTGGCGGCAGTGCCCTGTTCAGCGGTGCTTGTGGCGGAGGGGTCCTTTGCAGTGACTCAGCTGCTGGCGGTCCTGTCTGGCCCAGCGAGGCTGGTGCTGGCGGTCCTTCATGGCACAGCGGGGCTGGTGCTGCCAGTCCTGTCCTGGTGGTGGCCTCCTGGGCAGCAGGGCTGGTGCTGGCGGTGGCCTCCTGGGCGGCGGGGATGATGGCGGTGGCCTCCTGGGCATCGGGGATGATGGTGGTGGCCTGCTGGGCAGCAGGGCTGGTGCTGGCGGTGGCCTCCTGGGCTGCGGGGATGATGGCGGTGGCCTCCTGAGAAGTGGGGATGATGGCGGTGGCCTCCTGGGCAGTGGGGATGGTACCGTGGGCCTCCTGGGCAGTGGGGATGATGGCGGTGTTCTCCGCTGTGCTGCTCTTCCCAGCCTTGCTGACTTTCTTGTGTCCCTTCCCCACCTTGGAAGGTGTCGCAGCTGACTCCACACTCCCACCTGTACCCCTGGGAGTGGTTTTGGTGGCTGGAGTCTTCCCACTCTCCCGCCAGGCACTGGCCAACTTTTGATGCTTGACAGGTGGGGGACTGTCCATGCTGTGGCTCCGTGCCACACTGGCTGCCCTGCTGCCCGTTGCACTCCAGATTCCGGTGACTACAGGTACCACTGGTCCCGGAGATGTTGTGGCTGAGGTGCTAGGTTGGGACCTGGAGAGTCGGGCCCGAGGAGACAGACGGGGTGGGGGAGGTGAGGGAAAGAGGTCAAGGTGGGCCAGGAAAGGTTTCTTGGAGGGGGTTTGAGAGTGGAGGAAGAGGTTGTGGTTGTAGGAGGTGTTCGTTTGGTGACTTTGGGTGAAGGTGCATGCGCTGGAGGCTGTTGTGAGGTGGATGGCTGTTGGGTGGGTGTGTGCCTGCGTTTGTCTATCTTGAGAGGTGGCGTCACAGACACACTGGGAGAGGACAAAGGGGACGTGTGAATGGCAGTGGGGGTGGTGACTGCACGTGAGCGGGGTGTGGTGGTGTGTGTGCTGGTGATGGAAGTAGTGGCTGTAGATGTAGTGCATGCAGGTCTGAGTGGAGACGAAACTGGGAGGGAGGAGGGGGACACAGTGGAGGCAGTAGATGTTGGTGTGTCTGCATATGTCTGATGCTTGCGTGAGTGCCTGTGGGATGTGTGGTGCTTATGTTTGCCTGAGCTTCCCATGTGTGTTGAGGTGTGTGCATACTGGTCTGAAGGTGTGCTTGGGATAGGCTGAGGTAAAGGGGATTGGGTCTGGGTGGAGGAAGTTGGAGGGGGGAGGCTAGAGACAGTGACAATGGCTGCCATCAGTGCTGAGGCCAGAGTCTGACAAGGTGCTGAAGGGCTGCCTGACCAGAATGAATGCCCTCCAGGAATGCATTTGTTTGTTGCAACTGCCTTTCTACACCCTGGATGGCATTCAAAATGGTAGATTGCCCAACAGTGAGAGATCTGAGGAGGTCAATGGCCTCCTCACTGAGGGCAGCAGGGGTGCCTGGGGCAGGGCCTGAGGTGCCTGGGGCGAAGGTGATGCCCACCCTCCCGGGTGAGCGGGCACGGGGCAAAGGCTGAGGGGCTGCTGGGAGGGCAGTGCTGGCAGGGGGGGTGGCGGCTGTACCTGTAGATGCGGGGGGCACAGATGTTGCCACCACCACAAGGGAGCTCCCATCAGAGGACGAGTCTGTGTCACTGGTGTCAGCTCCTGTCCCCGCCGTGGCGCTCCCCTCGCCCTTCGTCTCACTGGTGAACTCCGAGTCCGTTGTCTCGCTCTTCAGGGCCATGTGGGATGCAGCTCCCTCCTGCTCCGGTGCCACTGCTCCTCCGCCTGATGATGCTAATGCACACAAGAACAGGGAGACCACAAAAGGGGGGGGACAACAGAAGAAAGACACGTTGTGTGCATGCATTACCGCTACCGCTGGCGGACACAACAGACCCAGAAGCCCCCTGCACTACGCCGCGCACTCGGGCTCCACTGTTCAATCCATGGGACATGGCCTACAAAGGCTATGGCCGACATCTGCACACATGGATGACACAGGAGCCTGACTAGGTGTGGTTGGCACTGTACACAGGTGGGGTGGGGTGCTACAGGGTCTGCCAGAACAAGGGGACCTAACTAGCACACTCTCCCTGGCCTAGGGAAACCCACAGCCCACCTCCCCCACCCAGACACCCCCACTGCACGCAAAATCAGCAGAATGGGAGTGTACTCACCCCTTTGTGGCTGCTGTGATGCCCTTAAGCGCCCATCCAACCCCGGGTACGCCATCATCAGGAGGGTCTTGGTGCGACGGGCACCCCTCCCACGTTGGGAGGCCATCCCCAGCTGGGCCTCCGCCGTCTTCTTGCTCCAGCGGCGAATGTCCTCCCATCTCTTACGGCAGTGGGTGCTCCATCTGTGGTAGACCCCCAGGCTCCGGACATCCTTGGCACGCCAAATATCCTTTTTCTTGTGGTTGCTGACCTACATGAATTGGACCGGGGGGAAAGAAAATTTATTACCAACTGCACCGTCACAGTCATTGGCCCCCATCCCTACCCTTACCCTGTGGCACATGCACTCACTGTCGTTTCATGCACGCCTCAATCTCCCCCCCCATCTTTCATCCATCCCAATCCATGCAGGCATAGCCCATACAGAATGCTCCCAGTGTACTTACCTGTTTGTCTGGAGGACCGTAGAGTAGTGTGTACTGGGGGAGGACCCCATCCACGAGTTTCTCAAACTCCTCCGATGTGAAGGCAGGGGCTGTTTCCCCATACGCACGAGCCATTGTCTCTTCCAGACCAAGGTCACAGCAGCACTTGCAGTGTAGGTCCTCTCCTGTCGAACATCAGGTATTGAGTGATTGAACAGATAGAAAATGGGGGTCACGTCCACTGCGGTGCGTACCATCACCATCGGCATATATCGTCATTGGCTCCTGGGACCCATAGGGTCCAATGTTAACCAATGCAGAATTGCGCCGCGGTCTTTGACCGCCTACCGCGACAGTGTACAACGCCATCGCAGTTACCTCACATCTCATTGTCCCACTTTACAGGTCAGACAGCCGCCATTTCAGGGGCCCATCTGGCTTAATTTTTAACTGCGTCACACATACCTAGGCCTTGCCTCAACACTCATACAGGGCAAATTTCAGATTAGGATTTGTGTTGTGTGTAAGCTGTGGGTACGTACCTCTGAGTTGGTTGACCCTGTGCTCGCTGTTGTCCTTCATAGGCATCATCCGCTGGGACATGTGAGGAGATGGCGGCATCCTCCGGTGTACAGACCGCTGGTGGACCTGTCGACAATGGAGGAAAGACATGTGATCATCACCTGCAGGCTTGATTGTGCCACAATCCAGGAACTGTGTGCCCAGTTGGAGCCAGACCTGATGTCAGCTATCCGCCATCCCACAGGAATCCCTCCTCAAGTGCAAGTGCTGTCAGTACTCCATTTCCTTGCAAGTGGGTCATTTCAAACAACAGTGGCCATAGCATCATGGATGCCCCAGCCTATTTTTTCCAACGTGTTGTCCAGAGTGTTGTCTGTGGGAATGGTTTACTGGGTCTGGGGATATCCCTACAGGTTAGTGTGTGTCTAACAGTTGTCCCTCGCCATTTGCAGGTGACTCTGGTTACCCCAACCTGTCATGGCTACTGACCCCAGTGAGGAATCCCAAGACAAGGGCAGAGGAACGCTACAATGAGGCCCATGGGCGAACTCGGCGGAAAATAGAGCGGACCTTCGGCCTCCTGAAGGCCAGGTTCAGGTGCCTCCATATGACAGGTGGATCCCTATTCTACTCACCAAAGAAGGTGTGCCAGATCATCGTGGCCTGCTGTATGCTTCACAACTTAGCTTTGCGACTACAGGTGCCTTTTCTGCAGTAGGATGGTCCAGATGGCGGTGTTGTTGCAGCTGTGGAGCCTGTGGACGAGGAAGCAGAAGAAGAGGACATCGACAACAGGAACTCGGTGATCCTGCAATATTTCCAGTGAGACACAGGTAAGAATACAAACCTGCCTACTACATGTACTTTAACACTACTACCTCTCTACTGTCTGTAGTTTTCACCCAGTGTATGGTCACTGAGTTGTCACTTTCACTTTCGATTTCACAGATGTGGGACCCACTGTGTGACATCTGCTTTGTTTCCTCATGGACTAGAGCTGTGTGACATAGGTATGTTGACATTACATTTGAAAGAGCATTTTGACACTGTAATTGCTAATACACTATTTCGAAATCACAGGCTGACTCCAGATTGTTTTGTGGTTCAAGGGTGTTTATTTAAGTGCTCAATATTGGAGGGGTTGTAAAATGGTGAGGGGTGATGGTGGAGGAATGTCCATGGCAGAGTCCAATCTATTAGTCTCACAGGTGCATTGCCCAAATGGGCATAGGAAGTGGAGCTGGGGAAGTTTGAGGATGGACACGGTGACAAGGTAGGACAAAAGGATGACATTCAGGGTAGTCTCATTTCTTGGCGGGGGTCTTGGCATCGTTCTCTGTCTTTGTCCTGGATCTCAGGGACTATTTGCGGGGTGGTTCTCCCTCTGCAGGGGGTGGGGTGCTGGTGTGGTGGTCCTGTGACTGGGCGTCCTGTCCACTAGCGCCGGCAGAGGTGGTGGGCAGTTCATCGTCCAGGCTAGTGTCATGGGCCCCTTGTTGTGCCACAGTGTCCCTCCTGGTGTTGAGTACTTCCTTCAGCACCCCTACGATGGTGCCCAGGGTGGAATTGATGGATCTGAGTTCCTCGCTGAAGCCCAATTACTGGTCTTCCTGCAGGCGCTGGGTCTCCTGAAACTTGGCCAGTACCGTTGCCATTGTCTCCTGGGAGTGGTGGTAGGCTCCCATGATGTTGGAGAGGGCCTCGTGGAGAGTGGGTTCCCTTGGCCTGTCCTCCCCCTGTCGCACAGCAGCCCTCCCAGTTCCCCTGTTTCGCTGTTGTTGTTGGGGTGGTGGGTTAGCCTGGGTTCCATGTTGTGGTGGACACACTGCTGATTGACGTGTCCTGGGGACAGAGGTATGGGCCCGCTGGGTGGGTGCTGTGCTGGTGTTTCCAGAGGGTGGAAGCTCTGTGGTGGCCTGTGACTGTGTGAGGGGAACAGACTGTCCCGAGGTCCCCGATGGGCCGGGCTGGTCATCTAGATTCAGTTGGACAGAGCTGCTGTCATCACTGTGGACCTCTTCTGTTGGTGGTGTGGACATGTGTGGACCCTCCTGTCCAGTGACGTGGGTAGGGGTCCTGCAGGGGTATAAAAGGATGTTTATTACATCTGTGTGTGCTATGGTGTGCAATAGGTGGGTGACTGTGTACCCCAGTGCTTGCATTCCTGTGTGGGACCTTTTGTGATGGTGGTTTAGGGGTGTGTATGAGTACGTGAAGTGGCCATGCTTTGGGGATGGGTGTCCATGCTTTGTTGTTGCATGCAGGGCTTGGTGTTAGGATGTGTGGTTTGTGATGTTGGGACATTTGTGAGGAGTTGGAGTGATGGAGGTGAGGGTGAAGGTGGGGGTATGTGATAGCATGCAAGTAGGGTGGGGGATGCAATAGTAAAGATTTGAGTTACCAGAGTCCATTCCTCCATCTACTCCCGCGAGGCCCTCAGGATGCAGAATCGCCAAGACTTGCTCCTCCATGTTGTTAGTTGTGGGGGAGGAGGTGGGGGTCCGCCGCCAGTCCGCTGAACCGCAAGGTGGTGCCTTGAGACCACAGAACGCACCTTCCCCCGTAGGTCGTTCCACCTCTTCCTGATGTCATCCCTATTTCTTGGGTGCTGTCCCACTGCGTTGACCCTGTCCACTATTCTGCGCCATAGCTCCATCTTCCTTGCTATGGATGTGTGCTGCACCTGTGATCCAAATAGCTGTGGCTCTACCTGCAACTTTTCCTCCATCATGAGCCTGAGCTCCTCCTCAGAGAACCTGGGGTGTCTTTGCCGTGCCATGGGGTGGTGTGGGTGATGTGTGGGGTGGTGTGTGTAGTGATAAGTGTGGTGATATTTAGTGAGGTATTGTGTGAGGTGCGTGGAAGTTCTGTGGTTGATGGTATGTGTGCCTGTGGATGCTTGGTAGTTGTTTGTGGTGTCTTTCTCTGGCCTTTTCTCGGTAAATCTGGTTGTAGGGGTTTGTGGGTGATGTGGGTGTGTGTTTTATATTGTATTGGGTGTGTGGGAGTGGTGTGTGTATGTTTAACAGGTGTGTGTATTTCGATTTGCCCAATGTGGCTGTGTTTTGTAGATGTGTTTGTGTTTTGAGCACGGCGGTGTGTACCGCCAACGGAATACCGCGGTTGAAAGACCGCCGCATGGATTCGTGGATCGTGATAGTGTGGACGTATTTCTGTTGGCGTGACGGTGGAGGATTTGTTTTCGCCAGTTTATCACTGACCTTTGGTGTGGCAGACCTGTGTGGGTGTCTGAATTTTGGCAGATTCCGAGCTGAGGGTCATAATAGCTGTGGTAGATTTCCGCGGCCGCGGCGGTGTGTTGGCGGTCGTCTGCACGGCGGTAAGCGGCTTTTACCACCAATATTGTAATGACCCCCATGGTGGCTTACTGACTCCAGCAGGCCACCATGCCTGTTATGATACCAAATCGTAGTGTGTTGCAATTTGTGTTCTATCTCATTAATATTTATAGGGTAGGTCGAATTGTGACCCATTGTGAGTTTTTTTATTTTTAGAACTGGCCTACCAGTACATAGGTCAGTTTGCAAAAGAAGAATGCCTTTGATGAAAGTCAGGGCACAAATTGCAACCCCTTTATCCTAATGCATTCTTCATACATAAGGCCCATGGCGTTGGGTTAGATGAATAATTAACCTCAGAATGGCCCTCTAAACATGTGACCAGCATATTTGTTTGTTTACTATGGATTGTTGCAGAACTATGCTTTTGGGGACCTGAAAGAAAACTGTGGATTCTCTACAGCACCTATAAAATTATGCACCCAGAGTGGTAGCTAATACGGATAAGGTCAGTTTATTACCTGCATGCTCTAAGGTTGCGTTGGCTGCACATGGAGGGCAGGCTGAATATAAGGCTTAGATTTCAGTGTTTATGATGTTTCTGAGAGTGGGACAAGGAGAACAATAAAGAAGTAGATTTAGGGAACATGTTTCATGTTGGTTTAAAGCTATAGAGAGAAAGGCCTGCTGGCGATCCCCACATCAAAAGGACATTGGTGGCTTGGTTACAAGTCAAGCTGAGTGGAATTGCCCCTTAGAATTCTACTCCACCTGATCATGAGTGTGTTGGTGTTTCCGTATCCAATTTACTCATATTAGAACACCGGACCCCATTTTCCTATAACTCTGCATGGTAAAATTGCAAGACGCTTTGGCTGCAGCAGAGGCCAGACCCCTGCCAGAAAAAAAAAAAACACTTCCCCTTCCCTCTCTTACTCTCCCACCCCACCCAGACGTCCCCACATACATTTACCACGTGTTCTGAGCAGGTGGCAAATGTATGCTTCAAACACTCCTTGTAATTGGGCATTCCATGTGGTTTAGTGACCAAAAATATTAGGCCCGAATGGTAATCCCCCATTTCATGATGTTTAATTCATAATTGGAGGGTACTGGTGTCGTGCATATGAATTTACCTTGTTCCCAGCACCTTCTAATTTACAATCAGAGCTTATTTGATATGATACTACAAAAGGAAGGTGATGCAATGTGTAATAGCCACACTGATAAGGTCAAAGTGATTAACGGTACTGCTTGCTATAAAAGAACTGAAGAACCGTTAGTTTAATCAACCAGCTCCTTTGTTTTGCTGCTATATAAGTGTTACTGGACAAGACCGGATCAAATGTTTCCTCTGGTATTTTTCCAGATTCACTCACCTGTCATTTGAGTCCTGACCAAGTTTTACCTTGGCCCGCTGCTTCCTACCCCCATGGGGCTAGGCTACTTTCTAGCACCACAACACATATTGCCAGTTCCTTACCCCAACATTGTAGGCAGTTCTTGACAACAGACCTGACATCTTAAAACAGACTAAAGTAAAAACATCAAAACACAACACACCACAAACATGTGTAGTGCTCAATTTGCAAAATGTTCTAACAATGCCCATCACTGTTTGATTTCGACGTAGCATGAAACATCGCCCATTCTTATGAATTTTCAATGATTTGAGATTCATTCTCCCAGCAAATACGTTTTTATCGACATTGCACTTATGAATGTTGTGAAACTTCTTGTCTCTTTTGAATGCAACATATAGGGTACACTTCCATTACTGATCCCGAAGAACACCCTGTTTAAAATAATTGATACTGGGGGTTGAAAGATAGAAGATTCTAATGGCCAGTTTTACAAGGCCCTCCCACTACCAGAGCGTCACTTTTTGTGATGCTCCGGTGGCACTGTACAGTACACCGTATTTACAATGTGGCGTTAAGCCACTTTTTGTGGCTTAACGCCACCTTGAGAATACGGCCCCTTCACACACTGCACTTTAGCCCATATTTATAGGAAAATGACAGAGTGCGACGTTGTGCCAAAATTAGCAGCACCAAACTCTGTCATTCTCACAACGCAGGGATGCACACTATTTAGTTGAATACAGTGTACCCCTGTGCTGTCACCTGCTCTAAATTTAGCTGCCAGCGCCAAAACAGCCATCCTTGCACCATCGTGCTAGGATGTGTGTGTTGAGGGGTGTGATTATTTCTGTGAGGGAAGGTGTCAATTCCTGCACATAAACAATCCCTAATGGCGATTTGGCACTTCTGTGTGTGCTGCAGAATTCAGCACACACAGAAGTGCCAAAGCGTCATTTTCAAATGATTGTTTATGTGCAGGAAGGGACACCTTCCCACATATAAACAATCATGACTGGCATTTTGCTGTTTCTATGTGTGCTGCAGAATGCAGCACACATAGAAAAAGCAAAAAACGAGGAGGAATAAAAGTATTCCTCCTCGAGGAGTAAAATTATTCCTCCTCGTTGTGCCTTGCTAATGCCACCTCGGGGGTGGCGTTAGATTTTGGCGTTGCCTCAGGTTTCCAAAAACTCGTAAATCTGGGGCAGCATCAAAATGTGATGGATGTTGCTGTGGCACGCCCAAAGCAACACCCATTGCACACCCCTTCCACGCAAAGGGCTGTATGAGAAGGGGTCATAAATACAAGGTGGTGTTAAGACACAACAAGTGGTTTAACGACACTTTGTAAATACAGCGTAGGGCTTTGTGCCACCGGAGCGTCACGAAAAGTGGTGCTCCAATGGCCCTAGGGACTCTTGAATATGCCCCTTTGTGTGAAAAGTGTGTGCAACTGGTGTTGCTGTGGGCTGTCTACAGCAACACCCATTGCATTTTGATGCTGCCCCAGATTTACGAGAAATCGTAAATCTGAGGCAGTGCCAAAATCTAACACCATCCCCGAGCTAACGTTAGCATGGCACAACAAGGAGAAATGCTTTAATTTCTCGTTGTTTTTTTGCTTTTTATGTGTGCTGCATTCTGTGGCACACACAGAAATAGCAAATCGCCATAGAATACTGTTTTGTGCAGGAAGGTGTCCCTTTCTGCACAAAAACAATCTCCCCCTCAACGCCGTCATCCTTGCACTATGGCACAAAGGTGGCTGGTTGGTGCTTGACAGCAACTATAGTGCCGGCGCAGGGGAAACACAGGAGTGTGCAGTATTATTGTAACTACGGTGCATCCCTGCTTTTTAGAAGTGATGCAGCGAGGTGCTGCCAATTTTGGTGCAGCAGCCACGCTGCACCACTTCATGTAAATCTGGCCCTGAGTGTTTTTTGTTTTCTGAAAGACCTTGAGTCATAAGTGGGCATAATGGAGTGAGGTTTCCTCTGTTCTACTAAAATAGTTGACTGTAGAATTGAAACACTTCTTTCTTGCGCAACACAATTTGGGTGCTGTGCGCCGTGTCTTCACTTTCACTGATCACTTGCACTGTGTAGCTCTTCACTTGAGCATCGTATTAAGAAATATGATTTCTGGATTGGTGTGGCCAAAAAGTTACAAGAATACAACATTGTTATTTGTGACAGATTATGGGTTACTGTGATCTTTCTTGAAACATGGACGATGTGTATGTTGTGGCCTAAAATACAAGATGAGGTTATAGTAAAAGCAATATATGAAATACACACAGGATGGGTCGTTTTTAGCCCTCTACAAATCTTAACTTTTTCATACTGTTAGAAATGGGGTCTCTAGTTGGCAGAGGTATACACCCTTGTCTAAGTAGGGACCACAATCCTAGTCAGGGTAAGTCACAACAGAATCCAAATTAACCTGTGCCAACCCTTCGATAGCTTGACACAGAGCAGTCAAGCTTAACTTAGAAGGCAATGTGTAAAGTATTTGTGCAAGAACTTATACAATTACACAGTGAAAACACCACGAAAATACACCACACTAGTTTAGAAAAATAGAGAATATGGAATACTGTTGAAACAATGAAAATCCAATGTACACAAGCAAAATTATGAATTTTTAAAGATTAAGGCCCAGATTTATACTTTTTGATGAAAACTGTGCAAATGCAGTTTTGCGTAAAAAAATACAGCACTGGCTTGTGCCATCCCTGAGCGCCAGCTGGGTGCCAAATCTATGGAATGTTGCAAGCTGGTGCAGAGGATGGCTTAACGTCATGGAAAATGGCGTTAGCCGGGTGGGGGTGGCGGTATGGGAGAATGGTGTTTTGCACCAAAAAATTATGTTAGGCTGGTTAGAGTGAAAAAAGATGACTCTAACCAGCCTAGCGTCATTTCTTGATGCAAAGCCATCCATACCACATGACTCCTATCTTAGAATAGACAGGAGTCATGCCCACCATCCCAGTGCCAGCACAGGGGACAAGGGTCCCCTGGGCATGGCCATTGCACCCAGTGCCATGTAGGGGGGGGGGCATTTCAGGGTCCCCAATGGTACTTTACAAATTAAAAAACAATACTTACCTCTACTTACCCATACTTACCTGGACACATGTAGTGCACTTTACTAGGGACTTACAAGTAAAATAAATATGCCAATTGGGTAGAAACCAATGTTACCATGTTTAGGGGAGAGAGCACATGCACTTTTAGCACTGGATAGCAGTGGTAACGAGCGCAGAGTCCTAAAACCAGCAAAAACAGTGTCAGAAAAATGGAGGGAAGGAGGCAAAAAGTTGGGGAATGACCCCTTTAAGGCTGTCAGGTCTAACGCATACATTGGCCATTTGTGCTACCATTCACTTTGTTTATGCCATTACTGCATACGAGACACTGGAACACCCTTATAATTCCCTAGTATATGGTACCTAGGTACCCAGGGTATTGGAGTTCCAGGAGATCCCTATGGGCTGCAGCATTTCTTTTGCCACCCATAGGGAGCTCAGACAATTCTTACACAGGACTGCCACTGCAGCCTGAGTGAAATAACGTCCATGTTATTTCACAGCCATTTACCACTGCACTTAAGTAACTTATAAGTCACCTATATGTCTAACCCTCACTTAGTGAAGGTTAGGTGCAAAGTTACTTAGTGTGTGGGCACCCTGGCACTAGCCAAGGTGCCCCCACATTGTTCAGGGCAAATTCCCCGGAGTTTGTGAGTGCGGGGACACTATTACACGTGTGTACTACATATAGGTCCATACCTATATGTAGCGTCACAATGGTAAATTCGAACATGGCCATGTAACATGTCTAGGATCATGGAAATGTCCCCCCAATACCAGAATGGTCATCCCTGGGTCTCCAGCATAGAGCCCGGGTACTGCCTAACTAACTTTCCGGGGTTTTCTGTGCAGCTACCGCTGCTGCCAACCCTCAGACAGGTTTCTGCCCCCCTGGGGCCTGGGCAGCCCAGTCCCAGGAAGGCAGAACAAAGGATTTCCTCTGAGAGAGGGTGCTACACCCTCTCCCTTTGGAAATAGGTGTAAAGGGCCTGGGAGGGGTAGCCTCCCCTGGCCTCTGGAAATGCTTTGAAGGGCACAGATGGTGCTCTCCTTGGGTAAGTCAGTCTACACCGGTTCAGGGATCCCACCAGCCCTGCTCTGGCACGAAACTGGACAAAGGAAAGGGGAGTGACCACTCCCCTGACCAGCACCTCCCAGGGGAGGTGCCCAGAGCTCCTCCATTGTGTCTCAGACCTCTGCCATCTTGGATGCAGAGGTGTGAGGGCACAATGGACAGCTCTGAGTGGCCAGTGCCAGCAGGTGACATCAGAGACCCCTCCTGATAGGTGCTTACCTTTCCCTGTAGCCAATCCTCCTCTGAGGGCTATTTAGGGTCTCTCATGTGGGTATCTCACCAGATAACGAATGCAAGAGCTCACCAGAGTTCCTTTGCACTTCCTTCTTCGACTTCTGCCAAGGATCGACCGCTGACTGCTCCAGGACGCCTGCATAACCGCAACAAAGTAGCAAGAAGACTACCAGCAACATTGTAGCGCCTAATCCTGCCGGCTTTCTCGACTGTTTCCTGGTGGGGTACACTCTGAGGTCTGTCTGCCTTCACCCCGCACTGAAAGCCAAATAAGAAATCTCCAGTGGATCGACGGAATCTTCCCCCTGCTAACGCAGGCACCAAACTTCTACATCACCGGTCCTCTGGGTCCCCTCTTATCCTGACGGGCGTGGTCACTGCAACACAGGAGCTGGGTCCAAGTGTCCCCGACAGTCCAGTGGCCTTTCTGTCCACATTTGGTGGAAATTTGGTGGAGGTAAGTCCTTGCCTCCCCACGCCAAACAGTAATCCTGTGTACTGCGTGAACTGCAGCTGCTTGGGCTCCTGTGCCCTTTTGCAAGACTTCCTTTTTGCACAGCCTAGCCCAGTTCCCCAGCACTCTGTCCTGCATTGCCCAACTCGGTGAGTTGGACTCCGACGTCGTGGGACCCTCTTTTGTTGTTCTGAGTCGACCGTCATCCTCAGATCTTCTAAGAGCCTGTTCCGGTGCTTCTGCTGGTGCTACCTGCTTCTGCGTGGGCTCTCTGTGTTGCTGAGCGCCCCCTCTGTCTCCTTCTCAAAGGGGCGACTTCTGGTCCTTCCTGGGCCCTGGCAACACCCAGAATCCTCGACTGCGACTCTTGCAGCTAGCAGGTCTTGTTTGCGGTCTTTCTGCGTGGAAACAACTCTGCATCCTCCAGCACGCCGTGGGACATCTTCTGACCAAAGGAGAAGTTCCTGCCACTTTCCGTTGTTGCAGAATCTTCGGCTTCTTCCACCCGGAGGCAACCCTTTTGCACCTTCATCCGGGGTTTAGTGGGCTCCTGCCCCCCCTGGACACTTGAGATCCCCTATCTCGACTTTACTGTCTTTCTGGGGTAGTAGGGTAACTTTACTCCTTCTTTTCAGGGTCTTGGGGTGGGGTTATCTTGGACACCCTTAGTGTTTTCTTACACTCCCAGCAACCCTCTACACACTACACTAGGCCTGGGGTCCATTTGTGGTTCACATTCCACTTTTGGAGTATATGGTTTGTGTTGCCCCTAGGCCTAATTTCTCCTATTGCATTCTATTGTGTTTTACAGTGCTTGCACTACTTTTCTAACTGTTTACTTACCTGATTTGGTTTGTGTGTGTATATTTTGTGTATATTACTTACCTCCTAAGGGAGTATATCCTCTGAGATACTTTTGGCATATTGTCACTAAAATAAAGTACCTTCTTATGATATACTGCTAAGTGATATAAGTGGTATGGTAGGAGATTTGCATGTCTCCTAGTTCAGACTAAGCTGCTCTGCTATAGCTACCTCTATCAGCCTAAGCTGCTAGAACACCTCTATTCTAATAAGGGATAACTGGACCTGACACAAGGTGTAATTACCACAAGGTACCCACTATAAGCCAGGCCAGCCTCCTACAATAGTGGAGAAGTGGATTCGGTCATAATAGACCACAGCCAAGATGGGCGTAAAAACCGCGAGACCATATTGAACCAAGGAAGGGAAATGTACAGAAAGGAGGCCTTTGTCATGGGATGGTGTGTGTGCTGTGGAGGGAGAGCTAGGGGGGTATTTGTGTGTCCTTGTGGACCATCTTCCATGCCATCAGTTGGAACCCATTTAGGGACGTGATGGGGTAGGCATAGTGGGTCAAAAGAAGTGTGCAATGAAGAAGCAAGCAGGTAGCCATATTGGTAACTCTAATGGCCTGTCTTTACACAGAGCACATGAGGAGTGGGGAGCAACACCCATCTTTGAATGGCTCTAAAACCATTCAAAGATGGGTACCTTTGCAATCGCAAACAACGGCAGCCACCTTTGAATGTATTTACTTTTGTGAAAAGCCTAAGTTAGCACATGTACAAGTATTGTTGACCATTATTCAAAGGTTTTTGTTAAACTTTATTACAAAACCCACTAGAAAATGGCCACCCATATCTTCTCATGCATGTATATGCAAAAAAAATTGTTTTGTGATAAAGTTTACGAAAAACATTATAAAGTAAAGCAAGATTTGGAAAAGCCAAAAAGTCTGCATTGAATAGCAGGCCTTTGCATCTGAAAGTATCTACTCGGAGACTGCTAGCCTATAAATCATAGCATTTGACATGGGGATGTAGCTCTGGCGATGGACGCCTAGGCCCATGTGGGGGGTTCCATAAGGAACGCCCCAAGTAATTACAATAAAAAAATATAGCCAATTTTGTTGGTGGAACCACAGGGCTTTGCAGGACTCAGCAAAGCAGAACTCGGCAAAGCCCTGCGTTGTACTGTGGTACTGAAAATAAAAATTAAAAAGGCCAAATGCTGTGAGGGTAAGACACTCGCAGGGATGAGGCAAATGGCATGGTCAGGCTCTGCGGCCAACCAGGTCAGGCCCTGTGGCCCACTCCCGCTGTGCATGACCAAAAGCCATTCATGGTGGTAGGTGGCTGCTCCCGTGTTGAGGGGTGTTGGGCAAAAGGTCTGTCCTAACCAACAAAATAAACAACATATATTTTGTTCCTATTTTTGAGCAAATAGACATGGTTCTTTTTTCTTTTTAAATAATTTGTCAATTTTTTTTACTGTAATGTTTCTTTTTTGGGGTGGACTAAAGTAAAAATGAAAAAAAACAAGGAATCACAACTTGGGCAAAAAATATTTTTTGCAAGTACCTTCATGATCAGCCATCTGCTTGTCAGAAGCTGCAACACTTTGTTGTGACACAGACAATAATTTGCCTCAGTCCATGCACAACAATCCAATCACGCTGCCCAGTCAGGACATCTACCAGAATAGTATCTCCAGCTTGGAGACTCTAGAGGACCGCAGAGGCTGGAGATGGTCCCTCTTTTTCATCTCATCACTCTTTTGCTGTGTTGATTTGAAGGGAATGCCAGGCTTTAACATGCTTGTACATCTCAGGAGTCCAAGTCACAAGTTTGGCTGACACCTTTTTAGGTCGAGCGCGCAAGCGCTTTGACCTGTTGGAAGTATTGTAAGCTTTTAACCACGCCCACCGCACGGCCCTCACTTTCACTCGTTTGTCCGCTTGCCTTTAAAATATCCTTTATCATCATTGGTAAATTCTTTACATTTGTCCCTTCTTGGGATAGTTTTGTTACCACCTTGCAGACTGTCCTGGTTAAATGGATAATTGCGCGATCGCTGATGCGTTTGGCTGTGAATGAACTTCTTTTTCTTTTTTGTGTCTCTCCTTCACGCTCCTGCTTATGGCGGCCAGGGCACTTTGAATCGGCTTGCTTATGTCAACTGTTTTATTTTTCATTTTCAATTTAAGTGGCAAGTTAATTCCTGCTAGGAATTTACAATGTCAATAGCTCTAACTGAAGCAAATGCGAGACCCATTGCTTTGCAAATGCTTGATCTCTCTTGTGGGGATACAGAAGAACTCACAAACTATAGACTTAGGAGTGGTCCTCTCCTCCTCTTCTACATCCTGAAGCTATTGACATTTCCCTTGGTCTCCTCCTAATGCCATAGTCAAACGATTTTTAAGTGTGGGTGATTCCACCAAAAATGAGATATCTAACAGAGTCAAACAGAGCATAATGCATCAGATGTGAAGTTACTGGAGTACAATTCTCTAATGAGAGTAATGAGGTAGGAAATATTTAAAAATGAATAAAGACAGTGATAGCAACCAATCAAAAAAGGTTTTACCGTGAATAAGAGGTACCACTGTACATACGGGAGATCAAAATAAATAAAAATGAAAGCAGCCATCTGACTGGCCATTTAGGGAACACTACTCAAACAATAAGTCCTCAGCCTTACAAAACAGCCTTCAATGATTTTCCTCTCCATAATTACCACATTGATGTCTTAGAAAGGCAGTTTGGTATAAATAGAATAACATTCCATCATGTACTCAGAAAGAACTGGACATCAGGAGACATCAAAAACACCATCCACCTGGCCTAGCACAGGTTCAGCAATACAAGATGACAAAACACCCTGCGCCCATCGCCTGCTGTGCATGCTGAGTGCTGTGCATGGAGTGGGGTTTGCTGGGACTGGGGGATTGGGCAAAGTGCGTTGCCAGAAGACCTGACAGTGCTGCCAAACCACCCCCCTAGCACACAGCCGAAGGCCATGCGTGGCAGAGGGATGATCACTGGTGGGTGGTTGGATGCAAGGTCCAGTTTCAGGCCAGGCCCTGTGGCCAACTCTCTGCCCTGTATGGCCAAAAGCTGTGCTCAATGGGAGAGTTGGAAGAATGTGATGAAAAAAAACAGGCTATCACTAAACAAACCAAAGGTTAAAGTGAAGTGATCGGTATAGTAATAAGATCTTACTTCATGTTAAAAAAACACAATAGAAATTAAATGAAAAAAATGTTAAAGTGACGCTATAGTTAGGTAAGGTGAAACATTTTGGCCTACGTTTGTAAAAAAAACTAAAAAGCACTGAAAAAAATCAAAGGTGACCTTATGGATAGGTGTTGTAATAATATAAAACTATTGTATAAAAACCAAACAAATACTGAAATTCACCAGTTATAGTTTACTGAGCTAGCTATAACTTGTGCCCCACCATGCTCTGCTTGTGACCTCGCCCATGACACGTAAATTACATAAGTAATGACATCACTGATGATGTCTCAAATGACATCATTGATTACATCACTGATCTCATCTCTGATAACATCATCCAAGCTATTGCTTATAAACGGCATAGTACTTGAGACAAGTCTTATTCAGTATGGTAAAATTTATGTGGTGCATACTTTAGCTACCAGTGAAGTTTAAAGTGCATGCTGTACTTCATTAAAGGAAGGTATAGACTGAACGCAAGGAGTGTGAGTTTCAGTCATACTTTAGAAATAGGTTCTGCTGCATCTGAATGTCCTGTTACTGAAAATATGTAAGAAAATCCTAAGTTTCTCTTTACAAATGAGTTATTCTCCTCCGTTTAGATGCTGTTGTGAAAAGGTTGTCATGTAGTGTTACACAAATATCACTAAAAATGGAAATTTTTAAAGTTGAGATATTTTTTCCAAAGGTTCAGTGAAAACAATGACTGCCATAATGAGTGCAGGGAGCTGTTGCAAGTTATGCTTAGATCATTGAACTATAACTAGAAAAATTCAGTGTTTTTTCAGGTTTCAATGTAACAGTATGACTGACATTGCCAACTAATTATAACAACCTTTTCACCTTTGGTTTTTCAGAGAATATCTAAGTTTTTTTTAATGTAACTGAAGTGCCATGTAGCCACAAGAAGTTGATTGGTAAAAAACAACACTTATAAGTTATACAAACACAGCGGCCAGAAGACACCTCCAGTCCCCAACCGCTTCACTCAGTGTCTCCGTGTGTTCTGGCAGGAAACCTTCACATGTCATCATGGAGCCTTACCATGCCATTAGCCATGGGTGACCACCAATACATAGTGCTCACACACATTTTTTGCCTTTTTATGGCTGTCATGCTGAAGTGTCCTGCAGGTGCAAATTCAATAATTCTTTGTCTACATCAGTCAGTAGGAGTCAACTTATCTCCTCTGACCAGGTTGCCGCTTTCCAAAGATAACTCATCCACAGTCTTCCTCTTCCTAAACAGTTGTAAACTGAACATTGCGCTCTTTTCTCTCGGCCAACTGTTCAATACAAACTCCATGACCTTTTGCAACTCACCATCACCAACTACAGCATTACTCCATTCATCCAGGTTTTTACATACAACCTGATCCTCAACCTTCACAATCATGCACTGTTCAGTCTCCTCTTCCTCCATGGTATCCGTTTGGTCACCTATTGCTAGTCCTGATAAGCAGTCTGCTTTGCACTTTTTCCCTCTGGTATGCAAATCACTTCAAAACTAAAAAATTGACAGAAAGTCGAGCCTACCTAGCTGTGAACTTCTTTATCTTGATCCCTTTGAGAACTCCCACTAAAGGCCTGTGGTCTGTCTGTAAATAAAATGATCTTCCCCATACAAAAGGTTTACATTTTCCAAAGGCCCAAGTACGTGCCAGCATTTCTTTCTCAATGACTGAGTATCTTGTTTCAACTTTTTTTCTTTTTTGTGATTTTACATAGTGCAAACTCAACCGGGAAGGTATTGGAGCACTTTACATTAGCAACAGTTACATTACACAAGGATACATTCATTTTTAGTAGGCACAGTGTCATTAAGTGATTTGCCCAGAATCACAGGATGTTGAGCCGTCGCCGAGTCTGGAACCTGGTTCACCACCTCCATAGTCAGCAGCGCTAGCCCTTAATCCACAACTTCTCCTCTGACTTCAGTCAGTCTTCTAGAGATGAATCCCCCAGTTGTTTCTTTGCCTCTGTTGCACTGGGACAGGACTGCTCCTAAGCCATATACACTGGCATCTACTATGATAAATGTTCTGCACACTTCTATGTATGGTTGTAATGATGGGGCAGACACAATGCTTTTTGTGTGCATGAACTTTGAATAGAATTTGCACATTCCTAAAAAGGATCTAAGTTGGTCCTTGTCCTTGGGATGAGGAGCTTCGACAGTTCCATTGACCAAAACCTGGTTTTGGCTTCACACCTTCAGATGACAAAATATTACCTAAATACTCAACTTCATTAACTGTGAATACACACTTATCTTTTCTTAGAGTAATGATGTTGTTGCTTAAAGCATTCAGTACAAGACATAATGCAAAATTATGGTCTTCAATTGTGTTTGCGAAAGCCAACATATCATCTTGGAAGAGAACAATGTTTTTATTCCCCAAAGAATTTTTGTCATTACCTTCTGAAAGATGGAAGGCTGCTAGACCAAATGACATCCTACAAAACGGTAACGTACCATCAGGTGTCAAAAAAGCTATTAAGTGACATGATTCAACATTTAACACCACCTGATGGTATGCCGCTTTTAAGTCCAATTTAGAATGCCACTAGTCTGACCCACAGCTGTTATGGGATCCTCAATAAATAGAATGGGAACATTTTCCACCCATATGGCATACTTTACACTACTCAAGTTGACACATAGGGGGTCATTCTAACTCTGGCGGGTGGCGGAGGCCGCCCGCCAGAGTTCCCCCGCCAGAACACCGCTCCGCGGTCCGAAGACCGCCGCAGTGATTTTGGGTTTCCCACTGGGCTGGCGGGCGACCACCAAAAGGCCGCCCGACAGCCCAGTGGGAAACACCCTCCCACGATGAAGCCGGCTCCGAATGGAGCCGGCGGAGTGGGAGGTGTGCGACGGGTGCAGTAGCACCCGTCGCGAATTTCAGTGTCTGCTAAGCAGACACTGAAATTCTTTGTGGGGCCCTCTTACGGGGGCCCCTGCAGTGCCCATGCCATTGGCATGGGCCCTGCAGGTGCCCCCAGGGGCCCCACGACACCCCATACCGCCATCCTGTTCCCCATGGAGGATTCCTAAGGGCAGCGGAAAACCGGCGGGAGACCGCCGGTTTTCCCTTTCTGACCGCGGCCAAACCGCCGCGGTCAGAATGCCCTTGAGAGCACCGCCAGCCTGTTGGCGGTGCTCTCGCGGTCGTTGACCCTGGCGGTCAATGACCGCCAGGGTCAGAATGACCCCCATAGTCGTAGTTATCCTGATCTTTTTTTAGCTAAAACAACAGGGGATAATCACGGAGTTGGATTTACCTGTTCAATTATACCATCCTGTTGTATCTGCGATAATATTTGAGATAAATTGCCTCTAAAACTAAAAGGCACATTGCACAATTTGTGTTTACTGGTGGTGTAACCTTCTTTTACCTTAATTTCGTGCTTAACAATTTTGGATTTCTCCAATATGATCTGTAAAAACTTTGGTAAACTTTGAAACCCAACAAACGTTTTCATTGGAAAAGATCCCTCCAACATTATACTCCCCCTCAAGTGCTACAGGATGATTTTCCCTGGCCTTATTACAATACCAAAATCAGCCTGATGCCACTAACCTAGTACATTGATGCCCTTTTTCACTAGATGGACTTTCACCTTGATTTCCTTAGCTGAAAATCCAATATTTGTCCAAAAATACCACGGTAAATCAATCCTCTTTGAAAGCTGCAGTTATGACATGAGGGGGTAACAACACTTGGTCATCCTAATTTTAATTGAACTTTGAGATATCAATGATAGTAATCCTAGCTCCAGAGTCCAAAAAAGGGATATGGTGCATCCGTTAATCACAAATTCCAACAACGGATGACTGTAACACTTGGTACTTAAATCACCCTCTGTTTCTATGATATCCAATGCTAATACCAACTCCTCCACTTTGTTCTCTAAACATTGTATGTCTTCCATAGAATCTTGACTTGGCACAGCATAAACAAACATGACTCTTGTAGTACCTGTACTACCACCAGGATGTCTGCCACCTCTACTTATTTTACCATTTGTCGCATTTCCACCACTCTTGTGAAATTGCAGGACCATTTTAAAAACTAGAGACACGAGAAGAAGACCCACACCTATAACATATTAGTTTCGTCTTTCCCTGTGCTCTAGGCACATATGTTGGGCATGTCTGCTGATGACCTAACTGTTGCCCTCTGCTGGGACCGTGGTTCCAAAGTGGGACCCACTGTAAACTGATTTCAAGTTGTTTGGAATCATCCCTTGAGAACTCTATTCTCTTGGCTATATGAATAAGCTCATCCAATGATCAGTTTTTGCACACTAGCAACAGCTCTTGAATTTTCTTGGAAGTGCACCTTGCGACTAGATGATCCGTTATCAGTTGTGATGGAAGTTCTCAAAATCACAATAGGATACCAAAACCTTTAGGGCAGTAACATATGTGTCAATAGACTCAGAAGGAGCTTGTACTCTTGTAAAAAAAATATGCCTATGTGCAACCACATTAACTTTGCCCTCAAAGTGAACTTATAATTGCTTAACTGTACTCTGAAATTCATCCAGCTCTTCATGATCAGTAAGACTAATGTCATGCAAGTTGGCAAAAATATTTTGTTTTGCTGCACTACCCCTAAATATTAGTACAACAGATTCCTTCTTCTGACAGGTCTAACTTTTTGACCATCAATTGCACCCAGATATGCATTGAACAACCTGTTCCACAGCCGCCGTTTCAATGGGGCTCTCCAGGTTTTTGAAGAAAAGGTGCCAGAGAAGTCACTGTTTGCATCCTAATGAATGCACCTCACTTGAACAAACACATACAACAATACACTTCTTTATTTATGCTGTTCACAACGTATTATACACTATGCATGACAAATGAAAGAAATAAACTGATCACAGATAGAATTGGCACATGTCACATGCAGAAAAAAGTATGCAGAGAATTTGTACTAATTATATCATACACTAAACAATATGGGGCTTTTTTACAAGCCCCTTGCGCTGCTGGTGCATCAGTTTCTGTTTGGGAAAAAAAGTGATGCACCAGCGGCGCAAGCGACTTGTAAATAAACCCCTATGAATGTAAAGTGTGCCAATCGCTGTCAGCATAGTACAGACTAATTAGTATGAAGTTGGTGTGGTGATCCCTGTCAGCACCAAATTAAGTCATATGAAAAATCAGCCCTGCTGCAAAAGTGTGCAGATCACTGTTGGTATCAAATTATGAAAAATGAAACAAATGCAGCTTGGGTAACAGCGTGAGGGCACAGAATAATATGCACTTGAGCATGTGCCCTGGAGCAGAGTTTTACCTTGAGAAAACAGCACAGGGACAGAGGCAATATGTGCTTGAGTAGATCAAGATCCAGTTGACACCAGTGTTGTGCTTAACTGTGCTGACCTAGAGAAAAACAAGACAGAGTTATTCTAATTAGGAAAAGCTAGTCCCGAGTGTTCCACATGTTACTCTGGTCTTTCAAGTTGCTCCAATGTAGTTTGTGGTCGTTTGTCTTCTTTAACTATCTCCTAGGCTCAAAAAGAAGTGATGGTGACACGTGGCCACAAGAAGTTGAACCAATATAAATAACCTTTATAAGTTATACTAGTACTGAGCCCAGAAGACACCTGCAGTCCGAAACCGCTTAATTCAGTGTCTCTGAAGTGTTCTGACAGGGAACCTTCCTATGTCATCATGGAAACTTACCATGACATCAGCTACAGCTACATGATAACAAACTCATTACAAACACAGACACAGAATACACCTATGACAATACCATAGTAAGTAAGTTTATGTCTTTTCTCTATAGCTAACTACAGTGTCACTTTAGCCTTTGTTTTTTTAGTGATTTGACCACCTGATGGTATTTGGGTGTCTCAAGGGAGTGTAGTCTTCGTGAACAGTTCTTTATAGGGCATGTAGTCCTGTCTTGTACACATAAGGGACCGTTAGGGGCATATTTATACCCCATTTGCTCCGAATTTGCATCATTTTTTTACACAAATTCAGCGCAAAACGAACTCCATATTTATATTTTGATGTTAGACCTCTCTAACTTCATGATATTGGAGTTTGCACCATTTTTTTGATGGGTGAACCCACCTTGCGTCAATGAGATGCAAGTTAAGTGTTCCCATCTAAAAAATGGTGCTAATCCCATAACCCCACATTTATCCCCTGTGCTAAAATGATGAACGGGTGGGAGGAGGGGCTAAATAATGTTAACGCCTGGGTCAGACCAGGCGTTAAGGGACCTGTGGATCCATTTCCATGGTGTTTAACCACCATGAAGGGCACCTGTGGAATGGGTCTACAAGTACCCTCCTCAAGCCAGAGGAACACCCCCACCCACACCAAGGTAAGTAGGGTAACTACAGATAAGTAATTAGTTTTTAAAAAAATGTAAAGTGCCATCGGGGGCCCAACTCAGGGCCCCGTGCATGGCACAGGGTGCAATGGCCATGTCCAGGGGACAATGGTCCCTTGTGCTGGCCATGACTCCTGTCTTTTCTAAGACAGGAGTCAGGTGGTATGGATGGTTTTGTGTCAGAAAATGATGCTAGGCTGGTTAGAGTCATCTTTTTTTATTCTAGCCAGCCTAACATCATTTTTTGGTGCAAAACATCCTTCGCCCATACTGCCAGCCCCATCCGGCTTACGTAATTTGTTTTTACGCAACCCCACCCTTTGCACCAGATTGCACCATTCTATAAATATGGTGCCTGGCTGGGGCTCAGGAATGGTGCAAGCCGGTGCTAAACTTTTTGGTGCAAAACTGCATTAGCACAGTTTTGCACCAAAAAGTATAAATATGCCCCTAAGCGCCTTGAAGAAGTGGGCTTCACTATAATCATTTTATATATACAGATGTGTGGATATTATATATTTTACCTCATTCTGTGCCATTTAGTACCTCTTTACATATGTGAAACCCTTTACAGGTTTACAATGTAAATTGGAGAGCAGTACTTTAGATAATGTGTGATTTTGTCAAATGGTGGCAAAGTTTTTAGCTAAACAAGAACATGCTCTTTCTGTGGAAACGGTGACCAAACTATATTTACAAGTTCTAGCTAAGTGAAGATTTCAGTAACAACTTACTGAAGCTCTTTAGTTAGAATTATCTCAAGTAACTGTAACTCATTTCATAAAATAACTAGAACTTGGGCCCTCCCTGTGCACTGCTAATTCCCTCCCATATTACATCACTCATGTCATGTTCTGTGACATCACTAATAACTTGACCACAACATCTTAAATGACATTATTGATGACAAGGCTGTTTATGGCGGGGGTGTCAAATATGGGTTAGTGTTCCTCAAGGTAAAAGATAAAGGGCATGATTTAGATCGTAACGGAGGGCAATACTACATCACAAACGTGACAGGTATCCTGTCCGCTGTATTATGATCCCATTATATCCTGTGGGGATTGTAATATGGCGGATGGGATAGCCATCACGTTTGTGACAGAGTATGCCCTCTGCCGAGATCTAAATCAGGCCCAAAGACTTCTAAACCCTCTACTCCTTGGTTAAGCTGTGACCACATTATCTACAACATTCTCCATTTCTGTGCTCTGTCTTAGTAAAAAATGATTTTCAAACTTAAGATAACCCTTGTGCGGGAACACCTCTAATAAAGGCACTTGTAACTCATTCTTGACAGGGGCATCACATTTTTTTAGTGCATTAGACAACATAGCAAATATGTAGGGCACATTATAACATGACCAGGCAGACTGTCATTTTAGGGAAAGGCACATTGCAGGCTCAACAAGAGAATGCAAAAGCATAACAGGAAAATATAGAAAATGGAGGAGCCCATCATGATTCTGCACTACTTTAGTATAAACTTCAGATAGCCACTTTTAAATTTCTAAAACTACAGTACACATTCAGAGATCCCAGGTTATGTTACCATAAGACTACCTATGTGAAAAGCAATATTAACCGATAAATTGGGGATGCAAAAACCTAGAGTCATTACTGGTGGCTCAGGTCTGTTATGTTAACATGACTGCCATACTGTATCACTGAATCTATACAGTCTATATTGTTCTTCAGTAAAATCCACTTTATGGTAGGCTCCAGGAGGTCAATATTATTAATATTATTGATTTTTAAAGATAAATAGAACTTTACTATTCTTAACTCTACATTTACCTTCAAACTTTTACCTTGGGATGTGGTGGTTAGTTCAATTTCATGGATGTGATGTCTTTGTCATATGACATATTGCATGCCATAAAGTTGTATTACACTGGGGAATTCTATTCTCCAACAAACCATTAAAGATGCTCTTCATCAGCTGCAGTCTGCTCAGACCTCATATATTGTATTTAAATGTGAGTGCCAAATGAACACCTTAGTCACAAGTTCAGGCCAACTGCAATGAATTGTGGGCCGGATACAGAGGCCAGGTTAGTCCAGCTGAAAAAGTTACCTTCTATGTCGGCCAAAAATAATTCCGTTTGGTGTAGAGGAAGCCTCCAGGAGTAGGTTGTGCATTGTGAACTGTCACGGCTGTGGTACAAAAAGCAGGTCTGGCATCACAGGTGGTCGTTGCTGTAGAGCGGAGAGCCAGTTCGAGTGTTGCAGATGGTAATTTCTGTACCTTTGCTTGGTGATCATCCCAGGCTGTTGTTGATGTAGCAGGAAGTGCAGCTCTTACGTTGTTTGATGTTGCTAGTGTTCGCTGGCAGCGAATAGAGCAGGTCTCACTGGAACTTCACATTGGGAGTCATCAGGGGCGAGAGGGTCTTGGCGCAAACAAGCCTGTTTGTGAGCAGCCTAAACTTCAGGATTTTTACCTTTACTGATGCCAGTCAAGTGTCCAGGGCTTGGGGAGGCACCTCTTGTGGTTCAGGACTCACTCCAGCATAGGCCAGCAGGACTCAGAAAAGTCCAGTTACAGGTTCAGACAGGTCTACTTACAACAGGTCAACTGGAAAGTTGCATGGAGGCCTCTGAATCTTGTTGTGCCCATGTAGCTCACACAGCAGGTCAGTCAACGGATCCTTTCAGTAATTCTTGTTAGGGTGGGATGAGGGTCAGCAGGTCCAGTCTTTCTTCTCAGACAGAAAGGCAGTCCTTCAATCAGAAAGACAGTCCTCTGGCAGTATTGCTGTTTTTCTTATTTAACTTCCACAGTTCCAGGAATGTTCTGACGAGTGGGTCTAGATGTCCAAGATTTATACCTGGTGCCGGCCTATTTGTGGAGAGCCTCCCTATACTACTTCCACATTTGGTTTTGGAAAGCTCTCCCACTTTCCCTCCCAAGGCTTCAAGCTGTCTGGGGTGCCAGAAGACAGGGCAGGCCTAGTGTCAAGTTCCTTTGTGTGTGCAGAGGCAAAGCAATTTGAAGTGTAAGTGGGGCTGGGTACAAACCCTCCTCAGTCATCCTGCCAGGATGGACAATCCTTTCCACCATACACAAAACCCTAACTGCAGAGCCATTCACAGGCATCTGCCTCAGGGCACTTGCAGAAGGCACAAATGGCTGGGACAAGAAATGCCAACTTTCCAAAAGTGTAATTTTCAGAAATATGAATTAAAATCAGACTTTACCATTAGAGAGGATTTAAAATTAATTTTAATTTGAGTGTATACAGCATATCTCTAGCTGATCCCAATCCAAAGTTAGCACGTACTGATACATAATAAGCTAAGTTAATCAATAGGAAACCTAGGCCTTAAAACTGTAAAAAATGACTTTAGTTTTTCACTGCGAGGTTGCTTAAAACTTAAGTACATATGTCTTTCTTTTTAAAACCTTTTTAAATACAATGCACCCTGCCCCATGAGACTTCAGGAACTACCTTAGGGGTGACTTATAAGAAATAAAAATAAAAGGTTTAGGTCTGGCAAAATGTTTATGTACATCACACAAAAGGATGCGGTTACCGCTCAATAGGGTACTCAAGCCTTTCTCTATGTCCCCAATTAATTGTTGGATTTGACTACCTATACTTTTTCAACCACCTTCATTCCAAGCAATTCCAAGAATTGGATGAGGTTTATTTTGTCTGGCTGAAATGGCAGTTTAAAACTGCACTACAGGCCGCAATGCCAGGCCTGAGATGTTCTAAAAGGATGATTTAGTGTTAGGCACAATGCCTGCTGCAGGCTCACTAGTAGCATTTCATTTACAGGTCCTGGGTACATGTAGTACCATTCACTAGGAGCTTTCAAGTAAATTGAATGTGCCAATTACTTTTAAGCAATTTTTGCCATGCTTGAAGGAGAAAGCACAAGGGCTTTAGTCATTGATTAGTAGTGCTAAAGTGCACAGTCCGAAAGCCAACAAAAACATGTTCAGCAAAACAGGATAGATGAAGGCAAAATGTTCGGTGGAATATCACACCAAGGATGTCAGGTCTTATACTTGTTCGCATATTGCAAAGCAAGAGAGAACTAAGCAGGTGCTGATGTTAGCACATGGGGTATCCAGGATATTTGTATTTTTAGCAAAACATTAGTCAATGGGCCGTACAATTTAGCCCACTTATTATAAAATCTTCTGCTTCCTAACCGTCACTTGTGATATTAGGTATGCAAATTTGCAATTATATCTCTGTATTGCTGGGCATACAGGTGCATTTAGATATTTATCAGTGCACTTTGAATAATGCTCTAAAAACATTGATGTCATGATAAAATCTGGATTTGATCACATATTTACACATAAGAAGTTGCTGAGGGGTACTTACGAAACCAATGGCCTGATTCAAACTATGGTGGGAAACGTCCTCTACGCCGACTCTGTAACAACAAAGTCCTGGTTAACGAAAGCGGAACAAAGCTTTTTCTTAACCACGACTTTGTTGTTTTATGCCTTAACCACGCATGTCCTGAACAACGAACGTGAGTGGTTAAGGCACAAACAAGGGAGTCGGCTGAGGAGGACGGCGCGGACGATGAGGCGATGACTCAGGTAAGGGGGGGCGGGGGGTTTCAGGTATTGGGGCGGGGGGTCGGAGGGTTTTAGGTTTTGGGGCAGGGGTGGGGGTGTTTTAGGTTTTGGGGCTGGGGTCGGAGGGTTTTAGGTTTTGGGGCGAGGGTGGGGTGTCGGGGGGTTTTAGGTTTTGGGGCGGGGACCGGGGGGTTTTAGGTTTTGAGGTGGGGTGGGGGGTTGGAGGGTTTTAGGTTTTTGGGCGAGGGTGGGGTGGGGTAGCGGGGGTTTTAGATTTTGGGCCGTGGGTGGGGGGTCAGGGGTTTTAGGCTTTGGGGCGGGATGGGGGGTTGGGGGTTTTAGGTTTTGGGGCGGGGTGGGGAGTCGGGGGGTTTTAGGTTTTGGGGCGGGGTGGGGGGTCGGGGTGACGCATGCAGGATCAATGGATGCCTATTACTAATGCCTTTACCAGGAATGCCTTTACAACAAAATATCATTGTTAAGGCATTCGTGGTAAAGGCATTAGTGGTAACAACGAGGTCGTTGTTCCGACCTCGTTGTTCAGGCACTCGGTGTTCGGGCAGGGGGCGTTCCGACATACAACCATAGTTGAAGATTTAAGATCGCTGTGAAGAGATCTCTACTGCTGAGATGACAGCTGTTCTGATGGCACTGAAAGTTTGCTATGTTTCATGAAGTTGTTCAGCAATGTTTTACATTTTTCAAAATTCAAATCCACTAAAAGTGGGAGTTTGCTTTAGAAAAACAAAATACTAACAATCCTGGCGCCCTGGGAGTTTTCTCCCAAGTTATGGGGGTCATTTTCTTTTTTTTCTGTTTGGGTCCACCAGGCTTTTCCTGGTGGTCCCAAACAGAAAAAATAAAATCACACTGTGCGGTCTAAAAAGAGTGGGTGGTCTGATGTACTTACAATGGCAGCCCTTACTCCACTGGGCCATTGGCTTAGGGGTGTTGCTAGAGGAGCCAGTATGGGCAGCTCCTTCAGAAACAAGACATTCGAAGAAAATCTAAGTATATTTGGCACAAAGCCGGTCATTACAACATTGGCGGTAAAAGCTGCTTACCGCCGCGCAGAAGACCGCCAACACACCTCCGTGGCATTCCACCACAGCTATTATGACCCATTGTTTGGAATCAGCCAAAATTCAGACACCCACACAAGTCCGCCACACCAAAGGTCAGTGATAAACTGGCGAAAACAAATCCTCCACCGTCGCGCCAACAGAAATACGCCCACACTATCACGATCCACGAACCCATGCGGCGGTCTTTCAACCGCAGTATTCCATTGGCGGTATACACCACCGCGCTCAAAATACACACACATCTCCGTAAAACAGCCACTTTGGACAATTCAAAATACACACACCTGATACACATACACACACCACTCCCACACACTCAATACAATATGAAACACACACCCACATCACCCACAAACCCTTACAACCACAAATCACAAAAGAAAGCCAGAGAGAGACACCACCATCAACAACACTAGCATCCACAGGCACACAACACCATCACCCACATAACTTCCACGCACCTCACACAACACACCACTACATATCAGCACGCTTATCACCCCACACATCACCTACACCACCCCATGGCACGGCAAAGACACCCCAGGTTCTCGGAGGAGGAGCTCAGGGTCATGGTGGAGGAAATCGTCCGGGTGGAGCCACAGCTATTTGGCTCACAGGTGCAGCACACCTCCATTGCAAGGAAGATGGAGCTATGGCAAAGAATAGTGGACAGGGTCAAGGCAGTGGGACAACACCCAAGAAATTGGGAGGACATCAGGAAGAGGTGGAACGACCTACGGGGGAAGGTGAGTTCTGTGGTCTCAAGACACCACCTGGCGGTTCAGCGGACTGGCGGCGGACCCCCACCTCCTCCCCCACAACTAACAGCATGGGAGGAGCAGGTCTTGGCGATTCTGCATCCTGAGGGCCTCGCAGGAGTAGGTGGAGTAATGGACTCTGGTAAGTCAAAGCTTTACTATTACATCCCCCATCCTACCTGCATGCCTGCACATACCCCCACGCTCACACTCACCCCCATCACTCCTACTCCTCACAAATGTCCCACTATCACAAACCACCCATCCGAACACCAAGCCCTGCATGCAACACCAAAGCATGGACACCCATCACTAAAGCATGCCCACTTGACATACCCATACACCCCCCTAAACCATCATCACACAAGGTCCCACACAGGAATGCTAGCACTGGGGTACACAGTCACCCACCCATTGCACACCTTGACACACACAGATGCAATAATCATGCTTTTATACCCCTGCAGGACCCCTACCCAACGTCACCGGACAGGAGGGTCCACACATGTCCACACCACCAACAGAAGAGGCTCACAGTGATGACAGCACCTCTGTCCAACTGGACCTAGATGACCGGTTCCCATCACACAGTCACAGGCCACTACAGAGCTTCCCCCCTCTAGAAACACCCGCACAGCACCTACCCAGCGGGCCAATACCTCTGTCCCCAAGACAAGTCAATCAGCACTGTGTCCACCACTACAGGGAACCCATGCTACCCCAACAACAGGGACCTGGGGGCAGTGGTGGTGGGCACACGGTCCAGTGGACTGAGGCCTAGGAATTAAGGGGAACTGGGAGGGCTGCTGTGCGACAGGGGGTGGACAGGCCCAGGGAACCCACTCTCCATGAGGCCCTCTCCTCCATCATGGGAGCCTACCACCACTCCCAGGAGACGATGGCAACGGTACTGGCCAAGTTTCAGGAGACCCAGTGCCTGCAGGAGGAACAGTATATGGGTTTCAGGGAGGAACTCAGAACCATCAATTCCACCCTGGGCACCATCCTAGGGGTGCTGAAGGAAGTACTCAACACCAAGAGGGACACTGTGGCACTACAAGGGGCCCCTGACACTAGCCTGGACGATGAACTGCCCACCACCTCCGCCGGCGCTAGTGGACAGGAGGCACCGCCACAGGACCACCACACCAGCACCCCACACCCTGCAGATGGAGAACCACCTCGCAAACGGTCCCTGAGATCTAGGACAAAGACGGAGAATGATGCCAAGACCCCCGCCAAGAAATGAGACCACCCTGATAGTCATCCTACAGTCCCACTTTGTCACCCTGTCCATCCTCAAACTGCCCTAGCTCCACTTCCTATGCCCATTTGGGCAATGCACCTGTGAGACTAATAGACTGGACTCTGCCATGGACATTCCTCTGCCATCACCCCTCACCATTTTACAACCCCCTCCAATATTGAGCACTTAAATAAACACCCTTAAAGCACAAAACAATCTGGAGTCTGTCTGTGATTTCGGAATACTGTATTAACAATAACTGTGGCAAAAAGCTTTTGCATTGGTAATGGCAACATACCTATGTCACACAGCTCTAGTCCATGAGGAATCAAAGCAGATGTCAGACAGTGGGACCCACATCTGTGAAATCATAAGGGAAAGTGACAACTCAGTGATCATACACTGGGTGAAAACGACAGACAGTAGAGTGGTAGTAGTGTTTAAGTACATGTAGTAGGCAGGTTTATATTCTTACCTGTGTCTCACTGGAAATATTGCTGGATCACTGAGTCCCTGTTGTCCATGTCTTCTTCCTCTGCTTCGTCATCTTCACTGTCCACAGGGTCCACAGCTGCAACAACACCGCCATCTGGACCATCTTCCTGCAGAAAGGGCACCTGTCATCGCAAAGCCAAGTTGTGAAGCATACAGCAGGCCACGATGATCTGGCACACCTTCTTTGGTGAGTAGAATAGGGAACCACCTGTCATATGGAGGCACCTGAACCTGGCCTTCAGGAGGCCGAAGGTCCGCTCGATCACCCTCCTAGTTCGCCCATGGGCCTCATTGTAGCGTTCCACTGCCCTTGTCCTGGGATTCCTCACTGGGGTCAGTAGCCATGACAGGTTGGAGTAACCAGAGTCACCTGCAAATGGCGAGGGACAACTGTTAGACACACACTAACCTGGAGGGATATCCCCAGACCCAGACAACCATTCCCACTGACTAGCTTCCAGGTGCTCACCTAATAGCCACACATGGTGTCTCTGGAGTTGACCCATCACATAAGGGATGCTGCTATTCCGCAGGATGTAAGCGTCATGTACTGAGCCAGGGAACATGGCATTCACATGGGAGATGTACTGGTCTGCCAAACATACCATCTGTACATTCATCGAATGATAACTCTTCCGGTTTCTGTACACCTGTTCCCTCCTGTGGGAGGGTACCCAAGCCACATGGGTCCCATCAATGGCACCTATGATGTTGGGGATATGCCCCAGGGCATAGAAATCACCTTTCACTGTAGGCAAATCCTCCACCTGAGGGAAAACGATGTAGCTCCGCAGGTGTTTCAGCAGGGCAGACCACACTCTGGACAATATGTTGGAAAACATAGGCTGGGACATCCCTGATGCTATGGCTACTGTTGTTTGAAATGACCCACTTGCAAGGAAATGGAGCACTGACAGCACTTGAGGGGGGATTCCTGTGGGATGGCGGATAGCTGACATCAGGTCTGGCTCCAACTGGGTACACAGTTCCTAGATTGTGGCACGTCAAGCCTGTATGTGATTATCACATGTCTTTCCTCCAATGTCGACAGGTCCACCAACGGTCGGTACACCGGAGGATGCCGCCATCTCCTCACATGTCCCAGCGGACGGTGCCTATGAAGGACAACAGCGAGCACAAAGTCAAACAACTCAGAGGTACGTACCCACATCTTACACAGAACACCATTCATACTCAAAAAGTGGCCTGTATGTGTGTTGAGTCTAGGCCTAGGTATGTGTGACGCAGTTGAAAATGAAGCCATGTGGGCCCCTGAAATGGCGGCTGCCTGACCTCTAAAGTGGGACAATGGGATGTGAGGTAACTGCTCTGGTGTTGTACACCGTCGTGGTAGGCGGTCGAAGACCGCGGTGCAATGCTGAATTGGTTAACATTGGACCCTATAGGCCCCAGGAGCCAATGATGATGTACGCCAGCGGTGACGGTACGCACCGCCGCGGACATGACCGCCATTTTCTATCTGTTCAATGACTCGAAACCTGATCTTCGACAGGAGAGGACCGACACTGCAAGTGCTGCTGTGACATCGGTGTGGAAGAGACAATGGCTCGAGTGTCTGGAGAAAGGGCCCCTGCAGTTGGAGAAACTAGTGGATGGGGTCCTCCCCAGTACACACTACTCTACGGTCCTCCAGACAAACAGGTAAGTATACTGGGAGCATGATGTATGGGCTATGCCTGTGTGGAGAGGGGTGGATGTAAGAACGAAGGGGGGAGAGTGCGGTGTGCATGAAACGACGGTGAGTGCATGTGCCACATGGCAAGGGTAGGGATGGGGGCCAATCACTTTGACGGTGCAGTTGGTAATAACTTTCTCTTCCCCCTGTACCAATCATGTAGGTCAGCGCCCACCAGAAAAAACATATTTGGTGTGCCGTCGCCAAGGATGTCCGGACCCTGGGGGTCTACCACAGACGGAGCACCCACTGCGGAAAAAATGGGAGGACATTCGCCGCTGGAGCAAGAAGACGTTGGAGGCTCAGCTGGGGATGGCCTCCCAACGTGGGAGGGGTGCCCGTCGCACCATGACCCCCCTGATGTTCAGGATCCTGGTGGTGGCGTACCCGGAGTTGGATGGGCGCTTGAGGGCATCACAGCAGCCACAAGGGGGTGAGTACACTCGCATTCTGCTGACTTTGCGCGCTGTGTAGGGGTCTGGGTGGGGGAGGTGGGCTGTGGGTTTCCCTAGGCCAGGGCGAGTTCCGTAGGCAAGGTCCCTCCATAAGGCAGGCCATGTGGCACCCCACCCCACCCCACCTCTGTAGAGTGACAACTACACCTAGTCATGCCCCTGTGTCATCTATGTGTGCAGATGTCGTCCATTGCCTTGTAGGCCATTTCCCAGGAATTGAAAAGTGGAGCCCAAGAGCGCAGCGTAGAGCAGGGGGCTTGTGTGTCTGTCGTGTCCGCCAACGGTAGCGGCAATGCATGCACTCAACATGTCTTTCTTCTGTCCCCCCCTTTTGGTGGTCTCCCTGTTCTTGTGTGCATTAGCATCATCAGGCGGAGGAGCAGTGGCACCGGAGCACCAGGGGGCTGCATCCCACATGGCCATGGAGGGTCACACTACAGAATCTTACTTCACCAGCAGGACGGAAGGCGAGGGGAGCTCCACGGCGGGGACAGGAGCTGAGACCAGTGACACAGACTCATCCTCTGATGGGAGCTCCCTTGTGGTGGCGGCAACATCTGTGCCACCCCCATCTACAGGTAGAGCTGCCACCCCCCCCCCTTCCAGCACCGCCCTCCCAGCAGCCCCTCAGCCTTCGCCCCGTGCCCTCTCACCTGGGAGGGTGGGCATCACCTTCACCCCAGGCACCTCAGGCCCTGCCCCAGTCACCCCTGCTGCCCTCAGTGAGGAGGCCATTGACCTCCTCAGGTCCCTCACTGTTGGGCAGTCTACCATTTTGAATGCCATCCAGGGTGTAGAAAGGCAGTTGCAACAAACTAATGCATTCCTGGAGGGCATTCATTCTGGTCAGGCGGCCCTTCAGCAAGCTTTTCAGACTCTGGCCTCAGCACTGATGGCAGCCATTGTCCCTGTGTCTAGCCTCCCCCTCCAACTTCCTCCACCCGACCCAATCCCCTGTACCCCAGCCTTTCCCACGCACACCTACAGACCAGCATGCACACACGTCAACACACAAGGGAAGCTCAGGCAAACATAAGCACCACACATCCCACAGGCACTCACGCAAGCATCACACACATGCAGACACACCAACATCCACTGCCTCCACTGTGTCCCCCTCCTCCTCGTCTCCCTCCTCCCTCCCTGTCTCATCTACACTCACACCTGCATGCACTACCTCTACAGCCACTACGTCCCTCTCCAGCACACCCACCACTACACCCCGCTCACGTGCAGTCACCACCCCCACTACCATTCACACATCCCCTGTGTCCGCTCCCAGTGTGTCTGTAACTCCCCCTCCCAAGATACACAAACGCAGGCACACACCCACCCAACAGCCATCCACCTCACGACAGCCTCTAGCGCATGCACCTTCACCCAAAGTCAGCAAACGAACACCTCCTACAACCACAACCTCTTCCTCCATTCCCAAACCCCCTCCAGCTACCTGTTCCAGTGTGTCAAAAAACTATTCCTGTCCAACCTTGACCTCTTTCCCACACCTCCCCCACCTCGTCCGTCTCATAGGTCCCGGACTAACACCTCAGCCACAACATCTCCGGGACCAGTGGTGCCTGTAGTCACCGGAATCTGGAGTGCACCGGCCACCAGGGCAGCCAGTGTGGCATGGAGCCACAGCACAGACAGTCCCCCACCTGTGAAGCATCAGAAGTTGGCCAGTGCCCGGCGGGAGAGGGGGAAGACTACAGCCACCAAAGCCGCTCCCAGGGGTCCCGGTGGGAGTGTGGAGTCAGCTGTGACACCTTCCAAGGTGGGGAAGGGCCACAAGAAACCTAGCAAGTCTGGGAAGAGCAGCACGGTGGAGATGACCGCCATCATCCCCGCTGCCCAGGAGGCCAGCACCAGCCCAGCTGCCCAGGAGGCCACGGTCAGCACCAGCCCAGCTGCCCAGGAGGCCACCGCCAGCACCAGCCCAGCTGCCCAGGAGGCCACCAGCAGCACCAGCTGCCCAGGAGGCCACCGCCAGCACCAGCCCAGCTGTCCAGGAGCCACCGCCAGCACAAGGCCATCGCCCCAGGAGGCCACCGCCAGCACAAGCCCCGCTGGGCCATGAAGGACCACCAGCAAAATCCCCGCTGGGCCATGATGGACCGCCAGCAGCTGAGTCCCTGCAATGGAGACCGCCGTCTCAAGCCCCGCTGAACAGGGCACCGCTGTCTCAAGCACCGCTGAACAGGGCACGGCCGCCTCAAGCACCGCTGAACAGGGCACCGCCATCTCAAGCACCGCTGACCAGGGTACTGCCGTCTCAAGCACCGCTGAACAGGGGACCGCCGCCTAAAGCACCGCTGGCCCATGAGCGCCAAGGGCACTGACGCTACTTAGTCCGTCACGTGCATAATGAAGCACTCTGGGCACCATGCCCCCTCCAGAACCAGTGGAGAGATCCATCCACTACCTCTGTCCTTAGCAGGATGAAGCACTCTGGGCACCATGCCCCCTCCAGAACCAGTGGAGAGATCCATCCACTACCTCTGTCCTTAGCAGGATGAAACACTCTGGGCACCATGCCGCCTCCAGAACCAGGGGAGAGATCCCTCCACTACCTGTGTCCTTAGCAGGATGAAACACTCTGGGCACCATGCCCCCTCCAGAACCAGTGGAGACTGCTATCCACTTGAGAGACTGTGGCTGTGCACTCCCCAGGATGGAACAGTGGGGAACCCACCCACTGTATAGACTTGAGAGACTGTGGCTTTGCACTCCCCAGGATGGAACGGTGGGCAACCCACCCACTGTATAGACTTGAGAGACTGTGGCTTTGCACTCCCCAGGATGGAACAGTGGGCAAGCCACCCACTGTAGAGACTTGAAAGACTGTGGCTTTGCACTCCCCAGGATTGAACAGTGGGCATGTGGCCCTCTCGTGGATTTGGCGTCGTGCACTCAACCGGCTGAGGTGCCCCCCCTTTCCCTCCCTCTGAGGTGCCTGTTTAGTTGCTCTCTGATGCCCCTGCAGTGTTCTTTCCGTCATGGTCGGGGATCTTGTGTGGGCCTCGCCCATACAGTGTGGGCCCAGTGTTCCACGGACTTAATTGGAGCACTACCTGGACTACTATGCTTGGTATATATTTTGTAAATGGTGTATATATATATTTTTGCCTACTTGATTTTAATATATTACAATGGTTAAACTCATTTTCTATTGTCTTTGCATTCTTCCAGGGGGGTTGGGGGGTGTAACTGTGATGTATTAATATGCATTAGTGTGTGTGTTGTAGTGGGTGAGGGTGGGGATGGGGGTCTTGCATGTGTGTGTCCCTGTTTTTCCCTCCCCCCTCCCCTGTGTCGTAGGTGCAGTACTCACCGTGGTCTTCGCCGCCGGGTTTGGTGCTCCTGGTAGAGGAGCAGGAAGACTATCGCAGGTAGAATTTGGAGTTCCGGGTCCATGGTGTCCTCTTGGGGTGTGTAGAGGTGAGCGTTTTCCCTTCGGAATTCCTGTTTCTGCTGTGTTTTTATCCACGGTGAATCTGCCCCAGAAAAGTTCGCGGATTGGTGGGTTGTAATAGCGTGGGCGGTACATTGTCTCCCGCCTGTCTGTTGGCGGTGATCGCCGCGCAGTTTGTTTGTACCGCCGTGGCGGTCGGAGTTTCAAAGTGGCTGTCTTAGTTGGCGGTTTCCGACACGGTCGTAATTGCAAATTTTTTACCGCCGGCCTGTTGGCGGTCTTACCGCCGCTTTAACACCGTCCGCCAGGGTTGTAATGACCACCAAAGTCAGTTGGATGAATAGGGTACTCTGCCACATTTCGTGTGGAATGCATTATCTGCCAAATTCTAAATCAGGCCCCAATGCAGTGGGAGCACTTTTGACAAAACTGTAAGGTCGGCTAGTCACTATGTCATGAAAGGTAGAATGGCTTTTTTGTGTTTAGGACACCAACCTGCTACAATGAATTTCCATTCTGAAATGCAAAACATTCAATAGTCCTAACATGCAGGTAATTTTCTCCTTGCTATAGGGGGCACTGTTGATTTTCACTGCCTGTACCCACCGTGCCAGCTAGTTCAGAGGACCCCCCCCCTTTCGACTTCTGATGGCCCAGAGGCTGCCTCATGAATAGGTGCTGGTGCTGCTTTGTGAGCAAAACGGTACCCTAAAATTCAACCACCCCATTATTTTACTTCAACCACATCTCCTACGTTTACTTGATCAGAGACAGTGAGTTTCATGAGGCAATGTATCTCCTCGTTAAAGCACCTCTGCAAACTTTAAATCAGTAGAGTAAAACAGCTCATTGAGTAATGGGATCCACCCAAAAACGGAGTACTAGTTCAGTAAAAAATTAAAGAGTTTTATTAAAAAACAAAAAAACAAAAAAATAACCAGCACAGAATCAATGCCTCGGAGGACCTCAGCTGAAAAGTTATACAGACTAGGAAAAAAAGCAGGAAATATTGTAAGTCCTAATGAACAGCAAAATCATTAGAAAGTCAGTTAACATCCCTAGAAGCACAGGAAAGTTCAGGAAAATCTCTGGCTTGCCACGAAAATCAATTGGTTTACATAAAAACAATTCTTGCATGTTAAATAAAAAGTTCTGCAGGTAGATTGCGGTGTGAGCAAATGTATAATTTCTTTAGCAAATCAAAGCACATAGAAAATGAATGTTATAATGTTATATTGTCTTCGCACATAGGCACTAACCCATTTCTTAATGATTATTCAGCACCCTCTATGCTAATGTGATCCAGAGATGTTCAAACAAAATATGAAACGTGATAATAAGACTTGATTCAAATGGATACATCTAGTGTAAAAAACAGTAGATAAGATTACAAAAAACAAAGTTACATCTGCACTACAGAACGTTCATCATGAGCAAAACAATGCAGCAATGAAAATGAACTAATATGACCTCAGCTTGACTGTGTGCTGCGAGCTTGTTGGGAGAGGATATGCATGGGGTGCACAACTGAGTGACAGGGATTGCATTCATCTTGTCCAAGATGGAATTTTACACAGAAATATGACATCATTAAAACACATTACTAAACAAATGTCTACGCCTCATAGGAAATTAGTTTGAAGGGCAATTACACTATATTAGTCTGTACATGTAAAGTTGTTTCTTTATCCCCATCACAGGAGAGTTGAATGGGCTATCAAGCACTTTAGAAGAATTCCCTGCTCAAACATTTTCTCAGTGATGGGTTTAATTTCTTCTACTGCCTCTTTTGAAAATGTATTTCTGTGTACTTCAAGGGAAAGCCGCATTGGATATCACCCTATTCTTCAGAGGTTGGGCAATTTTAATCCTATCTCTTTCGCACACCTCTTCAATGTCAGCATGTCTTAAATGTAGAGGTAGGTCATCTTTTGTCACAGCTGGGAACAAATGAACTCTTGAGTCCTGCTATTTAATTTTAAACACTGAGGGTCTCATTGCGAGGCTGGCGGTCCTAAGACTGCCACCCTTGTAGTGGCGGTTGCACCGCTGCAACTGTGGTGGTCCGACAGCCACATTACAACCCAGGTGGGTGGACCTGCCAGGAGACCACTGTTCCTGCCAGGAACATTGTTCCCAAAGAGGTGATGGCAGTCAGAGTTGTAACCAGCCAGGAAAGTGCTGAAATCAGCACTGCCTGGATGATTACAACCCACTTTCTGCCAGCATTTTCATGGCGGGGACCCAACCATGAAAAGGTTGGCGGCATGCCAGGGGCCACAGAGAGACCCTTGCACTGCCCATGCCTGGGGCATGGGCAGTGCAGGGCCCCCCTGGCCAACACCTCGGAATGCGCACTGTCTGATTAGCAGACAGTGCGCATTCCAAGTGTTGGAGTGCTAGGATATTGGCTTTGTTTCCCTTGAAGGAGCTGAGGCCAATATCCTAGCACTGTTCCTACCGGTCAGCCCGACGGGAACATTTTAATACGCTCAGGGTGAATGCCACCGGTATGACAGCGGCGTTCTCCCCACGGCTTTGGTGGCCTGCTTTTAGGACCAACAAAGTTGTAATGAGGCCCTGTGTCTTTATCCTAGATTTCAATTGAAACACCATCAAGTGTGCAGTAAATCAAACATTTCAATTTTGCACAATACGTCTTGGCACACCAGACTTACAGGACTTGAATCACACAAAATGAACTGAGGTTATTTTTAATTTGTCCTATATTAATTGGGACATTCTGCTATAACCTGATTAACAATTTGTTTACTACTTATTCCTACAACCTAGACTTTTGTTCCGGACAGGGGCATGTTTGGAACTTCCACAGATTGAACTGTAGAAAGCTCATGGAGCTGCAGGGTCAGGACATTGGTGGACAAGATGCACTTATCAATGCCATTCTAAGAATGGACTACAACTCCCAAGTTTTTAGAGGCAGCGGCCATCCTGGGGTGTGGCAGGCCTATAAAGCCCAGCCATACCCAAGCACATTGCTCACTATTTTGAAGACTTCGGTGCAGTCGGACCTCGTGGGGAGTTCCTCTGAAAAAAGGTCCTGATGAGTCAAATCTTGAAGGGGGTTGTTTACTCCCAAAAGTAAAGCGCCCCTTAGCACAACGAGCAAAGCGCTTCAGGCTAAACGAGTAAAGAGTCCTTGGCACGGCAATCAAAACGTTTCAGGCGACACGAGTAAAGCACCCCTTAGCACAACGAGCAAAGCGCTTCAGGCTAAACGAGTTAAGCGCCCTTGGCACGATAATCAAAGCGATTCAGGTCACACGAGTAAAGCACCCCTTAGCACAACGAGCAAAGAGCTTCAGGCTAAGCGAGTAAAGCGCCTTTGGCACGATAATCAAAGCGATTCAGGTCACACGAGGAAAGCACCCTTGGCACGACAATCAAAGCGCTTCAGGCCACACGAGTAAAGCGCCCTTGGCACAACAATCAAATCACTTCAGGCCACACAAGTAAAGCCCCCTTGGCATGATGATCAAAGCGCTTCAGACAAAACGAGTAAAGCGCCCCTTGACACAATGAGCAAAGCGCTTCAGACAAAACAAGTAGAAGCGCCCCTGGCATAATGAGTAAAGCGCTTCATGCATGACAATCAAAGCGCTTCAAGTTCAATTAGTAAAACTTTTCAGGCCTCAGTTGCAAATGTGAAAGCGCTTGAGAAAAGCAAGCTGTAGTTTCATTGTTTTTTGGGAAGTACAATATGTGGGATGCATATTTAAATCTTTGTGCATTCCTAGGCTGAGATCAAATGTTTATTTTATGAAAGCATAATTGTTACATGGTTAATATTCAGAGTATGCTCATAGTCCAAAGTTCTTGCCATCTTTAGGTACAGAGATTGCAGTTCGTTCTTGTTCCATATATGCATATTTGTCCTAACTATTTTCTTTTCAGATCCCTCTCCCTGCAGTTCCCTACCCTAATTCCCTTCCCCCGCCTGGCTTCACCAATACTCTGCGCTCTGAGAGCTTTCTGAGTTGGTGACCCTGGGAGGTGGGCCTTTTAGTCAGCAGGGTGCAGATCCCGAGGAAAAGGCACTGTGACAATGTAGGAGGTACTTTCATCTACCTCTAGGTCTACTCCAAGTAGGCAGTACTCCTCCCCTCTCAGGCACTGTCATTGTGAATTATTCCCTGAAAATAACATTGTGATTTGAAACTGTTTCAGATCATGTATAATCTGTACAGAAGTCCGTTGGGCCGGAACGTTGTGTCTTTCTGCGTCTGGGGAAAAAAAATAATTCTGGATTATATTTGGATTTTGCCTCCACTCCTGCATGCAGTGCACAGTTTTACCACAGAAATGACAAGCAGTGTTCTTCATCAGCATTTCAATATTTGTATTAATTCAAGAATTATTCACCATCCCTCTTCCACGACCTTGTGTTGACCCATTTCTCATTCTTGCACCATGCATTTGAGACATCCCATTCACTCCAGCATTTCTGGATTGCACATAACCCAAATCAAACCCCTTCAACATAATCCGGGCTCTCCTCTCAGATTGTTTTGTGTTTGCAACCATCAGGTTCTCCATGCTCCTCTTTTGCTTTGCATCAGACCAGTCACTACTGTATTTGTCCAGTTTAAAAATGTAATCTATACTCTTTTTATGCCAGCACATTTCACTTCCATATATCTGATTACTAAATTCAGGAAGAAAACCCATAAAAAAAGCAGAGATAAAACCAATAACACCATCTTTCTTGGGCTTTTCACCTCCAAAATGCTTCTTCAAAATGTACATAATCCTTTCACAATAAGAATGCACTAACTCTTTTTTGTTCTTTTGAGGTTTTCAAAATCTTTAATTAATATCCTTCTCAGGCACCTTCCTTTTCAAATGCTCAATCACCTGTCTATGTTTCTTAGGTACTTCCTTAAGAAGACACAAAGGGATGATGGACGGAGTGCTGAACAATGCAAACACTCACCCCCAGTCACAGATCTGGGTTTAATCCATTATTTGTTTGCTCACCATGCCACCCCAGTTTGGACCCAGCCATATGCAAATCAGTATTGACCCTGTTCCTCTTGGAAACAGTCCAGCCCGAACTGCCAAGCCAGGTCCTCCCTGGACCGGAAAAAAGCATTCTGGGACCGGTTTCAGGGTATTGTGTTCAGCATTCCATCCATCACTTGTTCTTTTTGCATTTCTTGCCCCAAATGTAAAGGGTATGCCCAGTCATGGGTCCCTTTATGTGCTCCTTAATGTGAGCGTTCAAAGACATTAAACCCAATTGCTTTATCTTATCGTGGGTCAAATCCATTTTGCAATTCCTCCTCAGATATTTTGTTTTGCTGATGTCAACCTCAAATTCACCAGCCAGTTCTCCTTATTTATCATGTGCTCCATAAGCACATCTGGCTGCTTCTTTGATCAAGTAAATAATTTCTTCAAAATTGTAGGTCATTGATCTGTGTAAATGATTTGTCCCTCACAACAGTTCTCCAAAACTAATTTCTGGAAGTCCAACATTAATAACTCTCTCGACTGCAACTGTATTAACAGCTGGATGAATTTGAGTATGAGAAACAACTGAGATGTATCTGCTAGTACTCGGCAATTCTGTCATTGCAGATTCACGTGGAACACTCATGTTGTATTCACAATCACAGATATGGCTAGTACCTGCTTATGACCCATTGTACTATATCCTGCTACACCCATATCAGGTTCTTCACTGAGGCCAGGACCAGTTCCCTGTCCCTGTATCCTTTCGGTATATGGAGGAGGTCTAGAATTCAAAAGATCATTTAGAAAATTACCCTATCATCTGAATCATGATTCTGTTTTTCTCCCTTACTTGATTTGTTTTTGCCATCTGCCTCCTTGACTATTACAGGAAAAACTCTTGCTCCCTCCATCTTATCTCCCCCTCCAGCATTTCTCTTGTTGATTGCATTTATTTTCCATCCATTGTCTAACTGAGAATGCCACTCGCTTTGTCATTTTCTTTCTCTCCTTCTCAGTTGCCATGTAATTTAATTTGGTCAGCTCCTCAAACCATTTGGATCTAGGTAATAGCCTTTTGTTATTCATAGTTTATCTCAGAAAATACAGCTTTCTAATGTTAAAAGTACATTCTAAAGGAAACTGTAAGTTTTTTATCTCAAGTGGCACAATCATGCCATTCAGAAATCCAGTAAAAACATAAAACCCTATGCCCATCACCATTTTGTAGACGTTAGCACAGCAGTTTATTTCTGACCCTCAATAGCAGGTACAACAGAAACTTTCGATTTTTGCAACATGGCACTCATTTTTTCTCAAAACAATCTGAAAATCACACAAAACAAACTAACAAACAACAACCAATTCCAGGGCAACTATGTTAAGGACACCTACACAGCATGGCTCTGTTAGCAACCAACCAATGACAGTACAGCTTTCTTGTGATTCCTCATCAATCCTAGGGCTTCTCTATGCCTGACAAACCAATCACAGAGTGACCTATCTGTGAATAAGGAAAGCAATTGCAAAACCCTTTTCTCAATGATCTTACACTAAATTAACTAAATAAACATTGTCTGCTCAATCTAAATAGAAAGGAGTAAGCAAATAGAGCGAAACACATCTTGCAAACAATAGAAGAAAGAGCAACTACAGAAAACGCTCTACTAATCAACCCTGTTAGCCTTGCAAATGTAATTAGTCCTGGGCACTTAGGAACAAAAGACACAAACCAAAATTTGACATGCAATCCTGAGAAGGAAAATGTGTTAATTCAGAAATCCCAATTTGTGTGTTTATAGCTCTTCGCGCTACACACCACCAGTAATCACAATATCTTGAGATCTTGGATTTCAACAAATTCAATATTCAAACCAATTAATAATAAACAAAAGCTCTGTAAACAATAATCACAAATAAGAAAAACAACAGTGGTCAAGCCGCATTCTAAAGAATCATAATTGGGCAAACACCTGCCATAACAATCCATTTCACAATGCAGGAGTCTGCAGCATTCAATAAACAATCTAGAATCACTCTCAATCATCAAATCATTCCATCTTATTCATGCTTACACTCCAAACCACTCTGTAACAGCACTGCAAATCCTGGTTCTCAGCAAAACCCCATGATCTGGACACAGAAAGTACACTATTTGTAGGAACTGAGCAAAGGACGGATCAAAGACTATCTAGAAAGCTGAAGAACACAAGGAAATACAAAGAACTCCTTTAACATAAGGAAGTGCTCTTCAACGTTCAACCATCTTCTACTATCAAGATTTGTCATAGCAAAATGGTACCCCAAAATGTGGACCCTCCAAAATTTGACCTTAATCAAATCTCCCACACTTACTGGATTGGAGAGACTGTATTAAATCTCAATTTTATGAGGCAGTGTCCCCAAGTGTTAATGCGCCTCCCCAAACATCAAATCAGCAGAATAAAACAGCTCATTAAGTAATGTAGTCCACTCACTAACTGAGTTCTAGATCAATGAAAAGTGAAAGGCTTTTATTACAAAAACTCAAAATAAGCTGTACAGAGTCAATGCCATGCAGGCTGTCAGATGCAACGTTTTAAGGGGTAGGCAGAAATTAGTGGCTCTTCCCAGGAATAGGCCCAGTGAGCAGCAAAAACATTAGAAAATTGTCCAGAATCCCTAGCAACATAGGATAGCTTAGGGACATCTCTTGCCCACCCTTAAAATCAAGGGGTTTATATACAAAAGTCTTGCAAATTAAATCAACAGCTCTGCATGTTTATTGTGGCATGAGAAAATGTATAATTGTTTTCAGCAAATCAAATCACATAGAAAATAAACGTCACGTTGCCTTAGCATCTAAGCACTAACCTGAAAGGAATGGATCCACTTTGTCCAAGATGGCATTTTCTCCAGATATAATATAATTAAAACACAATATTAAACACACTTCTACACCTCACAGCAAACTGGTTTGAAAGGCCCTTGCACTATATCTGTCAGTAGATGTAAAATTGTGCGTGAAAATGCATATTACACATTGTTAATGATACAAAAAATTATAAATCGGTGCTACCGGGGTGAAAAACACAGTTACTACCTAAAGAAAATAAAAACCCAGCCAATATGTTATGGCACATTTGGTCAGAAAAACAATGTGTAGTAAGTTATTGCCATCTAACAGGCTGACCGGTGATTTTGGAAAGTGTGAATTAGAGGAAATATATGCTGGTCCTAGTGAACAACAGAAATTCATATATTATTAATAGATTCATATTGACAAAGCCAGAGCAAACGTTTTCTAAGGATCAAAGTGTCACGGTTTCGGGCGGGTCTGATCAGGACTCTGGTTGGGACACCCCTTGAGGTCACAGAATATCCCAAAGAGGTAGTGCACTGGGGCAGAAGAGCAGCTAATAGCATACACAGGAAAGGACAGCTATGGACAGGCACAGGAAACAGGAAAGTAAAAGCAGAGCAACCTTCGTGTGAACAACCAGGAAACGGATTACTAATGGACAAACACACTGGGGTTACCACTAAGGTTGTACACAGGGTAGGGCTTAGAACTTCCCACAGCAACAGGGAATATCAATGCCTCTGTGCAGTTTGCTCTTATAGATAGTCACACCGCAAGCCTCATAGAAAGACTTGTGTATGTAAGTACTATCCTTGTTTGTGCTCTAAGGGTCCAGAGACAGAATCCTTTCTGCTGCCTCCTTTCTATGAAACTAGCGGGGTGACTATCTGTAAGAGCAAACTGCACAGAGGCATTGATATTCTCTGTTCCTGTGGGAAGCTCTTGTCGGTCCAGCCGGAAACACAGTGGCAATTCCTGGAAAAACACCAATAGCACACTGTCAGTGTTAGGCCCTAAAGACAACGTATAACACTAGACAAAGGATGGGGGCTGGAATTTCCTCCTGGAAACCAGGAGCCAACCCCAGTACAAAGGAAGACACTTATACACTGGTGAAGACTGATAGAACGCTTACCAGACGCAAATAACCCAAGAGGAAACGGAAACAGAAGGAGCAATCTAGGAGGCAGGGGCAGAAACTGGGAACAGGCTCAGGCTGAAACAAAGGCAGGAATAGGACTGGAAAACAGAGCACAAACCTCTGGCTGGAACAAACAGAGACAGGAATGGGAAACAGAGAGCAGGCTCTGGCTGGAACAAGCAAGGACAGTGCTGGAATACAGGGAGTAGGAATAAGCAGTAGACAGGACTGGGAAACTGAGAGCAGGTTCAGGCTGAAACAAGGCAGGCACAGGACAGAGAAAGAGGGAGCAGGCTCTGGAAGAAACAAACAGGTACAAGGCTAAGAGATAGGGAGCAGACTCTGGCTGGAACAATCAGGAGCAGGGCAGAAACAGGAAACAGGTTCAAGCTGGAACAGAACAGGAAAAAGACTGGAACACCATCCGATAAGGGGTCTGTAACACAAAGGAATCGAACTCCAATGCACGATGAGGATGTTGAGGAAATGTCTGCTTATAAGCAGTTCCAAGCTGCAGAAAACCCCAGGTGGAATCACATGACTGGGCTTCACAGGAGAGGTCTCAGGTGTGTGTAGTTTCAGACACTCGCAAGTCCTGGAGGAGAGGATCCGGTGAAAAGGAGCAACTGGACTTCTCCCATAGAAAATAATGTAAAACAGAATCCAGGCTTTCCTGACTACCATGCTTTGCATTATGGGATTTGCAGTCCCAGGAAGAAAATGAAATACTACAAAAGCATACCATGGCGAAAAGAGAAACAAACGGGAGTCAGCAAGGGACTCTAGATAAGTGTTCAAGGTGATTCCCAGGCTTCCGACAGTCCCCTTACAGCACCCCCTAGAAATGGGACGACAGAGTCGTAACACAAGGTCCTGATGAAGACCTCAACACAACTATTGATCTATACTGCAAGTTTAAACTACAACACATCAACAACAGTTTAAACTACAATACATCAACAACAGGTTGTGTAAGTGTATTCTTAAACTTTGGAAAAAGTAATGTTTTCCTACTAAGAGGGGTTGGTCATCCCGACCACCAGGAGAAGAGGGTAAGACTGCCACCGCCACCTCCAAGAGGTGCAAAATCCTAATTTTCTCCAGTGTGTATCTAGCATTCATTCTAAGGACTATTTCAGAGACACAATTATCTTTTCTGAGGACTTTTGTGTTTTGTACCTTGGGTGCCAAACTGTTTTTGGCTACACTACCAGCAGTTTATCCACCATGATAGATTTATTTGTTTCCACGTTTTGACTGGTGTTTCTGTTTTTGTGTCATGCTAATAAATTATATGGATACAGACTACAAGATTATTGCTGTATTTTTTGTGGCCTTTGATTTGTCATGGCTGTCTTCCACCATCATGCAGTCATTTCTTCTGAACATTTATTTGCCAAAGAAAATTTCTAATTCCAAAGAGGTAAAGTGTTATCCATTTTATTCAAAGGAAACAAACAAAAATCATTATGTATGTGGGACATACATATGTTGGCAACAAGTCCTTGAAATGAAGTCGGAGTTTCAATAACCAGGCCTAACCCCAATAGCCTGTGCCACTCAGAGTTACATGGTCCATGACCTTGACACTATGGAGGAAATGGAATATTCGAGGCGGTTGAATTAAAAAGGCAAAATATCACTGATGCATGACCTCAATAGGAGCCACAAATCCTGTTCTCACAATAGGAATCCTAGATCAATAACACCAATAGTCTACATCATGGCCTTAACAACATTTGAGGCTACACAACCAATACACACTGTGGTACTATCTGGTGCAATGACACGTTAACCATTCAGTGGTGAGCAAAGAAAAGTTTCCAGCAACTATGAGCGACACATCAACAGCTACCTCCACTGTCCACAAATTGTAGATTTAGCCAATATGAAGGATGAATACTATGTTAGGGCTTGACATACACATGTGGCTTGAGCAAGTGAAGTGGTACATATTGTCTTGATGGCACCATCAAACAGGAAACAGGTCTGCAACAATCTTCTGAATTTCCATACTATCAGAGTGCAAGTTGTCTCTGTACAAGATTTGTCCATCCTAGGCGGGTATCTGCCCCAGGATCAACACATGTTCACGCTGTACTTTCCAACAGCAACATATCACTGCAAATGTCACAACTTTGAAATGTCCAAATGAAGATGACATGGTGAAGGACCCTGATACAGAATACAAAGGGTACAATAATGAATTATGAGGACACACATGTTTAGCACAAGCAAATTTAATCTCTGTCAATAACCACAGTACTCAGTGTAGGGAAACTCTAATCCACTAACATCTATGCCTTGGACTTTCCTGCACTGACCATTCCTACCACATTACCATTGCAGGCTAATCTGTTCTCTATGCCACAAGTTGTTCTGACATTGGAGGTTACAATTTGTAGAGCTAAACTCACACTCAGGTGAAGAAGTGGCCAATCACATCTTGACGTGTCAAATCCTTCTTCTTCACCACTGTCATATTCACTGGGCATTTCAAAACCTTACCCGGGGGCGCATCATGGTCTCCCTCCTCTTTAATTACAGGGATGTTCCTCTGCAGGGTGAATTAATAAAGAATGCAGCAGGCAACCGTGATTTGGCACACCTTATCGGGTGAGTAGAAGAAGGCTCCACAGGTCTTGCCCAGACTCTTAATGCTGGCCTTCAGGAGCCCGAAAGTCCACTCTACTGGCCTCCATGTTCTTCCATGGGCCTCATTGAAGTAGACGTCCCCTGGCATTGTTGGATTCCTCAGCGGTGCCAATAATCACAGTCAGTTAGGATACACTGAGTATCCTAAATGGAAGCAACACATCAACAGATTACTAACATATCAAGCCATCGTCCCTTCCTAAACTAGGATTCAGGCAAAAGATCATCAAGTCATATTGTACTTACCAACAAGCCAGGCCCTCTCTGGTCCAAGTTGTGACATCTGCATAGGTATGGTGTTGTTCCGTAGTACAAATGAATCATGTGTTGACCCAGGGGAGTGGACACACACACTTAAAATGTATAAATCCAGTAAGCAGACAACTTGCACATTGATAGAATGGAAGTTCTTCTGATTGCGGCAGACCTGTTCCCTTGTGTGTGGTGGCACCAAGGTAATATGCACGCCATCTATTGTTCCAACCACATGTCGTAGTCCTCCAAAAGCATACAAATCTCACTCATGGAGCCCAAATCATGTAGCTATGGGAATTGGATGTAGCTGTTGATGTGTCTCATCAAGGGAGCAAGGTCTTCCTGTAGCACACCACTGAAAAGTAGTTGGGACATGTCCCCAGATACTGCCACAGTGCATTGAAAAGTGCTAGTGGCCACGAAATGCAGTACTGCCATGAGTGTCACTATTGGTGTTCTCGCTGTTGGATTTGTATTGTGATGCAGAAGATCAGGTTCCAACTGCTGACACAAATCCAGGATAGTTTGCCTATTTAGCTGAAATTTCTTGATGATATCGCTTTTCTCCATGGTTGCAATGTCTGGAACGGGCCGGAAAACACCTGAGGCTGTTGCCTCCTACCCATGGCTGGGTTCAGGCGTCTGTAGGCATGGAAAAGAAATTATCAGCTGAAATGATCACACCATAACTTTAATGCCAACACACATCTGAATTCTTGGTAACACTAGGGATGCCATTGGGTAGTTCATGTATACACATTCACATCAAATTTTTGGTCCTCAAAAATTATTTTCATTTTTTTTCCATTATGTGCAAATAATACATTTGAAAAATGCTTTCATAAATATACCATCAACTGAGGTATTACTTCCCCCGCTGCACTATCCATTTCAAACACAGTCACGGTTCACATTGTTATATCTTACCGAGAACAGTGTAGTACGTATCTGACATTTAAAATACACTAGCCTCCATTTTAAGTGCTGGTGTCGCACTAACAATTGACAACTGCACAGCTTCACACCCTAAAATGACAGATGCCTGACCTTGTCGTCAGGACATTGGCTACCCGATGGCCGTCAGCGGAAGTTGACCGCATAGTAGATTGTACCCTCCACTACAGTCCCTTCTATAGGATAAAATGTGCGAATGCTGCGCACAGAAGTCAATGGCTGTGTCTGTCTCCAGCATGGATCACGTCCTTAGTGTGTCTAGTAAATGTAAGCCCTATTACTGGTAACTGTGGCAATCTGCACAATTATAATGCAGCTGATATAGCAGACGACTTTGGTAGGTTGGTGCTATGACAATATGAAAATGTGCATCTGCCCCAAATGTATTGGAATTCTGTGTAGAGTTTCATCATTCCTTATCTGACATGTGTTTGGAAGCATTTTGTCCAGCAAACTTCTAGTATGTTCATGTGGACAGTAGCAGGTTAACCTGAGTCCTTAGTTCTTCACAAATGTGCATGTAAGCCAGTCTGTGATTTCCAATGTGATTTAGTCTACCAAACTCTGTTGACTGCAACAGACAGGTTTGTGCCCAAATTGGTGAGAGAGTTGTACATCCCACAGGCAACATTTTGTTTTTCTAAATTGATAATGGAGAGCAATGTGATACTGAAAGGGATATTTGCATGTGAAAGGTTACATACCATAGATGCTGTGGTGTCCCATCTTGCGCAGTCAAGTTCCATCCCAACACCTTGCCCTTTGGGAAAAGTGAATCAAGTTTAGTTTTGTACTGCAGTGGTTCAGAAGGGTCGCCAGGCCTATGTGTTTACTCATGCCGCTGGAACCCTTTGTCATGGAGCGAAGTATAAGTGTATAATTGACCAAGGAATATATGATATGGGAGTTGAGATGTAGAAATACTGAACTTAACGCAAATGCTGTGTGATGTACATTGATGCCCAATTGTATTATCACAGTTGTATGTGTGTTTTCAGCATCAACTGGGCAAGGCGAAGGTGACAGGGGCCACAATGACAGGGATGAAGCTGGCTACTGGGATTTGGGTGTGGACATCACTGACACCGAGGGACCCAGTGGCATGGAGGGTGAGGGGACTGGCCAGGAGGCCACAAATGATTCAACATCTTCCTCGGAGTCCTTGAATGAAGACCAGTTCCTCGTGGGGGTGGACCCTGGAGTGATTGTGACACCTGCATCTTCGATCGTCCTCCATTCTAATCTCTACTGGCCAATCTCCACCTTCCCTGTTGCCCCCCATCATTTGGCCGTAGCCTCCCAACTAAAAGGCGCAGCATTACCTTTGCTGCAGGCACTTCTGCCCCTGCCCCGGTGTCCCAGGCTGTGCTCAGTCAGCAGGCCTTTTTTGGACGATTGCTGTAGGCCAGACCACACCTCTGAATGCCTTCTAGGGGCTGGCTGGCCAGAACACCCAGATGCTGGCTTACCTGGATGGAATTCACAGTCCCAGTCTGACCTAAAGGGGGAATTGCAGGCTGTGGCCCTCTCATTGAGTGCATCCTCCTACCCCAACCTCATTCCCATAATCCCACCCCTTCCCCATCCCAATTCCCTCAACCGAGCCCTTTCTGAAGCACACACAAACATATGCATGCACTCACTACAACAGTCGCAAGCAGTAAATCCTCACACCAGCACAGCAAAAAACAAAAACACAGACACACACATGCAGGCACCACATACCCCACCACCACCACCAGCATATACACAGACACAACACCCACCTCTACACCCACACCCCCACACACCACCAGCACACCCCCACTCTGTGCACCCACCACTGCAGCAAAACCCACAGACACCACCAGCACACTCACAATCAGTGCACTCACCACAACGCAAACACACACACACACCACAGGCAATCCCTCAGTCAGCACACCCAACACTTCAGCAACACCCAAAAACACCACCAGCACACCCCAAATCTGCGCACCCACCACAATACAAACACCCACATGCACTACAGATACACCCCAAGTCAGCACACCCAGCTCACACATGCATGCACTAGCACAACCACAGACACCACAGCAACAGACAGCACAACCACAACACACACATCCACCTGTACACATACTGAACTCAAATGCCCACACTCACACACCCAACAGCCAATAAGTAAAAGACACAAATCAAACCATACAGCACATACACTAGATCCTCAGCTACCCATACTTTCAGCAGACACATGCACAACAGTCACAGCCACTCACTCTACATCCCAACCCGAATTCTCTACCACTCACCCTGCCCTTTTCCCTAAGGAGGATGTCAAGTTTGCCCTGGCCCTACCACCTCCCAGACTACCCCTCCCAAATGTCAGACCACACCACCCTGATGTCTCCGCACCCAATCGAAATCCAAAGCTGCCCCTTCCACATCCCACACCTTCCCTTCCACATCCAACACCACTCCTTCCAAATCTAAACCCATCCCTACCAACACTTAACCCACCCCCTCCTAAACCCAAATCCACCCCTCTCAAGCCCAAGGACCCCCTCCAAGGGATATCACTGAGGTGCTAGCTCCTCATAGATGCCTCTTCCAAATGGGGTTCCTTCTTGGCAGTGATTGTAGGAGGCAAGTGTGGCCTGACAATCATTGTGGCTACATAGAGTGTTTATTTTTTATACATATGTACATAGTTCTTATTTGTGGCACATTCCTACTTTATGTAGCTATTTTGAGAGGAGTATCTCATTTATACATAACAATTATTTTATTTTTGAATCTTAGTTTGTCCTGGCCTTCTTTAGGATTGTTACTGATTATTTGCTGATGATATTATTTGTGCTGTGTGAGCTATGCACTTCCTCTCATTTGTGAAACACATGTTGTATCTTCGACTTTTTTTCTAAATGCATGTGCTTATTTTGACATGCTGTGCCAAAAGAATGCACCTATGCATTACCCAGAGCACATGACACTTTGGGGTTCAATATCATCTATTGTTTGCCATCTTTTGCAGACACCAAGGGGACATGTGAGCTTACAAGTTCTCTTACATGACATGTTAGCAGTTTAGAGGTAAAATTGGTTGTAACTTCTGTGCACACCCTTGCAGCTTTTTGCATTGCAATTGCTACAGTGACATGGTGTATAGTAATTCCTATAGGGAATACTATTTATATGTGGCTCTATTGTTTGGGAAGATTATTGCACACAACTGTATGATTACAATTTTATTTGTGATTGCTGTGCCTTATGGTTTAGGTGTCCAGCGCCACAAAGGCAGTTAGTGCCAGATAGGTCAGTACTACAGACATCTCAGGTGTGTTTTTAATTGTTTTATCAGTGCAACAGTATATGAATATACATTGAACATCATTATACTATTGTCTGGGGCCCTTGGGTAAAGGAAGTCGAGTCCTGTGCTGTTTTACTGTACCAAGTTGTGGATGACAGGTAATATGGTGATTTATCACAAGTTCCGGGTACGTCAGCCACGGTTTTTGTCTTGGCCCAGCAGCAGCAGCAAGAGGTATCATTGGCACTATTATTTTTATGTCAGCAGGAAAGAGGAAAAGTGTTAAAAAAGTGAGTTTCGTCCTTTTATTGCTCCCAAGCCGCAAACTCAGGTGTGGAGGTTTAGTCACCACAGTTGTGTCAACAGGACTGCACATCGTGACTGGCTTGGTAGCAAAAGGGGCTGGAGTGCTGCTTCCAACCAATTTTGCCTGTGGTGCCATCGACGCGGGCAGTGACTCTTAGTGGTGGTGATGGCCTGTCAGAGGTCTTTTGCCTTTGCACCCACTAATATCTAATAGGTCTAGCTGACCATCATGGCCGCGGCTCGTTTTCAGTCGGAAAACCGGTGGCAGGAGTGTTATCGCCGAGATCTAAATCAGGCCCAGAGTCTTCACTGGTATCTGCTGTGGATTCATTTGTGACTATCAGACTTTATTTTGGGATACTTTGTAATTGTATTGTATTGTAATTGTATTTATATAGCGCTTACTACCTCTGACGAGGCGTCAAAGCGCTTTTCGATGAGTAGCACGCTACTCCGGAACCCAACAAGAATTAGTGATGGTTTAGTATCATTTAATAATGAGTACAGTTTTAGTATTATTATGAGTTAATTTGAGCTGCGGATTGTGGTTATATGAAGATATAAGATATAAGATATATGAAGAACAGTTAAGGGCTTTAGATCGGGTGATGGAATGTTTTTTTCCATTTTTTTCTTACAATAATGTCTACTTTAGATGTCTTTTTTGATTTGCTTTTGGAATGGCTGGTATACATATGCAATTTAGAAGATAATACATGAATCTATGAAGAGTAATCAGCCTGACACAAATAATAGGCATTAATTGCTTATATTCATAAATTATTGTGGATTGAAAATTTACTGGGGACTATGTATATGCTTCAGAGTCATTAACGGCCTCACATCTAGCGGATTAAAAACGTTATCTTGCCTTTTCTGTTTCCCATTGACTAATAGATCGTTGTTCAAAGGATTCTAATGGCGGAGCTAGCTGACGCTCAGCTGTCAGAAAGTTGTTGGATCCTCTTCATTTGAATGAGGCGGAGGCACCAGAGTTAAACGGGGTGTGTGAACTGTCAGTCGAATTCCATCATTTCTTGGTTTCAGCCAAAATCTAAATGACCCACATGAACTAGAAAATAAAGGCTGCCAAAATTCCAACCTTAAATAAATATGTTCCTGGAAAAAAACTTTAACTGCTGTTTCAATGTTCAAATCCAGCCAAACTTATTTCCCACATATTTTAGGGTTGGGTTAATTTGCTTTTCTAAATCCAGTCCTAGAATATTGGAACGGGAGTGCGTGAAAATGGAGTAGGGGCAAATCGAAATTTCTGTCGTGGTCTTTGTTTGGGAATCCGTGTTTTTGTAAACGGCGTTTTTACTATCTATTTATCACTTCAATAGGAATACTCTTTCAATTCCATTTTCATGAGACACACGGTCACTTAACTACTTTGTGCTATGTTTTTTAACTCTTGAACTGTAAATTACTTGAGTGAAGAAGTTTTTAAAAGTAATCTAAAGCAAAAGATTGTGGGAGACTACACGTCACAAGACAGCACTTCATAAAACAGCTAGATACATGCAATTCTGGTGTGAGAAAAGGGTATATCCAGAAGGCGCCATGTAATCAGATGCAACGATTTGCTTTACAGGTGTAAAAGTTGGAGTGCGTCACTTACTAGGACTAATGCTTGTTCCAAGAAAGCTGCCTCAGTCTGCTACCTCAAACGTTTTAATATCAATGTCATGGGACATAAAACAACAGAAGGTAAACGTGCTGTATCACAACAGACTCTATAAAATTAAATCATAAAGATGTGGAAAATCTGTTCAGGATGTGGAAACAACGCCTAAGTAGTCACTTTGCAGGTTGGGGATATTTGACGTCTGCTGTATAGGAATGTGTCAATAACCATAAACCTACCTTTTCAGCTAGTGCCAGCATGCTAGGATTGGTGAAGCAGGAAACAGGTCTTCTTAACAGAGTCACACTAAGAGACAATCGTGCCACCTCGTTTCATTTTTGAAAATCTTTAAATTGAGCTTAAACAGTATGAAACAGACCAAAGACCACACAAAGAATGTAACCAAATCAATTTTCAATAATACACACAATGAAGTTCCTATACTGCTAACTCACACTCCGTTAAGACAGTCCGAGCTGCTCAGACCAATCCTTGAGCTGCTTTCATGCTAACTTTTGCATGAATGTAAAAAGAACATCTGATGGACAAAATGCTGAACAATGCAAACATTCACCCCCAGTCACAAAGATCTGGGTTTAATCCATTGTTTTTTTGCTCACAATGCCACCCCAGTTTGGACCCAGCCATATGTAAATCAGTCTTGACCCTGTTCCTCATGGGAACAGTACAGCCTGAACTCCCAAGCCAGGTCCTCCCTGGACCGTAAAAAAGCTTCCTAGAACCGGTTTCAGGGTATCACCCTTCATCAACTAGGCTAGCTTGAATCCAGTGGCGCAGTGAGCACGGGACCCACGGCTGGGTATACCCTTCCCACTTGTGGCGACACATGAATAAAGAACAGATGATGGACGGAATGCTGAACAATGCAAACATTTACTCCCAGTCACAAAGATCTGTGTTTAATCCATCGTTTTTTTGATCACCACACCACCTCAGTTGTGACCCAGCCATATGCAAATCAGTCTTGACCCTGTTCCTCATGGGAACAGTCCAGCCCGAACTGCCAAGCCAGGTCCTCCCTGGACCAGAAACAAGCATCCTAGGATCGGTTTCAGGGTATCACCCTTCATCAGCTAGGCTAGCTTGAATCCAGTGGCTAAGTGATCACGGGACCCACGTCTGGGAATACCCTTCCCACTTGGGGTGACACATGCAAAAAGAACAGATGATGGACAGAATGCTGATCAATGCAAACATTCACCCCCAGTCACAAAGATCTGGGTTTAATCCATAATTTTCTTGCTCACCACGCCACCCCAGTTTGGACCTAGCCATATACAAATCAGTCTTGACCCTGTTCCTCATAGGAACAGTCTAGCCCAAACTGCCAAGCCAGGTCCTCTCTGGACCAGAAACAAGCATCCTAGGACCGGTTTCAGGGTATCACCCTTCATCAGCTAGGCAAGTTTGAATCTAGTGGCGCAGTGAGCACTGGACCCACTTGGGGCGACAAATGCAAAAAGAACAGATGATGGACGGAATGCTGAACAATGCAAACATTCACCCCCAGTCACAAAGATCTGGTTTAATCCACCATTTTTTGTTCACTACACCACCCCAGTTTGGACCCAGCCATATGGAAATCAGTCTTGACCCTGTTCCTCACGGGAACAGTCCAGCTCGAACTTCCAAGCCAGGTCCTCCCTTTTGCATAAAAGCACTGCCAGGATTGCTCGGAAGCCTGTGCTGGTATCCCAAAGAATGCTGGGGCACAACAAGAAGAGGAGCAACGAGCAAGGAGGCAGGAGTCGGCAGAAAAGGCGAGAAAGGTACGTTTTAAATAAAAATGTTTTCCCCCCATCCCGGTCGCACCCCCACTTGCCTCTTGACATTTGCGGTGGCCACCGCTGGAGGTAATGTGTTGATTCTTTCCTCCCAGGAAAGGTGATGTGTCGATTTCCGGATACGCTGCCTCAGTTCCTTGCTGCGGTGTGGGGCTAATGAAAAATTGGCATCCAGGGACGATTTCTGGAAAACCCGGCACGCTGTGTTGATGGGACTGTGGTGAAACAGGCGCTGCAGTGATTCTACAGCCACGAAACAGACGCTGTGTTGATTATTCCACCACAGCGCATTGATACTTGGATTTTCTCCTTCAGATCACCAGCTTGCACTTTCCAGGGCCCAGAGACTGGAGTTGGCATCAGCTGGCCAGTTAGGACATCTAACAGAAGAGCCCAGGCACTGGCAGATGACGTCTTTGACGTCCCTGAGGCTTCTTAACAGGAGGCAAGCAGGCCAGCACAACAAAGCAACAGGCAGAGTGACCGTCCCTCCTACAGCGTTCACCTCTTCTTCCTGGCAGAATTTCCTCAGTGCAGAAGGATTTTAACTATGTGGCGTCAGAGGTCCAGTACTTATACCCATTTCTGTCTTTGAAGTAGGCAAACTTCAAAGAGAAGTGGTTGTAATGCACAAGACACTGCCTTTAACTGCCTTGGCCCCAGACACACTCCAGGGGTTGGAGACTGCTTTGTGTGAGGACAGGCACAGCCCAACTCAGGTGCAAATGTCAACTTCTCCTAACGCTTTAGCTCAGGAAGACCCATCAGCCTGGTGATGGGCCATCAAGAAATGGAGGGCACACCTCAGCTCTCGTTGGGTGACTGTCTAGAGTAAATGCACAAACAGCCTAACTGTCAACCTGACCCAGATGTGTATTCAGCAGACACACAGAGGCACAGAATGGTTAAGCAAGAAAATGCCCACATTCTAAAAGTGGCACGTTCATACTCACAGTTCAAAAACTGACTTCACCAAAAGATGTATTTTGAAATTGTGAGTTCCGAGTACCCAAACTCCAGATCTTTATTTGCTCTCACTGGGAAATTACACTTAAAAAGATATTTCAAGACAATCCCCATCTTACCCTATGGGAAAGATAGTCTTTGCTATAGTGAAAACATCATTTAGCAGTATTTAACTATCAGAACATGTAAAGCACACCAGGGCTTCCTTGGGCCTACTTTAGAAGTGACTTTGATGTACTAAAAGGGAACGTTTGGGCCTGGCAAGTGGGTGCATTTGCCAGGTCAAAATGGCAGTTTAAGACTGCAGACACAGATACTGCAGTGGCAGGTCTGAGATATACTTAAAGGCTACTCACATGGGTGGCACAAATCAGTGCTGCAGGCCCACTAGTACGATTTGATTTACAGTCACTGCGCAGACATAGTGCACGTTACCTGGGACCTACTAGTAAATCAAATGTGCCAATCATGGATAAAACAATCACAATACAATTTAGACAGGAAGCACTGGTACTTTAGCACTGGTCAGCAGTGGTAAAGTCCTATAGCCCTAAAGCCAACAAAAACGATAGTCAGCACTGGATAAAAAACGGTAGGCCATAAGCAAAAAGACTGGGGAAACCACGGAAAGAACTGACAGGTCTCACAATGGTTGTTTGTAAGAGTAGGTAAGCAATGTCCTCCATTTCAGTCCTATACAAACTATCGCTCATGTGCACTTGTCATCTCTGTACCAACCCATGTCTAGCCTTTATACTGCTTCACTGTGATTTTAAAATTCCTATAGATTTTTTTTTTTTAAAACAGTAGACCACATTTATTCTGTTTGCTTTAGTTATGGTGTTATTTCTCTGCCCTTTTTCTGAGCCGGCATTCTTTAGCATAAACACTATTTAGTGGTTTGTCATTTTCCGAATCTTTATTAATAGTTAGAGCCTGATTTAGAGTTTGGTTGACGGGCTACTGCATCACCATGGTGCCAAATATCCGGTCCTCCTAAATATAAATTGCATAGGTTGTAATGGGTTCTATATTTTGGCGGACGTGATATCCGTCACCATTGTGAAGGAGTAACCCCTCTGCCAAATTCTAAATCAAGTTCTTAGAAGTGTATTCAACAGTTCCAAAAAAAAATCTTCTGCTACATTAGACAGTCCGAATTGGATATATGGCCTCACATGAGTTAAAGCAGTGCTTAATTTTTAAAAAGTAAGTCCAGGGATGCAAAGACTTTCTTAGGAGCCCACTGCAGGCACACCTGAATGCTTTGTTTTCCGAATGTCAAAGCTGCCTAGTCTTCATTCCACCTCACAACTCTTTCCTCCATATTTTACACTTCCATTTTCTTCCCTTTTAAAGTTCTTTTCCATCTCTTCTTTCATCCTTTGTCAGTGTTTTTCCTCTCTCTTCCACTTTCCTTCTTCCTTATCTACCATTCTCTCTATTCCTCTCAGTCAAAGTCTTATGATGACAGAAAAGACCCTGTTTTTAGAAATGAGTGCCACTGCCCACCACCTGCAACCTCAGGTACAGCTTACAGACGACATTGTGAAAAAAATCTAATGTGAATAGATACATCTCACCATCATTTATTAATTCCTCTAATAGTAGCAGCTTCTTATAGCTTTGTGAGCCCACCAAATATATTTCCATAATATAATAATTCAGGGATAATTTGAGCATAGAAAGTTTAATTCCCCAAAAATTGATCAGAATGAAAGGTCTGTTTACTGAAAGTAAAAGATTTGGTGCCTTTTCCCCAGATAAATGCATAAAACTCTTTATACATTATGGATCTGATTCACAAATAGCATCTGCAGTAATGCTGGAGGCTCCGTAATTGTGGTGAAGTCTCCGCACTTGTGACAGAATCTGGTGTTAACGCAAAAGTCTTAATTAAAAAATTATTAATGAATGTTAATGGATTTCGAATAATAAAAATTGGTAGAAAATGATTAACATAGAAAGATAATATGCACGTTTGAAATTGTGACCTCGGAGAATGGCCACCATCATTCACGAATTGTAATAAATAAGTGATTAACAGATATGAAATATTGAAAATGTATTAGATTAATGTAGTAATATGTCATATTGAGAGATAACCCATGTTTTACAATGATTGTAGGCCTTAATTTAGCAAGTGTCTTGGCCTAGTCTTGCCATGCCTCATGCAGAAGCTGTATTTCTTAAACGTTCAAAGAAAAGTGCTGACAAGATGAACTAATCATGAACTGCTCATTGTTTAATCAAATTTGCTTAGCTGAAGCTTTTATGTGAACCGACGGACAGGAGATGATGGAACTGGAATTGTATCAACTGGTGTGTAAAGCGCACTGGGTTTACTTTCCCAGGACTCGAACAATGAAGACAGTGACTGGAGAAGAAGATGCAACATTTTCGATACCTGCTGAGCCGGATGATGAGGACATCGTAAAGTGGACCAATCAACAACATGTAAACTGTGAAATATTAGAATTCATAGATTTGGTACATAGACATTATTGGACATTATTGGTTAGGACATGTACCAATTGACCAATTAGAAATTGGGGGATAGTCTGGGTGACTTTGATATAACAAAGTGACAGAGGGAAGAGAGATCAGATGATGATGGTGTTAGGTGAGCGAAACCACAAGATTGAAGAGGTGATTTGAGATTCTGTCATTGGGCTTATACTCTCTGACCGAGAGCTGATGTGATGCTGATTGATTGATGACCTGAGGACGAAGACTGACTCTGTTGCTGATCCATACCGAGGATAGGGAGATATGACAATGTGAGTGAATTATATTTTTGTGCCATTTCTTTCTAGGTACCAACTGTGCTGTCTAAATAGTATTCTTAGCTAGATGTTTTCTAAATTCTTGTTTCTAAATTGTTTTGCATGAAGTCCCACATGCTGATGCTAATCTGGGTTAGGTTAGGGTTTTCCATTCCATGACAATTGACAGAGCACAGAGACAAATGATTGATGGACTAATTTGGTGAACTCCATGTCACAAAATGACTTATTGCCTTTGATTCATTTGTTGACCTATGCTATTACTTTAGAATGTACTCTGATGCAAGTTTTGATTAGGTTATGTTTTTGGCGCCTTTTAATGAATTAATGCTGGATTTTGCTTGAGTTGAATTGAGTTTGAACTAATCTCATGACTTAGTATTGTAACTAATAGGGAAATAAAATTACTAAAACGTTTACTGAGTTGTGGTTATTTTGACTGAAGAGTCATGTGTTGCTATTGTCTTTGTTGATTATCGATTAATGCTTTGTCTAATGGGTATTGAATTGTGTGTATTGATTATTGGGAAATATTGGTAATACCATAGCTAGTATACTCCATGCGAATCAAAAGGTTAATCGACCTATGCACGTCCCCTTGTAAGTTTACTTATTGAGAACCGGCGCGCTAACAGTTTTTGGTAGCAGCTTGATGGTTAGTTTCCTTGGAGAACTAGTTATGTGGTGACCTATGGTTATGGTGGTAGTTGAGATAGGTCAGTTATTCATCATTATTGAGATTTGGATTTTGTTTTTCTTAATGGCAATTGTAGCAAGAATGATGTCCCCTTAAGCCCAGAAATTACTTTCCCAGATCGTCGATCCTGCTAGTAGAGATGGGTATGTTTTCGGCATTCTAGTGATAGTGTGAGAGAGATAGGTTGCTGTAGGCGGGTGTCGCGCACCTCGCCTACGGAGATGCAGCCCTGGCGCCGCCGAAGTATCTCTTCTGTCTCCACTACGCGTCGTTATGGAGATGCGTGGAGCTTGGACAGCGGCGTGCAACCGGACTTCTGGGTTGCCGACACAAAAGGAAAAGAGGATGCCATAACACCGGATGCCGGAGCTGACAGGGAGCCGCAGACAGGAGCAGTAGACGATCGATCTGGAGAGGAGAGGAGTGTGGAGCCCCTTGAGAACGAACAAAGGAGGAAGAAGCAGGAACCCTGCCCTCGCGCTGGAGGGGAAGAAACCTCCCGAGAACACGAAGGATCCTGCCACGACCCAGGAGGGTCGTGGCTAAGCAAGGTACGGAGCCTGTTTAGGGATACTCGCACAAAAGGGACTGAAGGGAGGGGAAAGAGTCCACGGGCGTCCAGGAAGAAGCCATCAGCAGACCACCACCTGTAAGAAGGACAGAAGGAAATATTGAGGATCTCCACCACCCATCACCCCCCCTAAACCAGAGATTTCCGGGTTGGAGAAAAGACTAAGGAGAAGATCAGTTTCTAATTTGTTTTTGAACATCATTATTTTGAACCAATAAACCTTGGCTTCGGCCTTATAAACTCTTACCAAACTGATTCTGAGCCTCTGTGCTATTGAGCCCAAGGCCCACGCCCCTCTACAGTGGTGTCAGAAGTGGGATCTGAAGTCCTGACGAACTTACCCTCCTGGGCCATACAGAGGTGCTGTAAGCATGGAAGAGAAACCCACCCTCGAAGACATGATAAAACAACTGGCAGAGGGTCAACGACACCTCCAATTAGTCTGGGAGGCACAACAAAGGGAGGCCAAAGAAGATAGAGAGGCTCTTCAAGCCGCCTTGAAAAGTCAGGCCACTATAATGGCCAATAATCAGTTAGTTCACGAGACTGCTATGCAAAAACTGACCGATACAATTGCTGCCAGTAAGGTACACCCAAATGTACCAAGCTCGGTGTTACAGAAGTATCAGGAGGGGGAGGACCCCGACTCCTTCTTTACAAACTTTGAAAGAGTAGCCTCCTCAGCCCAATGGCCTGAAAATCAATGGGGCCAATATATTGCTCCACTTTTAACAGGCACCCTCCAGTCCGCCTATCAGGCTGCAAATCCTGGGGGCACTACTCCCTATGCCGAAATTAAGAATAGTATATTAGAACGAGTGGGACATGATACTGAGTATTATCGATCCAAGTTCCGTAAGGCCAAATGGGAACCAAATGAAGATCCGCGTACATTTTACTACCGGGTGAAAGATCTAGGTTTGATGTAGTTAGGACCCTTAGGGACCGACCGTGAAGATATCATCAAGGCCATTATATTAGAACAGTATTTAGACTCACTCCCCATGAACACTCGGAACTGGATCAGACAACATCCAAAAATTGACACCGAGCTAGCAGTTGATTTGGCGTGTGCCTATCACAGATCAGTGGATGTGAAAAGCCAAACTTCCCGACCCCTGAACAAAGTTCCTGCCACTCCTCCTCAATATACAACTAGGCGAAACCCTGAGGAACCTGGACCCTCCTCCCGGAGCACAGAGAGAAATCCCATGCAACAGCCTCAATGTTTCAGTTGTGGGGAGTGGGGACACATAGCCCGAGTATGTCCCAAGAAACATGAGGGAGTAGAACCTATGGAGATAGGAGTCACTCGAGGGAGAGTCCTGTGCATAGAAACCAGTAATACGTCTTTTAAATGCCCTCTGCGAATCAATGGACACTTGGTCATGGCTCTGATTGACTCTGGATGTAGTCAGTCAGTGATTCGTCGCGACCTAGTCAAGTCGGTAAAGACTAATACAGAACATTGGGTGACAATATGTTGCATCCACGGGGACCGAGCTCGGGATCCCCTCGAAGTGGTGGAAGTAGAATGGAATGCTAATCAAGACTCCCTCGACATGGGAATCATGGATAATTTGATCGAGGAATGTGTTATTGGGACTGATTATCAGCGGTATAATGACATTCTAGACCAAACACGGAAACCCAACCCTATTGATGACTGGTGGGATGTAGCGCCATTTCAAGATACTCCTATTACTAGCTTCCCCGAACGGAAAAAACTTACTAAGAGGGAAAAAAGGGCAGAAAAACGAAAATATGCTATGACTTCAAAACAGATGGGGGCTGAGAAAACAATAGCCAATCTAACCAGCGCCCCAGTCTCGTTTAGAGTAAGCCAACGCGAAGATCCCACTTTCGAGCACGCGTGGAGAAATGCCAAAAGTGACTCTACCGGAGAGGTAGGCCCCCACTTTATAATACATAAAGACTTATTATATAGAGTATCTAGGACAATAAATGGGGAGAAACAGCAACTAGTGGTCCCTGAGCCCTACCGGACTCAGGTTTTGTTCCTAGCTCACAACCAGCCTGGAGGAGGTCATTGTGGCCGAGAGAAAACAGAGGAATACTTATTGAGACGTTTCTACTGGCCAGGGGTCTATGCCCAAATTCGACGATATTGTGCGCAATGCCCAAAATGCCAACTTGTAGATCCCGGAGTCTCCAGAAGAGCCCCGTTACATCCACTACCAATTATAGATACTCCCTTCAAAAGAGTAGGCATGGACTTGGTCGGACCTCTGTTACCTTCTACGAAGGGCCATACACATATCCTCGTGCTAGTTGATTACGCCACCAGATATCCGGAAGCAATTACCCTTACCAGCACCACTACTAAGGCGGTTGCACAAGCTATGATAGCTTTTTTCTCGCGGGTTGGTTTCCCTGAAGAGATTCTAAAAGATTAGGGGACACCATTCATTTCTGGGCTCATGAGACAAATTTGTAAGACCTTAGGAATTACCCAGATAAAGACATCGATATATCATCCACAGACTGATGGTTTAGTGGAACGATACAACTGAACCATCAAGACCCTTTTGCGTAAGATAGTAAGCGACTCGGGGAAAGATTGGGATCAGAAATTACCCTTGGTACTATATGCAATTAGAACACATGAACAATCTTCTACTGGGCATAGCCCGTTCGAGTTGGTATTCGGCAGACAGCCACGTAACTTGTTAGATATGGCGGCAGAGCTATGGGAGGAAGAGAATGGTGAGGAGAGGCCCCTTCTAGACTATATTCATAATCTGAAAACACAGCTCCAGACGGTCTGGGAGGACGTAAGGCACCACTTAGAAATAGCCCAACAAAGTCAAAAAGCTGCTTATGATAAAGCCACCAAATTGCGAGTTCTTCACCCCAATGATCAAGTATTGATCATGCGTCTCACCTCCGAACATAAGTTGTTGGCCAAATGGCAGGGACCGTATCGGGTACTAAAAACAGTTACCCCTGTTACTTACCTGATTGAACTAAGTAATAACCCTAAACGAACTCAAATCTACCATATCAATTTGTTAAAGAAATGGGAGAACTCTGGGGACGGTAATGATCTTCCTGCTATGGGATACATGGTAACCCCTTCCAACCCATTAGGGTTAGAACTCTGTCCCACACCTCAGTCAGAGAAACGGAAACACCCTTGTGTCAATGATTCCTTAGCAGATACAGAGAAACGTCAACTACTTGAGTTGATTCACAAACATTCCGATTTCTTTTCTGAACTACCCGGGCGCACGTCCTTAGTCCAACATCATATTAGAACTCCTGAGGGACGAACTGTACGTTTACGTCCTTACCGGATTCCAGAAGCAAGAAAAATACTTATAGAGGAAGAAATAACAAAGATGTTATCACTAAAAGTCATTGAACCTTCCACAAGTCCGTGGTGTTCCCCTGTCGTTTTGGTCCCGAAGCCGGACGGCTCGGTTCGGTTCTGTATAGATTTTAGAAAACTCAATGAGATATCCCTTTTCGATACTTACCCTATCCCCCGGGTAGATTAAGTATTAGAGAAGATTGGTCACTCCCGTTTCATGTCCACTATTGACCTCACAAAGGGATATTGGCAGATCCCTTTAGCTCCACAAGATAAAGAAAATACAGCGTTTGCCACTCCCTCAGGGTTATACCAATTTACCGTCCTTCCCTTCGGACTTCACGGTGCTCCTGCGACCTTCCAACGCTTAATGGACCGGCTCTTACGGCCCTTCCAAGAATTTACTGCCGCTTACCTTGATGACATTGTTATCTATAGTACCACCTGGGCGGAACATCTCCAACACCTAGACAAGGTGTTTTCCGCCCTAACAAATGCAGGACTCACCGCCAATCCTCCAAAGTGCACACTAGGTCAAACCCAAATCGCATTTCTTGGATATGTCATCGGTAGGGGAGTGTTACGTCCTCAGAAAGATAAAGTAGAGACCATTAGACAGATACTACTCCCCAAAACAAAAAAAGAACTCCGTTCCTTCCTGGGGTTGGTGGGGTATTATCGTAGATTCATTCCTCAATATTCTACCATAAATGCCCCTCTCACCGACTTATTGAAGAAGCAATATCCTACCAACCTGCCTTCTTTTTCGCCCTCCCATCTTCAAAGCTTCTCATTGCTTAAAGAGGCCCTCTTCACCGAACCCGTATTAAGATGCCCTGATTTTTCTAGGCCCTTTCATCTTTTTACCGATGCTTCCAATGTCGGGCTGGGAGCCGTCCTGGCTCAACCGGACGAACAGGGGTTTGATCACCCCATTGTCTATATTAGTCGTAAGCTACTGCTCCGGGAAACCCACTATCCAACTATCGAGAAGGAATGTCTTGCTATTAAGTGGGCTATTGAGTGTCTCCAGTATTATCTCTTGGGTCGCCCTTTTGTCCTCTATACAGACCATGCCCCTTTAACCTGGTTGGCCTCCCACAAGGACACTAATTCTAGGGTGTTGCGCTGGTTCCTTGAACTCCAGCCCTTTACCTTTCAGGTTCGTCACATCCCAGGGTCCAGCCAGTGCCCCGCTGACTTTCTCTCCCGGTGTCCTGCTTCTACGGGTCTCTACCAGTCCCGTTCATGGAATGGGGTATGTAGGCGGGTGTCGCGCACCTCGCCTACGGAGATGCAGCCCTGGCGCCGCCGAAGTATCTCTTCTGTCTCCACTACACGTCGTTATGGAGACGCGTGGAGCTTGGACAGCGGCGCGCAACCGGACTTCCGGGTTGCCGACACAAAAGGAAAAGAGGACGCCATAACGACGGACGCCGGAGCTGACAGGGAGCCGCAGACAGGAGCAGTAGACGAGCGATCTGGAGAGGAGAGGAGTGTGGAGCCCCTTGAGAACGAACAAAGGAGGAAGAAGCAGGAACCCTGCCCTCGCGCTGGAGGGGAAGAAACCTCCCGAGAACACGAAGGATCCTGCCACGACCCAGGAGGGTCGTGGCTAAGCAAGGTACGGAGCCTGTTTAGGGATACTCGCACGAAAGGGACTGAAGGGAGGGGAAAGAGTCCACGGGCGTCCAGGAAGAAGCCGTCAGCAGACCACCACCTGTAAGAAGGACAGAAGGAAATTATGAGGATCTCCACCACCCATCACCCCCCCTAAACCAGAGATTTCCGGGTTGGAGAAAAGACTAAGGAGAAGATCAGTTTCTAATTTGTTTATGAACATCATTATTTTGAACCAATAAACCTTGGCTTCGGCCTTATAAACTCTTACCAAACTGATTCTGAGCCTCTGTACTATTGAGCCCAAGGCCCATGCCCCTCTACAGTTGCGTTTGCACAGCTTATGCAAATCGCAGGTAAATTGTGATGTATGTGAGGGAGATTAGGGAGTCTGCGCACTCCAGATGAGGTTTTAGTAGGAGTGTGCGTACACCGTAGTATGAGAGTAGGGAAATCGTTGAACTTCACATGAGTGTGGCGCTTTGTGCTAAAAAATTGTCCACGTGATTGTTGATGTATGGACCCTGCGTGATCTAAGACTCCGGAGTATATTGACAAGTGTAGGAGACACTTGGGTATATGTTGTAATCTGTCTGGTTTAGTAGGTTGATCGGGAGTGGTTGGTGTGTGAGAGAAAATTTTGACTGAGATTTGGCGAGTCCTATGTGCACCAGGACAGACCCATTAATCTGCTGAGAGTAAAATTTGCGGGTCAAATTTTGCTTGCGAATCTGGGAGACTGAGAAAGAGGAATAGCTGCATGAGCGAAAGGGCCACCATTAAAAATCTGTAAGGTCTCTGAAGTGATTGTGTTACCGTCCCATAGTAAACCTGCTGATTTTTTTTGGGGGGGGGTTGGATTTAGGGTAGTGCTTGCAATTTTTGCATTAGTTGTGAGGTTCAGAGTTTTAGGAGGGGCAAGACTTTGTCAGCCGGAGTATGTGTGAGTGTGACATCATTGTAGCCACGCTGGGATAGGTTAGTTAGTGAGAAGGGACGAGCACGGATTGGCAGCCGTCTGTGAGAGACAATTGGTTGAGAACGTGGGTGAAAGGAATCCTGGGAGTAAAAGACATTTCCTGATTTGATTTGAATACACAAAAGTAGAAAAGATGAAGTTTTTCAAGGCATTTAAGAGTGCCCTAAAGGGAGATATGTATATTAAAGCGACTGTAGGGGAGCCTACCCCACCGGAAAACTCTCCGGCTTACATTGTGATGGAGGAGCGAGGTGTTGCGCCAGGTCTTTGGTTTAAGCAATTGTGCAAATTGACATAGAAACAGGGAGTTTTAGCGTTTCCTGAGAATTTTGGACCAGGTGCGGTTGGTGTTGTATGAAACTGTAGTGTAGCCATTTTTAATATAGCTTCATGCACGTTAGTTTAACATACTCTGCCACTGTGCACTTTCCCCTAGATACATTTTATTCAGCCTCACACTGTTATTTTCCAATAACTAGTTTTACAGTCTTGTTTTTATTTCCTTCTATCACACTGTTTAGCTGAGTTCAGCACTGTGTTCTCAAATAATGCATTCTTGATCGCCCTGTGCTTCAGTCAAGGCTACAGTCTGGTACATTGCCGATAAACGTGGTGGAAGTTAATCTCCAGTATTTGTAGAAAATACATATCCTTATGTAGGGACATTTTCTTAGAACATCTGCGTGTTAGTTATAAAAACACTTCCTAGTCCTAGTACAGGTCAGAGGGAGATTCCGGCCAGGAACCTACAACTAGATGCTGACTGCCCCGTTGCAGATGCTGGTGCAGATTACAGGCCTTTGCTCAGGTATGAGGGTTGATGTCCTCCCGGGGAAATCTGAAAGGCAGGCTTAGTGCTTCACATGCTGTGCTCGAAATATAACTTAGAGAGAACATAATTTAGCGGCACTATGATAGCTTTATTCTTGTGCTTCACTCTCATCATTACTATTTTAATCCTACTGTGTTGTGTAGTTCTGGTTATTGCAGCTCACGCTTTGCTATCTAAAATGCAGTTGTTTTATTAAACTAATCTTTAAAACTTAAACTGCCTCTGTCATTTATATATGAGACCACACTGTGTATGAGAGAACCGGTTGTGACCTGAGCGACCACGACTTCCCTGGGAAGTACTAAGATGTCAAGCGCTCGGCTGCCCAATTGTCTCTTCCATTTGGGAGAGATGAGGCACTGCTAGTTAGCCGGAGCAAAACCCGGATTTAGAGTGACAAGGGTCCTTCACCGTGAGTCAGACTTAGTCCCCCACACTGCGAATGATCTTGCCGCTCAAAATCCAGTAGTCTCATTAGGATAATGAGAGCCTACGCGACAAAAACAGGCCCCTTCCGAGACCAGCCCAGTTTGGGGTATTAGCAGTTTGGGAGCTGATAGCAAGACAACAGCAGGAAATAAACATCCAAAGAAGAGTGAGAAAGGTAGAGAAGTCTTTAGCAGAAGCGAGATGGCATTGGGAACAGAAAAAGTGGAGAGCAGTGACATTGCAGGATGTTAAGCTGTTTCCTGCTATTACACAGGAATATGAGACGGAAGGGAAGAAAGCGATTAGCAAAAGTGATAAGAGTTCACCTGGAAGTAAAGAGGCGACAAGGCCTTCCATAGTAGAGGAAGAATCAGATGATGAGGATCTTATTACTCAGATACTGAGGGACCGACCTCCACCATATGCAGTGCATAAGGGGGGTCCAAGTACTAGTTCTGATCCAACTGCCCCGGCACAGGCAATGGGGACAGCGAGTCCAGTACAGGTTGACAATGGACAGGTGCAAGGAGTGGTACAGAGTACTCCTAACGTGTTGACTGCTTAGGAGGTCCAGGCATAGATGCATCTGCCACAGATACAAATAATTTATCCCGAAGTACTGATTCTTGAGGCAACTTCAAACTCAGTGGTGCCTGCGGAGCAAGTGGTTCCAAAACCGTTGTTGGTTCAGGCTGAGCCTACTCTGATAATGATGCCCCAGGCACAGCCACAATGTATGCTGAGGTTTACACCAATGACAGGGACACAGTCAGATTTAACCCCGGTAATTAATCAGAGTATGGGAGTAACTCTTCCACAAAATGCAGGTGCTAGAGTAGCCCCAGATGCAATATCATTGCTGATTACTGTTGGTCCGGTGGTACCATTGTTTGCACAGAAGAAATCAATCACAGTGGAACAGGGTGAGATGTCACAGAGCCTTGTAAGGAGGGGGACAAGAGACCATGTGCAGGCAGTTTCTTCCATGGGTCAGACTTTTGATGGATCGAGGTCACTAATGGATCTCAGTTCACTTCTCGCACTTCCTGATACTGTAAATGGCCCGAGTGTAAATCAGAGTTTAAAGCTTTTGACACCGGAACTTCCAAGTGCAGTGGTACAGCAGGTGCCATCACCAAATGCGAGTAACATCACGTTACAGGGATTGACAGCACAGCTGCTGAATGAGTGGTTAGACAGTCTGAACACCTCACAGAATGTGTCCAAGAGTGAAGAGAAGATTAATCAAGTTAGGCTGAGTACAGAAATAACTGAACTAGTTGAAGGATCAATAGGGGTGAATAGGTTAGAATCCTATACGGAAGAAGAGCTGAGATACTTATGTCCAAAAATCACAAGAGAAGTGGGCAAGATACATCAGAGACTGGCAGACTTAGCAGAAAAACACAATATAGAAATTGGGAAAACAAAGCATTTGAAAAGGAGCTACAGGTTAGATTTTGAGGCAAAGAATTTTGAACACACGAGGCAGCCGGAATGAAGGTGCACCTTAAAGAACTATTGCAGAGTGCTCAAATTTGAGGAGCATTAGAAAAGTGGGAAGGCAGATGGGCAAAGAAGAAGGAGAAATGGAAACGAAATTCACAAGAAGGGTCCGAAAGCGCAGAAAAACAAGGATCCGGTAAAAACTCTACCAATGAGGGAAATTCCAGGAGGGCAGGTTGTTCAAGTCCCTTGGCACAGGAGTGATATTCTGTCATTCACAAATGATTATCCAAAACTGAGGGAGAAGCCGGTTGAGTGGTATCAGCAGACAGACAGGTTTGTGAAGCTTTTGAAATGTCTGTGGAAAGACCTGAATACTTTATTGGAAATAGTGGTTCCAGCCGATTTGTGGGCTGAGTGTAAGAAAGCAGTAGATTGGCCGACAAGTGAACCAGAAAGGGATAGAACGACAGGTGCACCATCACCTGAAGTAATGAAGTATTATTATAAGGTGAATGAATTACTGAAGATGAGAATTTTGCATAAAAATAAGGATTGACAGAGGATTGACAGGGCAGTGCAGGAGGTAAAGGAGTCGATACATGCATACTATGAGAGATTGTTAAAAGCGTTCAAGGAGTACAGTGGCAAGGAAGCAATCGAGCCAAAAGACATGTTGCATTTTGTGTTCAGGTTTGTGGAAGGACTGAGACCTGAAATAGGTCAGATGATTAAGAGTCATTTAATTTGTTGGCAAGCAAAGCCAATTGATGAGGTATTGCAATATGAGAAATACTGAAGTGACGAGATTGAGTTGAAGCAGAAAAAGCTGAAAGAGAAGGGGATGTGATGCAGATTAAGGCAGCACAAACAGGAGTGCAGGGAACTTTTGTTCAACAGACACCACAGCAGCAGTGAACTGTCATGTTCCAGCCTCAGATGAGAGGTAGGGGTCATGGAGGCATAATGAATCGTGGACCGGATTGGAGTACTGTAGTGGTTCAGAATGATGTGCAAGGGATGAAGAAGAGGTTACTGTGTCACATTTGCTGAGCCGTGGGACATTGGAAGCGGGAATGTCCAATGATGATGCAGGAAGGTGTTGTTCAGCAAAATGGTGATGTCAATACATTTCAAAATGTAAGAATGCCAAAGATGAGATGTCCTAATCCAAATTTTCTGAATACCATGAATCAAATGCAAAGGTTTCAACCCATGCAGCAGGTGCTGATGCCTCATGCACAGTTGACCCAGTTGCAGTCAGTGCAGCAGCAGGTTCCTATGGTACCTAGACCACAAATGCAGATACCTCAAGCCCCGTTGGAGCAGCAACAGATGCTTACTCAACAGGTCACGGGTCAGAGACAACACAGAAGTAATAACACAGTGCACCAATTCCCGTTACACAGTGAGAATGAAATAAATGGTGAATGGATAAGTGATAGTTCAGATGAGGAGCCATGTGTGCTTGCAGCTTCCTTAGAAGTAGACCAGAGAGGACCCTATGTGAAAGGGAAGGTGATGGGTCACAAGGTCTCATTTTTGGTGGACACAGGAGTTACGCGCTCCACAGTAAGAAGTGCAGAAGTCCCGAATTTGCCTCTTTCAGGAAAAACAGTTCAGGTTGTGGGTGTAGCGAATAAGAATTTGATGAATCCGATCACGGATCCAGTGCAAGTTGAGATTGGTAACTTCCAGGGACTGCATAAGTTTGTAGTCTGTGATTCAAGACCAGTATCCCTATTGGGAAGGGACTTATTGTGTAAAACAAGGTGTTCATATTACTTGTTCAAATGACGGAATTGAGATTCAGACCAATAGTGATACGAAGAAGACCTAGCTCCAGAAATTGAGAGTGAAACTGTAAATGAAGAGTACCAATTAATTGAGTTTTTACCAATGTTTACAGTGAAAGAGCTTCATTCTGATTTGCAGGGAACAGTACAGGAAATGTATGGGATCTGACGGGTAAAGAAGTGGTTTTGATCAAGGGAGTGTAACCAATTAAGGTTACTTTGAAGCCAAATGTAGTGTTTCTGCAGCTTCCACAGTACAATATGGCAAAAGATGTCTTGATGAAAGTGGCACAGATAATTGGAGATTTTGTGAAGCAGGGAGTCTTGAAAGAAGTGCTGAGCAGCCCATGGAATTCACCGATAATGGGTTTGAAGAAGCCGTGTGGGAAGGTGCGAATTGTACAGGATTTGAGAAAAGTAAATGGCATGGTGGTTAAGTGTGTCCTGTGGTGCCAAATCCAGCAGTAATAATGTTCCAGATTCCAATGTGATGCAGAATGGTTCACAGTGGTTGATTTGTCACAAGGTTTTATTCTGTGCCACTTCATGAGGATAGTCAGTTTCTCTTTAGTTTCAAATTCCTAGACAGAGTCTACAGCTGGTGCAGACTTCCTCAAGGGTACGGAGTCACCATCCTTGTTTAACCAGATCTTAAAAAAGAACTTGGAGTCATTGGAATTGCCATTTCAATCGACCCTGGTACAGTACATTTATGATTTGTTGATTGCATCCAAAACAAGGGAAGAGTGTAAGTACGTCTCGATTGCCCTGTTGAATCACTTGGGAAAGTTTGGTCATAAGGTGTCACCATTGAAGTTGAAGTACTGTCAGAAGGTAGTGAAATATTTGGGTCACCAAATTGAGAAAGGGTCGAGGAGTTCCAGAGAAAGGATTACAATGATATTGCAGAGAAGTCCCCCGACTTCACAGAGAGATGTCAGGATGTTTCTGGGAATGGTAGGTTATTGTCGTCAGTGGATTCCAAATTTTGCTGAGATTTCAAAGCCATTACAGAAGCTGACACATAAGTATGTCACGGATCCCATAGCATTAGACCAGGAACAGAGGAACAGATGAAAGCGTTCACTGAGTTGAGAGAGAGTTTGTGCAGAGCTCCGGCGTTGGGTATACCTGATTACATTAAACCTTCCACATTGTTCTGTCATGAACGTGATGCATGTTCTTTGTCTGTCTTGGCTCAGGTCCATGGAAGTGCTTATCACCCGGTAGCATATTTTTCAGCTGCCTTGGTCCCAGTTGCGGCAGCCTTACCAGGTTGTTTGCATGCAGTTGCCGCAGTTGGTCAAAGTCTTTCACAGTGTGAGGGAATAGTGATGGGATATCCCCTGGCGGTAATGGTCCCTCACTCAGTCAAGATTTTACTGACAAGGACGAAAACACAATACTTGACTGGTGCCAGACTGACGAGATATGAGACGAGCATTTTGGGTGCTCCTAATGTGATACTAAAAAGATGTACAGTGCTGAATCCGGCAACTTTATTTCCAAGTGATACTGTTGAAATTGAAAAAGAGGAAGACATTGAGCATGATTGTCTTGAGGTAACTGAGTTGTGCACAAAACTGAAACCTGACATCAGAGATACTCAATTGGAAGAAAATGACCAAACTGTTTTCGTTGATGGTTCAAGTCTCAGAGATGGTACAGGGGCATTAAGAGCAGGATATGCTGTGTGCACAATTACAGGTACTTTAGAAGCTTCCTGGCTTTGAGGAGTATATTCTGCACAAGTAGCAGAATTGGTTGCTCTTACCAGAGCGTGATATGTTTCTGCTAGACTGAGCGTCACTATCTATACAGATAGCCAATACGGATTTGGAATTGTTCATGATTATGGTCACTTGTGGTCTCAGAGAGGTTTCCTGACCTCCACTGGTTCACTGGTGGGAAATGGTGAAAGAATAAAAGAGTTGCTAAATGCAATACAATTGCCTGAAGAAATGGCTGTGGTAAAATGCAGTGCACTTCTAAAATCACAGGACTATGGGGGTCATTCTGACCCCGGCGGGCGGCGGTCGCCGCCTGCCTGGCGGGAACCGCCATTTGGCCGCACCGCGATCAAAAGACCGCTGGTGCCATTCTGACATTCCCACTGGGCCGGCGGGTGCTACCCAAGGTAGCGCCCGCCGGCCCAGCGGAAAGGTGCCCTGCAACACAGAAGCCAGCTCCGAATGGAGCCGGCGGTGTTGCGGGGGTGCGACGGGTGCAGTTGCACCTGTCGCGCTTTTCACTGTCTGCTAAAGCTTCAGGGGGCCCTGTTAGGGGGCCCCTGCACTGCCCATGCCAGTGGCATGGGCAGTACAGGGGCCCCCAGGGGCCCCTAGACACCCGTTACCACCAGCCTCTTCCTGGCGGTGACAACCGCCAGAAACAGGCTGGCGGTAAGGGGGTCAGAATCCCCATGGCGGCGCTGCTTGCAGCGCCGCCAGGGCGGATTCGCCCCGCAGGGGGTAAACCGGCCAGAAACCGCCGGCCCCGGTTTTCTGACCGTGGCTTTACCGCCGTGGTCAGAATGGGCAGGGAAGCACCGCCAGCCTGTTGGCGGTGCTTCCTCCATTCGCGGCCCTGGCGGTCTTTGACCGCCAGGGTCGGAATGACCCCCTATGTGTCACTGGGAAATGGATATGCAGATCAAGCTGCAAGGTTTTGCGCATTGAACTGTATATCGTTCAAGGACAAGTAGGAACTGATGGCTGAAGAAGATTCTACATGTACAAGTTGTGCATTAAAGGTAATCGACACATTAGAAGTATTGAAAACTTTGCAAAGTAATGTTGATAAAGAGGAAAAACGCTCATGGCTTAAAATGAAATGCGTTCAGAGGCAGGATGAGCTATGGGTATCAGAAGAGGGTCAAATGGTTTTACCAAATAGTTCGCTGTCACAAATGGCGAGGTACTATCATGGTCAGGCACATATTGGGAGGGATGCCATGGTTCGTCAATTCAAAATTGATTGGTTTAACCCCAAGTTTAGATAAGCAGCAGAAGCAGTTTGCCATCGCTGTGTTATTTGTCAGCAATTGAATGCGGGGAAAGGGACTGTGGTGAACTTGAGCCACATTGGAAGAGCAGGAGGTCCATTTAGCAGAATGCAATTTGATTTCATTGAAATGCCTACGTGTGGAGGTTTGAAATATGTGTTGGTTACTGTGTGCATTTGTAGTCACTGGATTGAAGCGTACATTACAAGAAGGAATGATAGCCTCACAGTAGCAAAGCTGTTGCTTAGAGACTTGATACCATGTTTCGGATTTCCGATTTCCTTAGAATCAAATAGGGGAACGCACTTCAATAATGAGGTGATTAAACTTTTGTGTGTAGCACTAAACGTTGAGCATAAGTTGCATTGTAGTTACCGCCCTGAAGCATCAGGACTAGTGGAACAGATGAATGGTTCTTTGAAATCAAGAATTGCCAAAAATGTGTGCAGCCACGAATTTGAAATGGCCAGATGCATTGCCCTTGGTGTTGATGTCAATGCGAAATATACATGACAGGAGGACAGGACTGTCACCCCACAAGATCCTTATGGACAGAGCAATGAGATTGCCAGCAGTACCAGGAATGCACTTGTCAATATTACAGATGATATGGTGTTGGATTACTGAAGGGGTCTGGCTGATGTGGTTCACTCTTTCTCTCAGCAGGTGGAGGCCACCACACTGCCACCAATTCACAATCCAGGGCACAACTTGAGAGCTGGCGACTGGGTTGTTGTCCGAAAACATGTCCGCAATACGTGTTTGGAGCCACGTTGGAGAGGCCCGTATCAGGTGATTTTGACAACTACGACAGCAGTGAAGTGTGTAGGGATCCCGAACTGGATTCACGCGAATCACACGAAGAAAATGGCATGTCCACTGGATCATGAAGAAGCGTTGTTGAGAGCACCAACAACTGCGAAGCAAGTTACAGCACCAGAACAAGAGAAGGAACAAAGATAATCTGAAGCTGAACCAGAACTCGTGGAAGATGGTTCTATCACCACTATGAGAGATGAAAGCGAAGAGTTACAGGAGGGTGCCGGAGAATCTATCTCGAGGGATGCAGCAGGAGAGCCTAGCACAGCAGGGGTTCTTCCAGAAGTAGACGATTCTGAGAAACAAACAGAGCAAGTGCCACACCATGTCGGGAGGGAGTTGAGCTGGATCAAAGCCAAAGTGATCTGACTCCTCCTGAGCCTGTTGCAGGTCCATCAAGAGAAAACACCATAGAAAAAGAAAAGGAGACAAGTCCAAGCCTGAAGAAAATATTGACAGAAGGTTCATGGAAAGGAGATAAATGGCCTGAATCGCAAGTAGAGAAAAGGAAGGAAGTGGTTATCGATCAAACAATAGAGGAGGAAGTAGATACTACCGGAAAAGAAGAATTGAGTGAAGGAGAGTTGAGTGGTGATCGAAAGTTGAAGAGAAAGAGAATAGCAGGTCAAAGATACGCAGGTCCCGAATTGGCATATGCAACCACAAACGAATGGCAACATGAGTTTATGTCTTTTTGTTTTGATAGAGAAGTTCAGAGTCAATATTTTGATGTGACCTGAAGGTGATCAAGGAGCTGAACTGTTGAAACACAACCACAAACGAAGGGCAACATGAGTTTATGTCTTTTTGCTTTGATAGAGAAGTTCTTAGTCAATATTTTGATGTGACCTGAAGGTGATCAAGGAGCTGAACTGCTGAAACAAACCTGAGAAATATTTTGAGAAAAGAGACTGTTGAAGGTAAACTGAAAGACATTGATAATCTGATTTGACATTGAAAACTGGATGTGACAAGCTGCTAATCAATTTTGACAAGGAGATGGGTTCCTGGATGTGAAACTGAAATGGTGAAAGAAGAATTGTCTAATATTGTTTCCTGCTGCACTATTCTAAGTTACTTCTGCTTTCTGATTCTTTACAGATCATGGCTGAGTTCAATAACCAGGTTAGAGATGCTAAGTGCTGTAAATATATGAGCTTTGGTTTGGCAATTATGTGTGGGATTGTGTTTGTAGTATTTATTGTGGGTATACCTGTTCTTGATGCAAAATGAGCCAATCCTACTTCTGCTTCTGAGACTACTACACTAACAGCTTTGGAGAAGTTTAAGTTAGATGAGAAATATTTGCATGATTATGCTAATGCTCAAGGAGAACTTTCTTCTAATGTTTTCTATCGCTTATTGAGGGAGTATGTTGAGACAATGGATGCAAGGGATTGTCTTGTGTGCATGCAAATTCCTTCATCAGTCAAGGAAGGAGTTACTTACCATAGTCTTCCACTAACCTACGGGATAAGTTGTAGTCTGCTACTAAAAAGGTTTCATGACCAGGAGTATATTCAATATTTTTACTCAAATCACAATGTAGTTGTAGGAGGCTGGCCTGGCTTATAGTGGGTACCTAGTGGTACTTAGACCTTGTGCCAGGTCCAGTTATCCCTTATTAGTAGAGCAGTAGTGCTCTAGCAGCTTAGGCTGATAGAGGTAGCTATGGCAGAGCAGCTTAGGCTGAACTAGGAGACATGCAAAGCTCCTACTATCCCACTTATATAGCACTATATCATAAGAAAACACAATACTCAGAGTTACTAAAAATAGAGGTACTTTATTTTAGTGAAAATATGCCAAAAGTATCTCAGAGAATATACTCCCTTAGGAGGTGAGTAATATACACAAAATATACACACAAACCAAAATCAGGTAAGTAAACAGTTAGAAAAGTAGTGCAAACACTGCAGAACACAATAGAATGCAATAGAAGACAATAGGCAACACAAACCATATACTCCAAAAGTGGAATGCGAACCACGAATGGACCCCAGGCCTAGTGTAGTGTGTAGAGGGTCGCTGGGAGTGTAAGAAAACACTAAGGGTGTCCAAGATACCCAACCCCAAGACCCTGAAAAGTAGGAGTAAAGTTACCCTGCTACCCCAGAAAGCCAGTAAAGTCAAGATAGGGGATTCTGCAAGGACAACAACTGACTGCAAAGCACTGAAGATGGATTCCTGGACCTGAGGACCTGCAAAGGAAGGGGACCAAGTCCAAGAGTCACGCAAGTGTCCGGGGGGGAAGGAGCCCATTAAACTCAGAATGAAGGTGCAAAAGGGCTGCCTCCGGGTGGAAGAAGCCAAAGATTCTGCAACAACGGAAGGTGCCAGGAACTTCTCCTTTGGTCAGAAGATGTCCCACGTCGTGCTGGAGGATGCCGAGTTGTTTCCACGCAGAAGGACCGCAAACAAGCTTTGCTAGCTTCAAGAATTGCAGTTGAGGATTTTGGGTGCTGTCTGGGCCCAGGAAGGACCAGGAGGTCGCCCCTTGGAGGAGGAGACAGAGGGGGCTCTCAGCAATAGAGAGAGCACACACAGAAGCAGGCAGCACCCGCAGAAGCACCTGAACAGGCATTCAGAAGATCTGAGCATGAAGGCCATCTCAGCACAACAAAAGAGGGTCCCACGAAGTCAGAGTCCAACTCAGCGAGTTGGGCAATGCAGGACGGAGGGCTGGGGACCTGGGCTAGGCTGTGCACAAAGGAAGTCTTGCAAAAGTGCACAGAAGCCCTAGCAGCTGCAGTTCACGCAGTACACAGGATTACTGTCTGGTGTGGGGAGGCAAGGATTTACCTCCACCAGATTTGGACAGAAGGGCCACCGGACTGTTGGGGATACTTGGACCCAGCACCTGTGTTCCAGGGACCAGACTCGTCAGGATGAGAGGGGACCCAGAGGACCGGTGATGCAGAAGTTTGGTGCCTGCGTTGGCAGGGGGAAGATTCCGTCGACCCACAGGAGATTTCTTCTTGGCTTCCAGTGCAGGGTGAACGCTGATAGCCCTCTGAGCACGCCCCACCAGGAAACAGTCGAGAAAGCCGGCAGGATGAGGTGCTACAATGTTGCTGGTAGTCATCTTGCTACTTTGTTGCGGTTTTGCAGGCATCCTAGAGCAGTCAGCGGTCGATCCTTGGCAAAAGTTGAAGAGAGAAGTGCAAAGGAACTCTGATGAGTTCTTGCATTCGTTATCTGATGAGAAACCCACAGGAGAGACCCTAAATAGCCCTCAGAGGACGATTGGCTACAGACAGAGGTAAGCACCTATCAGGAGGGGTCTCTGACGTCACCTGCTGGCACTGGCCACTCAGAGGTCTCCATTGTGCCCTCACACCTCTGGATTCAAGATGGCAGAGGTCTGGGACACAATGGAGGAGCTCCGGGCACCTCCCCTTGGGAGGTGCTGGTCAGGGGAGTGGTCACTCCCCTTCCCTTTGTCCAGTTTTGTGCCAGAGTAGGGCTGGGGGGATCCCTGAACCGGTGTAGACTGGCTTATGCAAGGAGGGTACCATCTGTGCCCTTCAAAGCATTTCCAGAGGCCAGGAGAGGCTACTCCTCCCAGGCCCTTCACACCTATTTCCGAAGGATGGAGAAGTCTGTAAAATGATTAACTCTAGGCATTGTTGTTCATACATACCTAACAATAGTAAGGAGATGAGAGACTTACTTGCTAACCTGACTAACTCAAGTAGTGATTTGAAGGTATTGAAAGAACCAGGTGTTTGGAAAAAAGTTGGAAAGGGATTTGCTTCAGTGGGAAATTGGATTGGTAATATTTGGAATGGGGGGCTACTAAAAATCATACAGGGAATATTGATTGTAATTGATTGCATATTAGGAATATGGGGATTATGTAAATTGTGTCAAAGGATTAAATTGAAAAATAATCAGAGGAGGGAAGAACGAAACAGGGAAAGAATCTATGGGGAAGATTTGAGAAGAAGACAAAATGCTGAGGAAATCGAATTATGAAATTGTAAATGGGAAAAGTAGTGTGATTACATATTTAGTCATCAGAGGAGGGATTGTTAAGGCAAAAGTGTTAATTTGAAAATTATTAATGAATGTTTATGTATTTCGTATAATGAAATTGGTAGAAAATGATTAACGTAGAAAAATAATATGCATGTTTGAAATTGTGACCTCGGAGAATGGCCACCATCATTCACGAATTGTATCAAATAAGTGATTAGCATATATGAATATTGAAAATGTATTAGATTAATGTAGTAATATGTCATATTGAGAGCTAACCCATGTTTTACAATAATTGAAGTCCTTAACTTAGCGAGTATCTTGGCCTAGTCTTGCCAGGCCTCAAGCAGAAACTGTATTTCTTAAACATTCAATGAAAAGTGCTGACAAGATGAACTAACCATGACCTGCTCATTGTTTAATAAAATTTGCTTAGCTGAAGCTTCTATGTGAACCAACGGACAAGAGATGATGGAACTAGAATTGAACCAACTGGTGTGTAAAGCGAACTGCTTGTACTTTCCCAGGACCCGAACAATGAAGACAGTGACTGGAGAAGAAGATGCAACATTTTCGATACCTGTTGAGCCGGATGATGAGGACACCGTAAAGTGGATCAATCAACGACATGTGAACTGTGAAATATTAGAATTCATAGATGTGGTACATGGACATTATTGGTTAGGGTAAACATGTACGATTAATTGACCAATTAGAAATTGGGGGATATTCTGGGTGACTTTGATATAACAACGTGACAGAGGGAAGAGAGTTCAGATGATGATGGTGTTAGGTCAGCGAAACCACAAGATTAAAGAGGTCATTGGGCTCATACTCTCTGACCGAGAGCCTGATGTGATGCTGATCAACTGATGACCTGAGGACGAAGACTGACTCTGTTGCTGATCCATACCGAGGATAGTTAGATATGACAATGTGACTGAATCATATTTTTGTGCCATTTCTTTCTAGGTGCCAACTGCGCTGTCTAAATAGTATTTTTAGCTAGATGTTTTCTAAATTCTTGTTTCTAAATTGTTTTGCATGAAGTCCCACATGCTGATGCAAATCTGGGTTAGGTGAGGGTTTCCATTCCATGACAATTGACAGAGCACAGAGACAAATGATTGACGGACTAATTTGCTGAAATCCATGACACAAAATGACTTATTGCATTTGATTCATTTGTTGACCTATGCTAATGCTTTAGAATGTACTCTGATGCAAGTTTTGATTAGGTTATGTTTTTGGCGCCTTCTCATGAATTAATGCCAGATTTTGCTTGAGATGAATTGGGTTTGAACTAATCTCATGACTTAGTATTGTAACTAATAGGGAAATACAATTACTAAAACGTGTACTGAGTTGTGGTTATTATGACTGAAGAGTCATGGTGTGTTGCTATTGTCTTTGTTGATTATTGATTAATGCTTTGTCTAATGGTTATTGAATTTTGTGTATTGATTATTGGGAAATATCGGTCATACCATAGCTAGGATACTCCACGCGAATCAAAAGGTTCATCGACTTATGTGCGTCCCCTTGTATGTTTACTTATTAAGAACGGGCGTACTAACACTGGAAATAAGAATTGTAATAATCAACCACAAACGTGTCATTATAAGGGTTGCTACAAGCAGTAAGAAGGGCATACTTAGGTGAAAATAATATCATTGTTGTGTTAGGGAAAATCTAATATTTCTTTTATTGTGTATATCTTTTATTCAACTTGATTTGTTGACTTATTTCGTCCTCTCCACAGTCAGACTTAAAAATGACCCACATTCACCAATTTGGGGCAGTTTTGAACTTGTAAACAAGGTGTATAAGCGTTTTGCAAGATATGGGAGAATGCAGTCATTTGCACTTTCTGCAGGCAATGCTTGTAGTAATATTAAGGAAATCATCAGTAAAACCAGACCTTCGATTTGAAAACAGGCCCACAAACAGAACAATAATGGTCCACCCACTGACCTGCCAAACCAGCCCTTCTGGCACAGTCAGATTACCCTACGGGCCAGTTTTGCCTTGTCCTCCTCTCAGCTTGCCTTTTTCTCTTTCGATAGAACGCTTCATAGTTTGAATTCTTTACACAACGTACCCATGACAGCTGGAGTCACTGAAGGACTCCTGGGCATATTTCCCCCTATGTGACACATATCTTGCTGCTCTATTTTCTTCCACCCTCCAGTCCGTTTGACAAGACCATGTTGACTAGTGGAAATACCCTGGCAATGTCCCAAGAGCAAAGCATTATTAAATGTTAATTCTGCACCTAATATCTAGTTTCAGATGTTGTACAGCATGAAACGCCCTTACTTTAGACCAAGAGGTACAAATTGAATCCACAGTAAATGTTGTTTACTCAATTAGATTAATTTTATCTCTCAGCTTTGTGTTTTGTCGTGGCATTTACCTGAAGAGTAATTGTATCATCCGTGTTCTTGTGCACCCTTTGTAAATAAACGACAGGTTGCTTGCCATGGGGTTTCAGAGAGTGCAGGGCTATCTTACTTTTATAGTAGAAGCAAATATCCCTCTTTGCAAACCCAGTGATACGCCATATCTACAAATGTAAAAGGGCTTCTGTTTAGGCACGCATAGTGGTGAGAGGTAGGTGCACTTCGGTCGAGCTAGTAGTCACTGCAACACTAGAGCGCTCAATGCAGCATCAGTGATCTTCGACTCACATCTGTTGAACACGCACAGTAAACATTCTTATCGAGGCAGCAGAGAGATCATTACTGATGTGCATGTCTTTCATCCACCGCTTATCAGTGATGAAGATTTCGGTTTTTAACTTGCCTGGAGAAGTGAGCATAACACCACTAAACGGAAGTGAGCATGTTAACAGTGACATTTTTGGAGTGTCTTTTAAAATTAATATTAATTACGTAATCTTGCAAGTATATTGTGTGATGAAGCTGCATAGAAAATGTGTTAACATAGAAAATAATGCACACGTTTGAAATGTGCCCACGGGGAGTGGCTACCAATGTATATGAAGACTAATGAAAAGCTTATTGATTCTGAATTATATTGTGCAATAATGTTTTTATTTGTATTAGTATATCATAATTAGAGTTATATGTTAAGAGTTTTGCTTTATTAAATTAGAGGGCCTTAGCTTAGCGAAGGTTTTGGGCCTAGCTGCCTGGCCTCATATTGAATTGTATTTTTCTAATGTGTAAATGTGCTGTATTTTTCCAGGGGCTATATGCGTGTAGCCGTAGTAAATTCTTTCTCATGAGAACCGGCTTGCTCAAGGCGACATTCTTGCTGGATGCAACAGTGTAATTTGTGACAGGTGCAAGGTTAACCGTACTAGGAGAAGACAATGAAGACACTGACTGGAGCGTAAAGGTGTAACATTTTCTACCTGACATTCCAACCGTGAAGACGTCAATAACATGGACCAATCCGCGACATGGGAACTGCAATAGAGGAAAATTCTAGTAAGGTGCTTACCGAATTATTGGACAGAGATAACGATGCACCAAATTTTATCCAATGAGGAATTAGGGAGCAATTAGTCGGTTTTGATTTAACGGTGTAACCCACGGGAAACCTAGGCCACTTTTCCTTTTCCACTTTGACGGGGACATTTGCCTTTTCCTTTGCTATAAGACGTATGTCATTTACCATTTTCCGGACACTTCAAACCCATACTTTAGAGTTAAATTGTCCTGCCACTTCAAACCATCCTCTACCCGAATTCTTGTCTGATATTAACTTCTCCTCCATCTGAGGGAAGTAATTTATTTTCTGAACTATGCTATCTTGAGATTTTACCCCATCCCATCTCTGCTGATGGTGAATCGAATGATGTCCTGAGGACGAAGACTGACGCTGTTTGCTGATCTGTTGGATTGGTAACTATCTTATGTAAAATTTGTGATTGTCTGTTTGCCTTTTCTTTCTAGGTACCAACTGCTATTTTGATAGAGGCCTTAGTTTAGATGTTTTCCAAATTGGTGTTTACTAAAATGTTTTGCATAAGGCCCAACATGCTAATGCTAATTCGTGGTTAGTTAAGGTGTTCACAAATTATCCTATGCAAATAGACAAATAACTGAGTTCTTTCTTTGTTGAATCAAGGTACTAATGAGACTCTGCTAAGTTGCTTCATATTAATAATGTGCCTAAATACTGAATGAATATAACTGATGCATTGATCAAAGTCGTGTTTGATTACTAATTGGGATTGTTTGGCATGGTTTATTGCTATTGAGATTAGCAGACATGGGCCCTCATTACAACCCTGGCGGTCGGTGGTAAAGCGGCAGTAAAACAGCCCACAGGCCGGGGGTAAAAAAAATGGAATTATGACCATGGTGGAAATCGCCAACATAGACAGCCACTTTAACACTCCAACCGCTCTGGCGGTACAAACAAACAGCATGGCGGTCACTGCCAACATACAGGCGGAAGACAATGTACCGCCCACACTATTATGACAGGCCAATCCGCCACCTTTTCCGGGGCGGATTCAACGCGAACAAAAACACGGCGGAAACAGGACTTGGAAGGGAAAACACTCACCTCTACACACCCCACGAGGAACCAGGACGCCATGGAGCCTGAACTCCAAATCTTCCCTGCGATAGTCTTCCTGCTTCTCTACCAGGAGCACGAACAACGGCGGCGACGACCACGGTGAGTACTGCACCTACAACTCAGGGGAGGGGGGAGGAAAAGAGAGTGACACACACACGCAACACGCAACACCCCCACCCCCACCCTCACACACAACAACATACACACAAATACATGCTGCAACATTACATTCACACCCCCGAACCCACCCTGGAAGAACGCAATGACGAAAGGAAATGATTGTAACCATTGTAATCAAGAATAATCCATTAGTCAAAAATTTATATACACTATAAACAATTATGTACACCAAGAATTCAAGTCCAGGTACTGCACCTATATAGTCTGTGCCAAAATGCATGGGCTAGGCCCACACTCGATACCCGATCGAAACGGAGAGAACACTGCAGGGGCATCAGATCGAAATAAAACAGGCACCTCAGGGGGAAGGGAAGGGGGGGCACCTCAGCCAGATGAGTGCACAACGCCAAATCTACGAGAGGGCTCCATGCCCATTGCTATAGCCTGGGGAGTGCAAAGCCACAGTCTCTCAAGTCTCTCCAGTGGGTGGTTTGCCCACTGCTTTATCCTGGGGAGTGCAAAGCCACAGTCTCTCAAGTGGATAACAGTCTCCACTGGTTCTGGAGGGGGCTTTGTGCCTAGAGTGCTTCATCCTGCCAAGGACTGAGGTAGTGGATGTCTTTCTCCACTGGTTCTGGAGGGGGCTTTGTGCCCAGAGTGCTTCATCCTGCCAAGGACTGAGATAGTGGATGTCTTTCTCCACTGGTTCTGGAGGGGGCTTTGTGCCCAGAGTGCTTCATCCTGCCAAGGACTGAGGTAGTGGATGTGCCACTCCACTGATGGTGGTGCAGCATGCAAGCTGCCCAGGCCCCTGGAACTGACCACCAGCCTCGTAAGAATGATCACTGGGGATGGCAGCCATGCCTGCGGTGGTGCCACTGGCTCAGGATGTCGCGGGGCCGCTGGCAGTGCTGGCGGCGTGATCAGTTGCGGCGGTGCTGGGGGCGGTCATTATGGCGGCAATGCTGGTGTAGGCCTCACTGACTGTGGTGCAGGTGGCTGGCTCACTGACTGCCGTGCTGGCAGCAGTGTCAGTAGCGGCGATGCTGGTGGCGGGCTCATTGACCGCAGTGCTGGTGGCGGTGTCAGTAGCAGCGGTGCTGGTGGCGGGCTCACTGACTGTGGGGCTGGCGGTGGTGTCAGTCGCGGCGGTGCTGGTGGCGGGCTAATTGACTGCGGTGCTGCTGAAGGGCACAGTGTCTGCGGTGCTGGTGAAGGGCTCAGTATCGGGGTGCTTGCGGCAGTGTCCGTGGCGGCGGTGCATGTGGCGGTGCCGGTGGCGGTCTTGTCTGCCGTGCAGGTTGGTGGCGACGTTGACTTGCCTTTCATTTTCAGGCCCTTCCCTACCTTGGATGGTGGCGCAGCTGTCTTGCCACTTCCAACAATTGTCTTGCCTGAGCCCTTGGTGGCAGGTGTTATGGTCTTCTCCCTCCGGGATGTGGGCAACTGTTTCTGTTTTGGAGGTGGGGGAATGTCCTTGGCCTCGCTCCTTGGGACACTGGCAGCCCTGTTGCTTGGCGCACTCCAAAATCTGGCTATTGCTGGCACCACTGTGCCCGGTGATGTGGTGGCTGAGGTGCTGGGTTGGGACCTGGAAAGGCGGGCCCTAGGGGACGGACGAGGTGGGGGAGGTGTAGGGAAGAGGTCAACATTTGATTGGAAAAGCTTTTTAGACACACTGGGACGGGTAGATGTAGGGGGTTTGGGAGTGGAGGAAGAGGTAGTGGTTGTAGGAGGTGTTCGTTTGCTGACTTTGGGTTCAGGTGCATGGGCTGGAGGCTGTCGTGAGGTGGATGGCTGTTGGGTGGGGGTGTGACTGAGTTTGTGTACTTTGGGAGGAGGGCTAACAGACACACTGGGAGAGGACACAGGGGATGTGTGAATGGTAGTGGGGGTGGTGAGTGCACGTGAGCGGTGTGTGGTGATGGGCGTGCTGGTGATGAAGGTAGTGGCTGAAGATGTAGTGCAAGCAGGTGTGAGTGGAGATGTGACAGGGAGGGAGGAGGGAGACGTGGAGGAGGGGGACACAGTGGAGGCAGTGGATTTTGGTATGTGTGCATGGGTATGATGCTTGTGTGAGTGCCTGTGGGATGTGTGGTACTTATGTTTGCCAGAGCCACCCTTGTGTGTTGATGTGTGTGCATGCTGGTCTGATGGTGTGCTTGGGATAGGCTGAGGTATAGGGGATTGGGTCTGGGTGGAGGAAGTTGGAGGGGGGAGGCTGGACACAGGGACAATGGCTGCCATCAGTGCAGAGGCCGGAGCCTGAAATGCTCTCTGTTGGGCTGCCTGGCCAGAATGAATGCCCTCCAGGTATGCATTAGTCTGTTGCAACTGCCTCTCTACACCCTGGATGGCATTCAGAATGGTAGACTGCCCAACAGTGAGGGATCTCAGGAGGTCAATGGCGTCCTCACTAAGGGCAGGGCCTGAGGTGCCTGGGGCGAAGGAGATGCACACCCTCCCGCCACGGGACACACGCTGAGGGGCTGCTGGGACGGCGGTGCTGGTAGGGGGGATGGCGGCTGTACCTGTAGATGCAGTGGGCACAGAGGGGCCTGCCACCGCAAGGGAGCTCCCATCAGAGGAGGAGTCAGTGTCGCTGGTCTCTGCTCCTGTCCCCGCCGTGGAGCTCTCCTCGCCCTCTGTCCCACTGGTGACTTGAGACTCCATTGTCTCGCCCTCCAGGGCCATGTGGGATGCAGCTGCCTCCTGCTCCGGTGGCACAGCTCCTCTGCCTGATGATGCTAATGCACACAAGAACAGGGAGACCACAAAAAAGGGGGGAAGAAAGAAGAAAGACATGTTCAGTGCAAGCAATACTGCTACCGCTGGCGGACACTACAGACACAGCAGCCCTCTGCACTACGTCATGCACTTAGAGTTCCCTAATTAATCACAGGGACATGGGGTATATAGCCAATGCCCGATTGCTGCACACATGGAAGTCACAGGAGCCTGACTAGGTGTAGATGGCTCTTACCAATGGTGGGGTTGGGGTGCCACTTAGCCTGCCTCACAAAGGGTCCTTGCCTACAAAGCTCGCCCTAGCCTAGGTGAACCCACTGCCCACCTCCCCCACCCAGACACCTCCAATGCGCGCAGAGTCAGATGGATGTGACGGTACTCACCCCCTTGTGGCTGCTGTGATGCCCTCAAGCACCCATCCAAATCCGGATACGCCACCGCCAAGATCCGGAACATCAGGGGGGTCATGATGCGACGGGCACCTCTCCCACGTTGGGAGGCTATCCCCAGCTGGGCCTCCGCAGTCTTCTTGCTCCAGCGGCGAATGTCCTCCCATCTTTTATGGCAGTGGGTGCTCTGTCTGTGGTGGACCCGCAGGGTCCAGACATCCTTGGCGATGGCACGCCAAATATCCTTCTTCTGGTGGGCGCTGACCTACAGGAATAGTACAGGGGAAAAGGAAAAACTTTAACCGTCCGGACTGTCACAGTCATTGTCCCATATTCCGTCCGATCATGCAGGCCTCATCACCCCCCCTTTTCCATCCACACCACTCCAAACAGGCATTGCCCATACAGCGTGCTCACAGTGTACTCACCTGTTTGTCTGGAGGACCGTAGAGTAGTGTGTACTGGGGGAGGACACCATCCACTCTTTTATCCAATTCCTCCCATGTGAAGGCAGGGGCCCTTTCCCCAGACACATGAGCCATCGTTGCTTCCAGACTGAGGTCACAGCAGCACTTGCAGTGTAGGTCCTGTCCTGTCGAAGATCAGGTATCAAGTGAGTGAACAGACAGAAAATGGCGGTCACGTCCGCGGCGGTGCGTACTGTCACTGCCGGCGTACATCGCCATTGGCTCCTGGGACCCATAGGACCCAATGTTAACCAATGCAGGATTGCGCCGCGGTCTTCGATCGCCTACCACGACGGTGTACAACGCCAGCGCAGTTACCTCATATCCCCTTGTCCCACATTACAGGTCAGGCAGCCGCCATTTCAAGGGGCCACATGGCATTACTTTTGAAAGCATCACACATATCTAGGCCTCGCATACACCCAAAGATAGGCACATAGCGGATTGACAAATGAGTGCAATAAAATAGTTTTTTTACTACCTCAGTGATGGCTGACTCTGTGCTCGCTGTTCTCATCCATAGGGCACGTCCGCTGGGGCAGGTGAGGCGATGCCGGCATCCTCTGGTGTACAGACCGCTGGTGGACCTGTCGACAATGGAAGAGAGACATGTAATAGTCACCTACAGACTTGATCGTGCCACAATCCGGGAACTTTGTGCCAGACCTGTTGTCAGCTATCTGCCATCCGACAGGAATCCCCCCTCTAGTGCAGGTCCTGTCAGTACTCCATTTCCTGGCAAGTGGGTCTTTTCAAACAAAGTGGCCATAGCATCAGGGATGTCCCAGCATATGTTCTCAGACGTGTTGTCCAGAGTGTTGTCTGCCCTGCTGAAACACATGCGCAGATACATCGTGTTCCCTGAGGTGGAGGATTTGCCTTCAGTGAAAGGTGACTTCCATGCCCTGGGACATATCCCCAACATCATAGGTGCCATTGATGGGACACATGTGGCCTTGGTCCCCCCCCCACAGGAGCGAACAGGTGTACAGAAACCGGAAGGGCTACCATTCAATGAATGTGCAGATGGTGTGTTCGGCCGACCTGTACATCTCCCATGTGAACGCCAAGTTTCCTGGCTCAGTGCAGGACGCTTACATTCTGAGGAATAGCAGCATCCCTTATGTGATGGGGCAAGTCCAGAGGCACCATGTGTGGCTAATAGGTGAGGATAAGGACCCTATACGCTGTGAATAGTTGTCTGGGGTTGTCCCTAAGGGTTAGTGTGTGTCTAACAGTTGTCCCTCGATATGCAGGTGACTCTGGTTACCCAAACCTGTCATGGCTACTGACCCAGTGAGAAATCCCAGGACAAAGGCAGAGGAACGCTACAACGAGGCACATGGGCGAACTAGGAGAGTGATAGAAACGACCTTCGGCCTCCTGAAGGCCAAGTTCCGGTGCCTCAATATGACAGGTGGTTCTCTGTACTACTCACCAAAGAAGGTGTGCCACATCATCGTGGCCTGCTGTATGCTGCACAACTTGGCTTTGCGACGACAGGTGCCTTTTCTGTAGGAGGATGGTCCAGAAGGAGGTCTTGTGGCAGCTGTGGAGCCTGTGGACAGTGAAGAAGAGGAGACAGAAGAAGAGGATATCGACAACAGAAACAACGTGATCCAGCAATACTTTCAGTGAGACACAGGTAAGAAGACATCACTGCCTCCTACATCTGATAAAATTGTTAGACCTATCATATGTCTATCACTTTCACCCAGTGTATGGACCCTGACCTGTCACTTTGCCTTTCCATTTCACAGATGTGGGTCCCACTGTGTGACCTCTGCTATGTTACCACATGGACTAGAGCTGTGTGACATAGGTATGTTGACAATACAATGGACATTGCTATTTTCCTCAGTTATTGCAAATACACATTTGTGAAAGCACAGACTGATTCCAGATTGTTTTGTGAGGGTGTTTATTTAAGTGCAAAGTAGTGGAGTGGGTTGTAAAATGGTCAGGGGTGATTGTGGAGGAATGTCCATGGCAGAGTCCAGTTATTTGTCTCACAGGTGCATTGTCCAAAGGGGCACAGGAAGTGGAGCTAGGGCAGTTTAAGGATGGACAGGGTGACAAAGTGGGACAGAAGGATGACATTCAGGGTGGTCTCATTTCTTGGTGGGGGTCTTGGCATTGTTCCCTGTCTTTGTCCTGGATCTCAGGGACTGTTTGTGGGGTGGTTCTCCATCTGCAGGGGGTGGGGTGCTGGTGTTGTGGACCTTTGGCAATGCCTCCTGTCCACTAGCACCAGCGGAGGTGGTGGGCAGTTCATCGTCCAGGCTAATGTCAGGGGCCCGTTGTTGTACCACAGTGTCCCTCCTGGTGTTCACAAGGTCCTTCAGCACCCCTACAGTAGTGACCAGGGTGGTGTTGATGGACTTGAGTTCCTCCCTGAACCCCAAATACTGTTCCTCCTGCAGCCGCTGGGTCTCCTGAAACTTGGGCAGTACCATTGCCATTGTCTCCTGGGAATGATGGTACGCTCCCATGATGTTGGAAAGGGCCTCGTGGAGAGTGGGTTCCCTGGGCCTGTCCTCCTCCTGTCGCACAGCAGACCTCTCAGTTCCCCAGATTTCCTGTGCCTCTGTCCCCTGAACAGAGTGCCCACTGCACTGCCCCCAGGTCCCTGCTGTTCTTGGGTTGGTGGGTTTGCCTGGGTTCCCTGTAGTGGTGGACACACTGCTGCTTGACGTGTCCTGGGGACAGAGGTATGGGCCTGCTGGGTGGGTGCTGTGCTGGTGTTTCCTGAGGGGGTAGGCTATGTGGTGGCTTGTGACTGTGTCAGGGGAACCAACTGTCCCGAGGTCCCAGATGGGCCAGGCTGGTCCTCTAGATCCAGTTGGACAGAGCTGCTGTCATCACTGTGGGCCTCTTCTGTGGGGGGGGGGGTGGACATGTCTCAAACCTCCTGTCCGGTGACGTTGGGTAGGGGTTCTGCAGGGGTGTAAAGGCAAGATTATTGCATCTGTGTGTGCCATTGTGTGCAATGGGTGGGTGACCCTGTACCCTAGTCTTACACTCTTGTGTGGGACCTTGTGTGATAATTGTTTTGGGGTCTGTGTGGGTATCTGTAGTGTCCATGCTTAGGTGTTGCATGCAGGGCTTGGTGTTTAGATGGGTGGTTTGTGATAGTGGGACATATGTGAGGTGTTGGAGTGATGGGGGTGAGCGTGGGGGTATGTGATAGCATGCAGATAGGGTGGGGGATATTGTAGTTAAGATTTGACTTGCCAGAGTCCATTCCTCCAGCTACTCCAGAGAGGCCCTCAGGATGCAGTACAGCCAAGGCCTGCTCCTCCCATGTTGTTAGTTGTGAGGGAGGAGGTGGGGGTCTGCCGCCAGTCCTCTGAACTGCAATCTGGTGTCTTGAGACCACGGAACGCACCTTCCCCGTAGGTCGTTCCACCTCTTCCTGATGTCATCCCGTGTTCTTGGCTGCTGTCCCACTGCGTTGACCCTGTCCACGATTCTGCGCCATAGCTCCATCTTCCTAGCTCTGGAGGTGTGCTGCACCTGTGATCCAAATAGCTGTGGCTCTACCCGGATGATTTCCTCCACCATGACCCTGAGCTCCTCCTCAGAAAACCTGGAGTGTCTTTGCGGTGCCATGGGGTGGTGTGGGTGATGTGTGAGGGGGTGTGTGTTGTGATGTGTGAGGGGATGTGTTTGTGTGTGTTGTGTGAGGTACGTGGATGTTGTGTGAGTGATGGTGTTGAGTGTTTGTTGATGATGGTGTCTCTCTCTGGCCTTCTGTCGCAATTCTGGTTGTAAGGGTTTGTGGGTGATGTGGGTGTGTGTTTTATATTGTATTGGGTGTGTGGGAGTGGTGTGTGTATGTGTATCAGGTGTGTGTATTTCAAATTGCCCAATGTGGTTGTGTTTTGTAAATGTGTGTGTATTTTGAGCACGGTGGTGTGTACCGCCAATGGAATACCACAGTTGAAGGACCGCTGCGTGGATTTGTGGGGCGTGATAGTGTGGGCGTATTCCTGTTGGCGTGACGGTGTCGGTTTTGTTATCGCCATTTTATCACTTTGGTGTAGCGGACTTGTGTGGGTGTCTGGATTTTGGCGGATTCCGAGCTGTGAGTCGTAATAGATGTAGCGGAATTCCGTGGCCGCAGCGGTGTGTTGGCGGTCTTCTGCATGGTGGTAAGCGGCATATACCGCCAATGTTGTAATGAGGGCCATGATGTTAGATTGTAACCAATAGGGAAATAAATATCTTAACTTTTACTAAACTGGTGTGGTTATTCGTGAACTGAGGAATTATGGTGAGTTCAATGATTAAGTTTTATTAAATGTTTGTTGATTAGCGATTATTATTATTGATTGTTTATTGATTCATTGATTGGTGATACCAAGAAAAAATATTGTGCTGGGAAGTCCCCAAACGTGGTCTAAAGGTTTGTCGACCTAAATGCGTCTCCTTGTAAGTTTACTTATTAAGGCTCTGACGCTCTAACAGTTTTTGGTAGCAGAGGTGATGGTTTGGCCCTTTGGGGCCTGAGTACGAAGAATTACGGGTTGATAGAGTTGATGGTGCAAATTACGGTTTGGTAGTAGAGGTGTTGGTTTGGCTTTGGGTCAGGTGTGAAGGGAGTGTGGTCTGGAGGTAGGCAAGGTGTACCGAATAAATTGGGGTTTGTGGGGTTTTCTTTTCAAAGATGCAAATTGGAGAGATGATGTGTCCCTAAGTCCCAAATGACTTTCCCGGAATCTTGGAGCTTGCTGAACGGAGTTTGAGTATGTTTTCGGCGTTCTAGTGACAGTGTGAATGAAGTAGGCTTTTGGTCTTGCACAGCTTGCGCATATCGCAGGTGAATTGTGATGTTTGTAAGGATTTTAGGCCAGATGATGATGTTTTAGTAGGAGTGGGCATACTCTGCAGTATGAGAGTAAGGAAGTCGGCGAACTTCATGTGAGTGTGGCGCTTTGTGCTCAAAAATTGTCCATGTGGATGTGATGATGTACGATCCTGCGTGGTCTAAGACTCCGGAGTATATTGATAAGTGTATGAGACACTTGGTTTATGTTGTAATTTGTGCGGTTTAATAGGTCGATAGTGAAGTCGGTGAGTCGAGTTTGAGTCAAAGTGAGTGAGTGAAAACTTCGATGGAGATCTGGTGAGTTCTAATGTGCACTAGAACAATAATCCATTGACAAGTCGAGAGTAGGAATTGGGGGTCAAATTTTGCTTGCAAGTGCGGGATCTGAGAAGGAGAGAGTAGCAGCCAAGGCTAGGCAAAATCTCTGTAAAGTTCTGAAGCGATTGTGTTACCCTTTCCTTTAGTAAACCGGCAAATTCTGAGTTTATTTTGGTTGGTGCTCGCAATATATTGCATTAGTTTGTGTGAAGCAAGTGTGGGAAGACAAGCCACAAGACTTTGTCAGCTACAGTGTGTGAGTGTGACGTCATTTTGAGCCTTGCTGGGATAGGTTGGTTAGTGAGAAGGGTCACGCACAGATTGGCAGCCGTCCATGAGAGGCAATTGGTTGAGAAGGTAAGCGAAGGGAGATCTGGGAATTAAAGTCACTTCCTGATTTGATTGTAAACATAATAGGACACGTAAAGATGACATTTTTCAAGGCTATAAAGAGTGCTTTGAGGGGAGACGTATATACCACCGCGAGTGTAGGGGAGGTTACACCGCCAGAGGGGACCCCGGCTTATATTGTAATGGAGGAAAAGGGTGTCACGCCATGTCTTTGGCTAAAGCAATGGAGCACAGCCACGGAGAAAGAGGGGTGCTTAGTGTTTTCTGAAAACGGAACGCTCAATTTGAGGGTTTTAGAGAATTTGTGGAGGGTGCTAAATGGTCTTAAGCAACCTCCGAGACTAGCACAGTTTGAGGCGCTAGCAATCTGGGAACTAATGGCAATACGGCAACAGCAACAGAAATTTGAGAGGAGAATGTGGAAAGCAGAAAAGACACTAGCGGAGGCCAGGTGGGATAGTGCACAGAGAGTTTGGAGGAGAGAAGCAGTAGATGGAGTTAGGCTGTTTGCAGCGATAGCTCAAGAAGGTGAAGACAAAGGGAGGAAAGCTACTTGTAAGACTGACAAAAGTCCTTCCCAGGGCAAAGAGGCCAGGAAGCCCTGGTCAGAGGTAGATGACTCAGATGATGATGAGTTCCTTAATCAGTTACTGAATGATCGACTACCGCCATATGCGATAGACGAAAATAGACCGAGTGCCAGTGCTTGTCCTGCAGGTTCAACACAAGAGAAGGTGACAATAAATCCAACGCAGGTTAGTCCTGCCTCAACACAAGTCCCGGTGCAGAGTAGTTTTGGCATGTCCACTTCCCAGGTTATGCAACCCCAGCTGCAACCGCCACAGGTTCAGAAACTTTACCCTGATGTACCCATTTTAGAGACTACCACTAATCTGATGGTGCCGACAGAGCGAGCATATGGAAGACCAAAGTTTATACAGACTGAGCCAACTCCACCTTTACTGCCCCAGGTGCAGCCGCAAATGATTCCGAGATATACTTCGGTCGCAGGACCGCAGTCAGACATGACACCAGGGATGAGCCAGAATATGGAAGTTAATCCTCCACAGGTTTTGGGGAACAGACAGACACCAGCTGCCATATCGTTGCCTATTACGGTTGGTCCACCAGTGCCATTGTATGCACAGGCGAGGCCTAGTGTATGTGATCAAGGAGTTATGACACAAAATACGACAAGAGGAGGGTTCGTAGGAAGCTCCCAAGGAACGACTCTGGTGGAACCAACGTTTGAAGGGTCTGGGTCTTTGTTAGATTTCAGTCCGATTGGGGCTCCTCCAGAGGCCAGGAGACAGACAGGTTCCAGACTGCTGACACCGCAAATCTTGAGTGCGAATGCACCACAGACACCTTTAGTGCAGGCTGGGAATATCTCATTACAAGGTTTAACAGCACAACAGCTGACCAATTGGTTAGACAAGCTTAATACTCCACAGACTGCTCCTGTAGCCGCAGGGAGGGTGGAAGGAGAAGAATACCTGAACCTTGTGAGGTTGGGTATGGAAGCCAATGAATTTGTTGAAGGGAGCATGGGTGTAAACAGGCTAGAGTCAGACACGAAAGCAGAATTGAGGTATTTGTGTCCAAAGATAACAAGAGAAGTGAGCAGGGTGCACCAGAGGTTGGCAAATTTGGCAGACAAATATGGCGTAGATTTAGAAAATACCAAACATTTGAAGAGGAGTTACAGGTTAGATTTTGAGCCCAAGGATTTGGAACACATGAGGTCTACTGGAATGAAGGCGCACCTTAAGGAGATACTGCAGAGTGCACCAGTTTGGGGAGCCTTAGAGAAGTGGGAAGGCAGATGGGCGAAGAAAAGAGACAAGAGGAAGAGTGATTGCATAGAGCAGTCAGCTAAAGCATTACCGGATACAGGTACGGTAAAGATGTTACCAATGAGAGAGACTGCCGGAGGGGTCCTCGTCCATGTACCTTGCACTAGGGGGGATATTCTGTCTTTTACGAATGACTTCCCCAGGCTGAGAAAGAAGCCGATAGAATGGTATCAGCAGACGGACAGGTTTGTGAAACTTGCAAAGTGTCTTTGGGAAGACCTGAATACTCTCTTTGAGATCATAGTTCCAGCTGATTTGTGGATCGAGTGAAAAAGGAGCGTAGATTGGCCGACTGAGGAACCAGCAAGGGACAGAAACACAGGGGCACCGTCTCCTGATGTGATGAAGTATTATTATAGGGTGATTGAGTTTCTGAAAACAAGAGTTTTGCCTAAGAATATTCATTGGCAAAGGATTGATCGAACGGCTAAGGAAGTTAAGGAGTCGATACATGCCTATTATGAGAGGTTGCTGAAGGCGTTTAAACATTACAGTGGTACAGAGGTCATTGAGGCGAAGGACATGAATCACCTTGTGTTCAGGCTTGTGGCAGGGTTGAGACCTGAGATTGGCCAGATGCTTAAGAGTCACTTGATTTGTTGGCAGGCAAAGCCAATTGACGAGGTGTTGCAGTATGTGAAGTACTGCAGCGATGAGATTGAGTTGAAGCAGAGAAAGTTGAAGGAGAAAGCGATGGTGATGCAAATTAAGGCAGCACAGACAGGGATGCAAAGAGGTTGTCTACAGCAGATGGTGCAGCAGCCGTAGGGAAACGGGATGTTTCAGGCGCAAGTGCGAGGTGGAGGTCGAGGAGGTTTTGTGAATCGCAGTCCAGATTTGAACACTGTAGTAGTTCAAAATGATGCACAGGGAATGAAAAGGATATTACCTTGTCATGCTTGCAGGTTCGTTGGACACTGGAAGCGGGAGTGCCCAATGATGGTGCAGGATGGTGTTAATCAACAAAGCAATGATGTCAGTGCATTCCAAAATGTGAAAGGACCATGACTGAGGGGTCCAAATCCAAATTTTCAGATTAATGTGACTCATATGCAGGGTTTTCAATCCATGCAGTAGGTACAGAAGACACGTATACAGCCAATACAGTTACAACAAGCGCAACAGCAAGTCCCCATGGTACCTATACAGCAAATGCAAGTGGCCTTAGGGCCAATCGAACAGCAACAGGTGATGCTTCCTCAACAGGCCACAGGTCAAAGAGTGAGTCAGAATCACACAGTGCAACAGTACCCATTGCGTGCTGAGAATGGAATAAACGATGAATGGTTGGATGAGAGTTCAGACAGTGAAGAGTGTAGGCTTGCAGCGTCCCTAGAGGTAGACCAGAGAGGACCCTATGTTCAGGGGAAGGTAAAGGGTCACAAGGTTTCTTTTTTGGTTGACACGGGAGCTACACGCTCTACAGTCAGAAGCTCAGATGTTCTGAAACTGCCCCTTTCAGGACAGACAGTTAAGGTAGTGGGAGTAGCAAACCAACTCCTGACTAACCTGATCACAGATACGGTTCAAGTTGAGCTTGGCACTTTCCAAGGATTGCACAGAATTGTGGTTTGTGATTCAAGTCCGCTTCCTTACTGGGAAGAGACTTATTGTGCAAGACGAGGTGTTCAATCACCTGTTCTAATGAGGGAATTGAGGTACAGTGATGATGAAGGGGAGGATCAGGGTTCAGAGCCTGAAACTGAGACAGCGGATGAGGAATATCCTCTGATTAACTTCTTTCCGATGTTCACAGTAGCTGATCTCCCGGCAGACTTACTGGGAACAGTTCAAGAAAGGGTGAGAAACCTGACAGGGAAAGAAGTAGGGTTGATAAAGGGAGTAGAACCAGTAAAAGTCAGTGTGAAGCCTAACGCTGTGTTCCCCCAAATACCACAGTATCATATCGCGCAAGATGTCCTTATAAAGGTTGCGCAAATCATTGAAACAGGGAAATCTGAAAGAGGTGTTGAGTAGTCTGTGCTATTCACCAATAATGGGACTGAGAAACCCTTGTGGGAAGGTGCGGATTGTCTAAGATTTGAGGAAGATCAATGACATAGTAGTAAAGTATTGCCCAGTAGTGCCAAATCCTGCTGTGATTATGTTTCAGATCCCATGCGATGCAGAATGGTTCACAGTAATTGATCTGTCCCAAGCGTTCTTTTCTGTGCCTGTTCATGAGGACAGCCAATTTCTCTTCAGTTTTAAATTTTTGGACAAGGTCTACTGTTGGTGTCGAATTCCTCAAGGGTTTTCGGAATCACCTTCCATATTTAATCAGATATTGAAGAAGAATTTGGAGTCATTTGAGCTGCCTTTCCAATCGACTCTAGTGCAATACATTGATTATTTATTGATCGCATCTAAAACAAGGGATGAGTGCAAGTACGATTCGATGGCTTTGCTAAATCACTTGGGAAAGAATGGGCACAAGGTGTCCCCGAAGAAACTTCAATATTGTCAGAAAGAGGTGAAATATTTGGGTCATCAGATCGAGAAAGGGTAAAGGAAACTGTCCAGAGAGAGAATAACGGCAGTGTTACAGATGAGTCCCCCAACAACACGGAGAGATGTTAGGATGTTTCTAGGAAAGGTGGGTTACTGTCGTCAGTGGATCCCAAATTTTTCAGTCATTTCTAAGCCATTGCAGAGGCTGACGGTCAAAGAGAACCAGGATGCCATAGTTTTGGGAGAGAAGGAAATGAGGGCGTTCACTAAGTTAAGGGAGAGCATGTGTAGGGCTCCAGCTTTAGGTATGCCTGATTACACAAAGTCCTTTGTTCTGTTTTGTCATGAACGTGATGCATGTTCTTTGTCTGTCTTAACACAGGTCCATGGAGGTGTGAACCGACCA